>NC_085141.1:112106843-112706843 GCF_024139115.2 Armigeres subalbatus | reverse complement strand
GAATGGGGGGCGGAAGGATGAGATGCATCGATGCATATAAAGTATCATTTTGCCATACGGACAGAATGACTAAATGATTCTTGAATGGCTTTATGGCTGAAGTTATCTGGAAAGCGGCTTGTAGGAAAATAGGCTTTTAGGAAAATTGTGACTGTTGGTAGAAGAAGAGTTGTTTCGGGTAGTGTAGCTTAAACGCGCCGTTATGAATTGGGAGATTATTTCTTCTTGGAAGGCAGGCAGCATTGCAACAACATGAATGAGTGAACGATAATTAAAAAATTCTCTATATAATAAAATACTTCATGCTGGATATCACCATAAACGGGTATCCAGTCAGTCTTGCGAGGATAGGCGTAGGATTGCCAATTCCGGAGATGGTGGGTTCGATTATCGGTTCGGTCTAGGTTTTTGGGCGATGACTTTCTAGGCATACTGTATCCATTTCACTAGACGTTCACGATAAATCTTCATTCATACCTTGGTCCTCTCCCAGAGGTGAACCAGCCAAGAGCTGAAAGCCTCTTTAATAAAAAAGAAAAAAAAAAAACGTGGTCTTCATCCTATAGGTTTATTAACCTGGGAGGATCAAAGGCCTGCCATATTATTGGTGGTTCTAAAGTAGTGCACACAAATTGTTGAATTTCATGAACACTCAATCGATCATAAAAGCACATGAAACTGATGCTAGAACTGTCGATAGCGTAAAAAGTTTGTGATAATTGGGCCTTATTGGCTAGTGCAGCGACTCATAACTGGATTAATTCGATTTCAGTCGCCCGGTGATGGTTTATAGGATCAAAGAAAACTGATCTAATCATTGCTCTGAAAACCTGCCCGTGAAAACGAATGCCCACTATAGGCAGGTACACCTCGGAAATTTGCCACAGCAGGAACGGTTGCAGATGCGTATACTCACCATAGTAGCCGGCAATTTTGATGCACGATGTGGCCGGAAACAGTCCGTCCCGGCCCTTCCGGCCTCCCATGCACGGCGATTCCAATATCGCCGTCGAGTAGTTGTTGTGAAACGGATCATCGCAGGCTTTGTTCGCTCCATTCATTGACACACATTTGAAGCAATCAATTCCGTGCGCTGAAATGTGGAAAACATGTTGAGAAAAACTGTTAGTGCTTATGTTCACTGTTGAGTGATGAATGTGTAACATTGGTACAAATACATTCTCGGTTCGGTAGGTTGTTGAGAGTTTTCCTACTTCATCTAAACCAATGCTTTTTTAAGCACAATTGCTATTGAATTTTCTATTCGGTGGTTAGCCTCTCGAATGATCACAATGTCGTTCAACATCGGTAAATCGAGCAGAAAGGTGGTTGTTGCAAATTGATTTATGAATAAATTATTTGCCACACACTTTCGAAACGTTTTAATGTACTTTACGCGAAACCAACCCATATGATTAATTATGCACCCATATCCCCGGGGTGCTACGGTTTAGGGGTGGTATAATTTATACTTTACACTAGACCGCACATAAATGAAATTGTTTTGTTTCCGTTGGAGCCGATCCACGTATCCTGGAATGTGGTTTTTAAGTTTTTATGTTCGATGCATATTCTGTGGTTCAACTGGGAAATAACAATGAGCATATAGGGTGCCCGGGGTTGTAGTAGAAACAAAATAAACCTTTTCATTCTGTTTTTTGCCAAATTTTGGACATGGATTTGAAAATAAGGTATGACTGCAAGTTATAAAAGGCAGAATAAAATCAAATTAAAACAGTAACTTTGCAGGTCTGGAACGTCTATAAGAATACTTCCTATACAGGGTGGCAGCATACAAGTGATATACTGAAGATTACATGAAAATATTTTTAATAAAATAACTACCCTTGAATTTGGCACATAACAACAAACGCAAATATAATAAAGTTTTATTATATAAGCTGATTTAGTTTGAGTAGGTGCTCACGAGGGGGCCCTCCTTAGGCCGTGCGGTAAGACGCGCGGCTACAAAGCAAGACCATGCTGAGGGTAACTGGGTTCGATTCCAGGTGCCGGTCTAGGCAATTTTCGGGTTGTAAATTGTCTCGACTTCCCTGGGCATAAAATTATCATCGTGTTAGCCTCGCAGTTAATAACTGTGGAAGTGCTTAATGAACACTAAGCTGCGAGGCGGCTCTGTCCCAGTGTAGGGTTGTAATGCCAATAAGAAGAAGAGAAGGTGCTCACGAGATGAGCCGACCAAGGGCCGAAGATCTCATTAATAAAGATAAATAATAAGTTTGAGTAGGTAGTCCGCTTTCGTTTTTTAAATCCAAAAGATTTAAAATGTTGATGGCAAATTATTAGTAACGAATCGACTGATAACACGTTGAACAGGGGCAGCAGGGACTATGCCCAAGGGCTTGACGATCCCTCCCCAGGCCATCTGCGAGTTGTGGCGCCTGCCTAGGATGTGGTGGGGTTTGACAGTGGGCCCTGTTAAACCTCTATAAAAAGCTGCATGTATCCGCAAGTAGGCTCCGCCAAAGCGACCGTGTGCCACTCAAAGCGCACAAGCCCAAGTCCTGGTGTTAGGTGGGACGCTAAACAGCCCTGACACGACCGCCCTCCGACGAGACAGGAGGTTTGCGCAGGCCCAATAAGCCGCCTTTAAAAACAACCATTACGAACAATATAGAAGATAATACGACTCGATACAATCGGCAACGACCTAGGCGCCGAATAAAGGATCACGATTGGAAGCTTGGACCATGGAACTGCAAGTCGCTAGGCTTCGCAGGTTGCGACAGGATAATCTACAATGAATTACATCCCCGCAACTTCGACGTCGTAGCGCTGCAGGAAATCCGCTGGACTGGACAGAAAGTGTGGAAAAGCGGGCATCGAACGGCTACCTTCTACCAAAGCTGTGGCACCACCAACGAGCTGGGAACCGGCTTCATAGTGCTGGGTAAGATGCGCCAACGTGTGATTGGGTGGCAGCCAATCAACGCAAGGATGTGCAAGCTGAGGATTAAAGGCCGTTTCTTCAACTATAGCATCATCAACGTGCACTGCCCGACGACGAGAAAGAAGCGTTCTATGCGCAGCTGGAGCAGACTAGGGATCCTACATTCAGAGATATGCGAAAGCGGCCATCTTGAGCCAATCGAGCATTGAGAGCTGTCACAATCTGAGCCAAATGAACATTGTTATTGTTGCGGGTTGAAAGGTATTGCGATTGTAATGAAAAAGATTTTACGAAAAGTTTTGTCGAATAAACAATTTGTTTTACATTGGCAAGTTGAAGTAGTCTAGTTTATGCATGGTACTTTGTTCATTTGTATTGCACTTTTATTTTAGTCATAATGCACTGTTAGACGTTAGATAACGAAATTTGAAAATGCCATTATGCGCAAGTCATGTTCGAGCTCCAACATTTTGCGCCACGGCAAGTGCTGGCAGCGTTTGTTTACGAAAGTAACAGCGTTGCTAAATCGTCTCGAAAAGTATTCGCACATCTCTTAATATAGGATCCCTAGAGCAGACATACGATGGATGCCCACTGCGGGACGTCAAAATCGTCATCGGTGACATGAACGCACAGGTAGGAAGGGAGGAAATGTATAGACCGGTCATCGGACCGGATAGTCTGCATACCGTATCGAACGACAACGGCCAACGATGCAAAACTTTGCAGCCTCCCGCGGAATGGTAGTCCGAAGCACTTTCTTTCCCCGTAAGAATATCCACAAGGCCACATGGAAATTATCTAATCAAGTAACGGAAAACCAAATCGACCACGTTCTAATCGACGGTAAATTCTTCTCCGACATCACAAACGTTCGCACTTTTTTATGCCATTATGTCATAGGCTGTTCTTTGTGTAATTTTATGCCTAACGTCCATTAAGCCTATAATACATTATGCCTAACGTCCGTTATGCCTATCGTCCTTATGCCTAACGTATTTATGCCTAACGAGGTATACCCGAATCCGACCACTACCTCGTTGCAGTATGTCTGCGCTCAAAACTCTCGACGGTGTACAACACGCGTCGGAGTCGTCCGCCGCAGCTAAACATTGGGCGGCTACAAGACGGTCTATAGACTAGCCCAAAACTACGCGCATCAGCTGGAAGTGGCACTCCCAACGGTCCAGGTAGCATACAAAGCGGTAATAAGTTGTTCAAGCCGAACATAGCAGAGATAGAAAAAAAACTTTGTTCTACAAAGTTGCTCCTAACGGTGAGGGGCTTATTGAGGTTTTCATAAAAATTAGGGTGGGCCACATTTGAAAAAAATGAAAAATAAAACTTTTTCATTTGCAGAGATACGGCTTTACAATGTTCCGCGAAGTTATAGTTCAGTCAGATTTCAAGAATTTTGCTAAAGAAATTATTTCTCTAGCTCTTGAATTGACCGATTTAGAGCAATTTTCCCAAGTTTACTTAGGGTGACCCTTAAAAAATAGTTTTTTTGCTCTAACTTTTTTGTTTCAAATTTCTCAGCAATGTGATGTTCAGAGCACTTTTTGTACTTTTCAGGGCGCAACTTTTCATGTACTTAGCGTTGCCATATCTCATGCGGATCAAAAGTTATTGAGGTTTTTCTTCGAAAAAAACGTTTACTTCTAACGGCTGTATCTATGAATGGCGCAAACATTTTTTCAATCTGTTTTCTCGACCTTATTCTACTACTTTCAGGCGTCATTTAAGGGTATTTGAATCGAGGGGATAATTGAAAATAACCCCATATTATTGCAATGAAAACTTACCGTTTTTTTTCATTTTCAAGCCCTAATTTGCTATTTTTAAGTGTTTTGCTTCCATGGCTTACTTCTTGATATGGCAAACGTCAAACCATTTTGTTATAGAGCCTGAGCAGAAGCTAATATCTTGAAAACAGCAGTTCTTATGAACTTGATATGAATAAGAAGTAACATGACAAAAAATAATAACAAAAATTAATACCCAAAATAAGTACTTTAGGCATAACATTATCAGATATTTTAATACAAGACGAAAAATAAATATGTTTTGCCTTTGATATTGTAATAACAACATATGTTATGCTTTGAATATTTTGTATATTACTTTTTGTTATTTTATTATACATGTCAGTAATTTTCGCTGAGACCGAGCCACTATTTGCACGAGGTCTTTGAAAATGCCCAAATTTATGTTCATTCGAATGCTTTCGGCGAGTTTATTAGGGATCCGAGTTAAATTTTTAAGAAAGATGGACCCCTCGTTAGTTATGGACGAAATCACTTTTATGGACCCCTCGATTTTTGTCAATTTTTGATTCACCATAACTGTCATAACTCCAACATTTCTCAACCGATCTTAGGGATCAGCATATCGTAGGAAAGAGGAAGAGTGTCTCAGCGAAAATTACTGACATGTATAAGATACGAAATAACAAAAAGTAATATACAAAATATTCAAAGCATAACATATGTTGTTATTACAATATCAAAGGCAAAACATAATTATGTTTCGTTTTGTATTAAAATATCTGATAATGTTATGCCTAAAGTATTTATTTTGGATAATCATTTTTGTTATTATTTTTTGTCATGTTACCTCTTATTCATATCAAGTTCATAAGAACTGCTGTTTTCAAGATATTAGCTTCTACTCGAGCTCTATAACAAAATTGTGTGACGTTTGCCATATCACGAAGTAAGCCATGGAAGCAAAACACTTAAAAATAGCAAATTAGGGCTTGAAAATGGAAAAAAACAAAAAATGTTTGCGCCATTCATAGATACAACCGTTAGAAGAAAACGTTTTTTTCGAAGAAAGACCTCAATAACTTTTGATCCGCATGAGATATGGCAACGCTAAGTACATGAAAAGTTGCGCCCTGAAAAGTACAAAAAGTGCTCTGAACATCACATTGCTGAGAAATTTGAAACAAAAAAGTTAGAGCAAAAAAAACTGTTTTTTTAAGGGTCACCCTAAGTAAACTTGGGAAAATTGCTCTAAATCGGTCAATTTAAGAGCTAGAGAAATAATTTCTTTAGCAAAATTCTTGAATTCTGACTGAACTGTAACTTCGCGGAATATTGTAAAGCCGTACCTCTGCAAATGAAAAAGTTTTATTTTTCTTTTTTTTCAAATGTGGCCCACCCTAATTTTTATGAAAACCTCAATAAGCCCCTCACCGTTAGGAGCAACTTTGTAGAACAAAGTTTTTTTCTATCTCTGCTATGTTCGGCTTGAACAACTTATTACCGCTTTGTATGCTACCTGGACCACTGTGCAACGGAAGAACAGCTAGGTGCAGCGTCTCTTAAAAAATGCTGGAGAGATATTCAATCGTCCATTGGAAGCACCGCAACCGCTGCACTAGCACTGTCCCTGGATCAGAGAAATGACTGGTATGATGGCGAATGTGAGCAGTTAGTTGAGGAGAAGAGTAGCAACTACCGCGCAATCACATTGCTGAACGCCGCCTACAAGGTACTCTCCCAAATTTTATGCCGCCGACTAACACCAATTGCAAGAGAGTTCGTAGGGCAGTACCAGGCAAGATTTATGGATGAACACTCCACCACGGACCAGGTGTTCGCCATACACCAAGTACTAAAGAAATGCCGCAAATACAACGTGCCCACGCATCATATATTCATCGACTTCAAAGCCGCATATGATACAATCAATCGGGACCAGCTATGGTAGCTTATGCACGACCACGGATTTCCGGATAAACTGATACGGTTGATCAAAGCGACGAGTCTCAGGGGAATTCTCGAGTCCCTTCGAAACGCGAATAGGGTTACGGCAAGGTGATAGTCTTTTGTGTCTGCTATTCATTATCGCTTTGGAAGCGGTAACACGAAGAGCAGCGATTAACACGAGTGGTACAACTTTCAACGCTCGTGGAGGACCATTGCGCAATTGTAGTTTTCGAAAGGAAAGTACTGCGTACCATCTATGGTAGGGTGCAGATGGCGGACGGTACGTGGGGGAGGCGCATGAACCACGAGTTGCATGAGCTGCTGGGAGAACCATCCATCGTTCACACTTAATTTTTTAACCGGGATCTTATCAATTTACAGAGATTTGCACGGCCGAGTCCCAGCAATCATGTTTTTTGCCGAGATATCTGTCAAAGTTGCTGAAAATCAGCAAATAATTTGCCGAAACCCAGCTAACAAAACAAATTTTGACGGGATATCAGTATTTTATTCTGCTGGGCCATGGCTGTGCGGATTTTGCCGAGCTGCAGAAATAAAAAATGATAGTGTTCACACTGTTAAAATCGGACGACAGCAATGGGCTGGGCATGTAGCCAGAATGTTGGACAGTAACTCAGTGAGAATTGTTCTCGACAACGATCCGACGGGCGCAAGAAGGCGAGGTGCGCAGCGGGCAAGGTGGATCGAGCAGGTGGAAGATGACTTGCGAACCCTCCGTAGACTGCGTGGTTGGCGACGTGTAGCCATGGACCGAGCCGAGTGGAGAAGACTCTTATATACCGCACAGGCCACTTCGGCCTTAGTCTGAAATCATAATGATAATCTGCTGAAGGATAGATAGAGGTAATCTCGACATTTTGGGGAGGTTTCTAGCAAGCAATTCCAGAGTCAAAGCCAGGTTTCACTTCTGGCCAGAATTCTGACGTTTTCAAGAATTCCTCGGGAATTAACTTCAGGACATTTTTTCGTTAATAACTTAAATAGTTCTTTAGGCAATACCTCCAGAACTTTTACAGAAAATTTCAAACATTATTTCAAGAAGCTCCTAAAGGAACTCTTCCGAAAATTCGTAGTTCATGTTTCAGGGGTATTTTCGAGTCCCTTCGAAACGCGCAGAGGGTTACAGCAAGGTGGTGGTCTTTCTTGCCCGCTATTCAACATCGTTTTGGAGCGGAGTAAAACGAAGGGCAGGGATTGACACGAGGGGTACGATTTTTACGAAGTTCGTTCAGCTTTTTGGTTTCGCCTACGACTTTGATATTGTGGCACGTAACTTTGAGTAGATGGAGGAAGTCTACATCAGATTAAAAAGGGAAGCTAATCGGATTGGACTAGTCATCAACACGTCGAAGACGAAGTACATGATAGGAAGAGGCTCAATGTAAGCCTCCCACCACGAGTTTGTATCGGTGGTGACGAAATCGAAGTGGTTTAAGAATTCTTATTCCTTGGCTCACTGGTGACCTCCGATAATGATACCTGCAGAGAAATTCGGAGACGCGTCATGGCAGGAAATCGTTCGCTGCCGTACCAAACTGACTATCTACAAAACGTTTATTGGATCGGTAGTTCTCTACGAACACAAGACCTGGACTATGCTCGTGGTGGATCAACGCGCAACGCAGAGTTTTCGAAAGAAAAGTGCTGCGTATCATTTATGGTGGGGTGCAGATGGCCGACGGGACGTGGAGGAGTCCAATGAACCACCAGTTGCATCGGCTGTTGGGACAACAATCCATCGTTCACACCGCGAAAATCGGACGACTGCGCTGGGCCGGGCACGTAGCCAGAATGTCGGACAATAGTCCGGTGAAAATGGTTCTCGTCAACGATCCGACGGGAACAAGAAGGCGAGGTGCGCAGCGTGCAAAGTGGGTCGATCAGGTGGAAGATGATTTGCGGACCCTCAACAGACTACGTGGTTGGCGACGTACAGCCATGGACCGAGCTGAATGGAGAAGACTTTTATGCACTGCACAAGCCACTCCGGCCTTAGTCTGAAAATAAACTAAAAAAAAACCAGATTGATCCACCTAGCAGTGATTGTGCCTTTCTCGTGCATTATTGGATTGTTTAATGAAACAATCAAATGCATTATAGGGAAATTCGTTAACATGCTGAATAATTTGTGATATTAGTTTCAAAATCACTAAGTAAAGTATTATTGTACTAAAGTCGTGTACTCAGAGCCGTAGCGTGGACTCCCAGCGCCCTTGGCGAAACCGGTATTGGGCGCCCCTTACTTTCATGCATGTTCAAACAAATGGCATGATAGGAGCTGCTTTTCTTTCATTATCAACATTTTTTGCGTGGTGGATTTAATAAATGTTTGCTTTATGAATTCTTTTAGTCTCTATAACTTACTGACACAAAATCCAGACTCCCTTGTTGTGAATTCACGCACGCACGTGAATTCACGCACGCAGTGGATCTAGCTAGGCCAATAAAATCCATCTCAATTGTGCCGATCAGTGGTTGGATCACTTTCGGACGTAGTCGCAACAAGAAGGAGTGGATTGAAAGACCTTCGGAATCACCATTAGACATTGGTCGGTGGTTTGAAAGAACTACTCTACTGGACAGTGTTAGGGTAGGATATTTTTCGACTGGATAAGATGTAGGGTAACCAACTTGATTTGGACCCCTACACATTTTGGACCCTCCTGGCGACAATTTTCTGATTGCTGAACTAAGAACAATGCCGCTGCTAACTCCCCCATTGGCTTCAGGAAATTACTATTGTTCAGCATCTGTTTCACTGGTTTCCCGTGCAAAAAAGCGATATTTAGATGAAATTTCGAGGAAATTAGATTGTTCAAGAAGGCGAGCGTTACAAAGCGTTACGCTTAAAAGTATACATCACTGAAAATCTCAGAACGTACACAATAAGTTTTTGTCAATATTGTGAATTTAAAACGCATCAGGAATCTTCTCATTGATGCATGCCAATCGAAAGATAAGACTTGGCTTCGGCTCAATTGACCAGGGTAAATTAGAAATTCGACTTTGAAGAGACTAAATTGGGGGTGTCCAAAATGTGTACATTTGGGGGTCCAAAATATGTTGCACTGTCCAAAACTAAGAATATTTTCATTTCAGAAAATGGCAAATTTCAGTGATTTATCAATAACTGAAGCCCATTTCGAATTTATATTTCATAAACAAGACTTTCATCTTTGAAATGGTGTCATATCCGCCCATATCGAACCTGTATTTCAATAGATATAAGCATATATTGGGATGCACTTCCTCTAGGGGTCCAAAATAGGACAGTTACCCTAATACTCGGAAGTTGGAATTCTCAGTCTAAAGAAACAGGACGATATTCTTCTTACGTGCCCGAATTTTCGGCCGATGAGTTGTAGCCTTTTTGAAGGTTAGTATAGTCTGTCGTCTATCGTAAATAATTGTAAACCACATTTGATCAGTGGTGGAGAGGGTGCTTCCATGCTCGCTTTCTGTGAAATTTTGAAAAGTAATTTAAAGATTGGAATTCTTTTCTAACATACAACAGCTTCAACGTCGGACAAGTAAAAAACATCGTCCTGATTCTTCAGACTGAGATAACTAATTCAACTTGGAGAGAATTAGTGTAAGGTAAGAATAGCGATTTGACCAAGTGGTATAAAAAAAGACAACTTCGGGCCTATTCGGATCAAAATATATCAATTCGTAGAGTGGGCCTATCGGTAGTTTGGTAGCATTGGTTGAATTGGTTAGGCCAATAAATTTTCGCCCTTATACAATTGTCTGTTTAAATAAATCGAAAATTTCACAGGATCAAATGCGACCGTTATGGTCCGAATTTTTCTCAAATTAAAACAAACTCCCTATCACTACATCCGAGTATCTATTACTTGGAAACGGCTTAGATTTCTTAATCACGAACAAAAATTATACGCGTTTTTTAAAGTCTACTCTATGTTTTGCCTTTGGCATTTGGCAGTGAAGATGCTCCCTGGGCCTACGTTCTGTTAACTGTATCAATTATTGATGGAAAAAGTCCTTTCGAAAATAAGTCAAACGGTTGATTGCGGATGTAGTCCCCGAGGGAAACGTCTGTTAAAAGCTTGAATCTGAAACACTTTGAATCGATAAATTTGAGAATATACCAAGGTTTTCGATTTTAGCCGATTGAGACCCTCAACATCAATAAAACAATGAATTACCCTCACCAAACAAATTACAAACAAATCGAAGAAAATTCAAGTGGTACCCACCCAACCGCGTAAAAAAAACTTTGATGAGATTTGTCATCATTTCCTATAGTTCAATTCTGGATTTCGGCGCCCCCTAAAGGCCTGGCGCCCTTGGCGGGGGCCAACCTGGCCAACCACACGCTACGGCGCTGCGTGTACTAAATCGAGTAGAAGAGCTTGCACGGGTTGATACTTCAAGGCATTTTATGGCATGCTATAACTTAAAAATTATGTTTTATAAATATTTTAGCATTTAGATTTTCTTTGGAATACGCGATCGTTATGAAATTCAATAGTGACCAACTACGCTTTATTCTCTGTCGTAGCTTGTTGTGAGAGAATCGGTTTAGAATTACTATGTAAAAAATTGGCTAATGTTTTTTATGGCACATGTGCACGCACACACACACATACACACGGACAGACAGACATTTACTCAGTTCGTCGAGCTGAGTCGATTGGCATTCCGGGATAAACAATAAAATAGGAAATTTTTCTAACGGATTCTAAATATCAAAGGAATGAGAATCCCGAACAAACAAAAGGGGGCTTCCTTAGTCGTGCGGTAAGATGCGCGGCTACAAAGCAAGACAATGCTGAAGGTAGCTGGATTCGATTTCCACTCCGGTGTAGGAAATTCTCGGATTGGAAATTTTCACGACTTTCCTGGGCATAAAAGTATCATCGTGATAGCCTCAAGATATACGAATACAAAAATGGTAACTTGGCTAAGAAACCAACAACCAACAAATGTGGAAGTGCTTAATGAACACTACGCTGCGAGGTGGCATTGTGCTATGTCATGGCAATAAGAAGTAGCAGAAGAAGATTCCCGAACAAACTCTCAACGGAATATCCGAAGGTCTTAATGAGTTCCTAATAAAATTTCCAGAGTTATCAAGTTCTGAAGTAAATTTGTAGGATTTCCAAGGCGTTTTCCCTAGAGTTTCCGAAAACATTTCATAAGAATATACTGGAATAATTTCTACAAAACAATCCTTAAATACCTGCTGAAGTAAATCCTTAAAAAATTGAAGAAATTCCCAAACGAATTCTCGCTTAACTTTTCAAAAGGACCTAAGTAACATTTTGTTTATGAATTAATTTAAATAACGCAATTAACAGAACAACATGGAAGCTAATGATTGCTGCATTCAAATTAATTCATGGAAAAATGTTACTTAGGTCCTTTCGAAAAGTTAAGCGAGAATTCATAAAGAAATTTCCGAAGGAATTTTTCTAAGGGAATTGTGGAAAGTTTTCCTGAAACAATTTCCGTAAGTATTTCCGAAAAATTTCTCAAGAAATTTTCTAAAGATTATCCATTTTTTTCTTTTAAAGAATTGTTAAGAAATTTCCGAAGAAATATCGGAAGGAACTTTTAGAAGAAAGACTTTAGAAATTCCTTCAGGAAAACCACCGGAAATTGTTTTAGGAGAAATTCTTTGGAATTTGTTTTTTAAATCCTTCAGAAATTCATCTAAGCATTCCTTCGAGAATTCCTTTACGAATTCTTTTGTGATTTTTTTCTGACATTCTTTTAGAAATTTCATTTTGAAATTTGTTTGGAATTCCTACGGAAAACCATTCTTTGAATAATACCTACGGATTTTGGCGTATTAAATCAAATTTCAGGGAAAATATTCGATACGGTATTTTCGCAAAACAATTTTGGTGCATATAAATACATTTCAGGGAACACATTGGCTTTAATAGGGCACGTGCCCCAGCGTGTCCCAGCTGAACTCCGCTAGTGCTGCAATGTGCAGCTGCGACAGTGAATTTGTTCCTGAAGAAACAAAATTGTTAGCTTTATTCGCCCAACATCTCCCCGAGTAGCACAACTCATACTGATTCGGATGCAGCAACTCAAATGAGACCAAATTTGGTTGTATATCAGTTACAGTTTTTGTCGCTACAACATGTGTGCTGCTTGGGTCTTTGCTCCATCTGTTATTTGAAATAAGGATGATCCTCATTGCAAAGTATTGGAGAATCTTTATAAGAATAGTGCAAAACATCGGATGTATTAATTTCGCAACAAAACTAGAACCGTCCGCTTAAGGACACTTAGTATTAAGTAAACTAAGAATTTTATTTAGTTCATTTTAACAAAAGTGAATTAAACAATATGAAAAGTTTGGAAAAGGCCTGTAATATGTCCCATGTCCGTGTTACATGGGAACATTTCCTCAGGCCTGGGGGAAATTTCCAAAACCACACCCAGTGCCGTAAGTGCCCAAAGTGTGGTCATGGAACCAAACATTGTCACATGGATGCTAAATGCATAATTTGTGGTGGAACCTCTCACGCCAAGGACGCATGTCCTGTGAGAGAAGATTCCAATAAATTTAAGTGCGAAAATTGTGGGGGCAATCATAAATCCAATTTCTGGGAATGCCCTTCACGCAAAAAAGTTTTGAATTCCCGTGCAAAATTGATGACGGGATTGAAATTGATGACGGAATCGGATCCCAGATTCGACGGGTAGAAATTTTACAAACGCTCAAAATTCGAAACCAGTTACTGGTCGAGCAATTCATACCCACCACAATCCACAAACAAATTTTGCTGCTCCTCAACAGTAAATTCCAATTTTTCGAATGTACCTACGTATGCAAACATCGCTGCTGGTAGACAAAATTTCTCTTCTCAAAATGAGGTTTATACCCATGTCCCAACGGAAAATAACGATCATGTTGCCGATTCAGGTAGGATGTCTGCTTCCGATTTTGAATTTTTAATTGAACAATTGCATCACATAATTGATTCAATGTTCAAAGCAAATACGAAGCTGTTCAGGTTGGTATAAAGTACATACAAAAAATTGTTATCGGACTCCGTTTTAATGGATCCAAATAATTGTGTGAAAGTTCTAAATTGGAATGCCCGCTCTCTAAAGGGTAAGGAAGATGAATTATTCAACTTCCTATCAGTTCATAATGTGCATATTGCCATTATAACTGAAACATATTTAAAACCAGGACTCTCCATTAAAAGAGATCCAAATTATTTTATTTACAGAAATGATCGTCTTGATAGCGCCTGTGGTGGGGTCGCCATTGTCATTAATAGACGCATCAAACATAAATTATTTTCTTAGTTCGAAACCAAAGTTTTTGAAACCTTGGGAGTTTCTGTTGAAACAAATTTTGGACAATTTTCCTTCATTGCAGCCTACTTGCCTTTTCAATGCAATGGGCAGCAAAAGAATTCATTGAAAGCTGATCTTAAAATTCTAACTCGCAACAAATCTAAATTCTTCGTAATTGGCGACTTCAATGCCAAACACCGTTCATGGAATAATGCTCAAAGCAATTCCAATGGTAAAATTTTATTTGAAGATTGTTCTGTGGGATATTATACTATTCAATATCCCAATGGTCCAACTTGTTTTTCATCCACTCGAAATCCTTCGACAATTGATTTGGTTTTAACTGACTGATTCAAGTCAGCTGTGTGGCCAATTGGTAACTCATGCTGACTTTGACTCTGATCACCTTCCTGTGACATTTGAAATTTCACAAGAAGCCATTTATAATCCAATCAGCTCTACTTTTAATTATCATAGAGCTGATTGGGATTTATATAAAAAGTATATCGATAGGAATTTTGATGTTAATATTCCTTTGAATTTCATTTTGCAAATCTCTTTAATCTCGCAAATCGGGATCGCGAGTTCTTTGGTATTGCCTCCGCCTCACATTTTTAAGACGGATCAGTAGCTGAAGATCGTCGTCAATAATAATGGAATTGAATTTAATTTTACATTTAGAAATTGCAATGCCTCTGGCTTCGACAATTAAATTTGTCAAAGATACGAGCGCATTGTCAATATCACTTTTGGTATCCAAAGGAATCTTCTTCTTCTTCTTATTGGCATTACATCCCCACACTGGGACAGAGCCGCCTCGCAGCTTAGTGTTCATTAAGCACTTCCACAGTTATTAACTGCGAGGTTTCTAAGCCAGGTTACTATTTTTGCATTCGTATTATCTTATGCCCAGGGAAGTCGAGACAATTTCCAATCCGAAAATTGCCTAGACCGGCACCGGGAATCGAACCCAGCCACCCTCAGCATGGTCTTGCTTTGTAGCCGCGCGTCTGACCGCACGGCCAAGGAGGAGTGGATTGATATATAAATCTTCAAAACCCATCGAAAGATAAAGGCGCTAGGAACGTTCGAAATCTTCCCTTTCAGCGTAACGCTCTCGATTTCCAAAAATCAGAATGACACCCAGTATAGTGAAGAAAGACGTAAGTCCTACGTCAAAAACACGCTATTCGTATCAAGTTACAAATATGCCGTATTCAAAAAGTTGTTTTTCCAGTGCAATTCAAACTAGGAAAGCACTACCAGTCTAGTATCTAAAAAGCACATCGTAGGTAGCCGGAAATAACAACAACATAGCTTCTACCGGCACTCAAAATCTGTTCCGACAGAACTGTTTTAAATATTCATTCTCATTCACCAGAGGTTTGCATAGAGCACACCTTTCTCATTGTGCCTTTACAGGATGCGCTATTGCATAACATAATACAAATTTCAAATAAAGTGCCTTCCACGAACTTATGAGGTAAGGATTTTGTGTAATCAATCGTTTATTTGAAAGGCTCATTTGCCGTGAAGTGTTACGGTGTTCCTCCGGGAATTCCTCCGGAAGTTCCTCCGGGAATTCCTTCGGAAGTTCCTCCGGGAATTCCTTTGGAAGTTCCTCCGGAATTCCTTCGGAAGTTACTCCGGAATTCCTTCGGAAGTTCCTCCGGGAATTCCTTCGGAAGTTCCTCCGAGTTCATCCGGAAGTTCCTCCGAAAGTTCCTCCGAAAGTTCCTTCGGAAGTTCTTCCGGAAGTTCCTCCGAAAGTTCTTCCGGAAGTTCCTTCGGGAATTCCTCCGGAAGTTCCTCCGGGAATTCCTCCGGAAGTTCCTCCGGGAATTCCTCCGGAAGTTCCTCCGGGAATTCCTCCGGAAGTTCCTCCGGGAATTCCTCCGGAAGTTCCTCCGGGAATTCCTCCGGAAGTTCCTCCGGGAATTCCTCCGGAAGTTCCTCCGGGAATTCCTCCGGAAGTTCCTCCGGAAATTCCTCCGGAAGTTCCTCCGGAAATTCCTCCGGGAATTCCTCCGGAAGATTTTGTGTAATCAATCGTTTATTTGAAAGGCTCATTTGCCGTGAAGTGTTACGGAGCCGAAACTATGTTTTCAGTACATTTATCATGATTCTTACACAATACTGTTAGTTTTGGGGAAACTAAAGACTCGCGGTTTGGTCGAGGTTAGGGAATACAATAATACAGTAGGAAAGATAGGGTACGTAATTAATTATAACGCTGATATCCACATAGTTGACATTCTTGGAGATGTTTCACATCTGTAACGATGCAAACAAACAGTTTCTTGGTAAGAATAAATTATTTGTAAATCAGCTCTTAGAGGCGGAAATATAAGTGACGTAGCTTCAAGTTACTCAGTGTTTTTTTTAGAACGAATGTCTTTTAAGTGACAATTCAAATCGATTATGATATCATGAACAATTATTTTTGTTGAATTAAATTATCGTTACTCTATATTGATGCTCATATACAATCAAGTTAGTGGATGCAGATAACAAAACTAATGTCAGCAGTATCTGTTGAGATTTTTGATATACATGCACACAGACAGACCTCACCACAGTTTGTTGAGCTGAATCGTTTAAAATACTAACATATTTATCTTTTTCTTTTGTCCCATTAATTTTGTATAGTTATTTTTTTATTTACACATGCTGTTACTCTCTACCAACTTCGATGGAGCGTCCCAGAACGAGAAAACAAGTGCAGTGATTTTTCTTTGTGCTGCTCAACAGCTGACCGGTGCGCCTTTCAAATCTTGGTTTACCGGGCGCTTACCGGATGCAGTTCGAGTGGTGTAGTACAGGCACACCCTTGAAGAAAAATGTCCTTCGCACGTTTCCACAATTTATATATTTCCCTCTTGGTTAGGTTTGCATAACCGTTGTTTTTCCTTCGACAGTTTTTATGACCTACATAGTATTAAAAAATACATCACACTAACTGCCTGCCACTAAGGTATTTGCCAACAAAAAAGACTGGAACACATATTTTATCGCTACATTGAGCTAACTTGCGTCGTCATTTGCACTATCAATACGGAAACGATCGGATTAAAATCTGGAGCCGCTACCCTACTACCAAAATGTTACATGTTGGCCTAAATTTGGGAACACGCTGGTCCTTTTAGCGAAGAGATTTGTTGAAATTTAATTTTTATTTCAACCAAAGGGTTATTTGTACTTATTGTATGTGGATTGTGAAAGCAACAGAGTCTAAATTTAATTAGATTAAAACCCCTATTCTATCTTATCGCCAATTTTACACAACAAGACATAATGGGAGTTTGAAGTAGACCTGTGCGCCGATTGAAATTTTATCAGCGGCGGCGTGATTGATTATTCACTCTTACTTTCATCTATTCAATGACTGTGTAAATTGCATTCCCGTTTATTTTCCACGGAAATTTTTCTCTATTTTTGTCAAAGGCGGTTTTAAGGAAAAACGGCTTTTTACGGAAATAAGTATAATTTCCTTGAAAGAAAAATACAATTTTACTCAGTCGCTGAGTAAATAAAAGTAAGCATGTTTTCAGCAGCGTGGTGGCGTTAACTTATTCCATGCATTAAAATTCTTTAGAATTTCTCTGGATGCACTTCCAGAAATGTCTACAAAAGTTCCACCACTAATTCCTCTAAGATTACTCAAGAAGTTCCAACAGAAGTTCTTCCGGGAATCCCTACAAAACTTCCCTCGGGAATTTCTCCGCAAGTTTCTCCGGGAATTCCTCCAGGAATTCATGCGGAAATTGATTCGGGAATTCCAGAAGTTGCTCTAGGAATTCCTCTGCAAGCTACTCCAGGAAGTTCCTCCAGAAGTTTCTCCGGAAGTTCCTCCGGGAGTTCCTCCGGCTGTTCCTCCGGGAGTTCCTCCGGGTGTTCCTCCGGGAATTCCTCCAAAACTTCCCTCGGGAATTTCTCCGCAAGTTTCTCCGGGAATTCCTCCAGGAATTCATGCGCAAGTTGATCCGGGAATTCCAGAAGTTGTTCTAGGAATTTATCTGGAAGTTGCTCCGGGAAGTTCCTCCAGAAGTTTCTCCGGAAGTTCTTTCGAAAACTCTTTCGGAATTTCCTCCGGGAATTCCTCCGAAAGTTCCTTCGGAAGTTCCTCCGGGAATTCCTCCGGAAGTTCCTCCGGGAATTCCTCCGGAAGTTCCTCCGGGAATTCCTCCGGAAGTTCCTCCGGGAATTCCTCCGGAAGTTCCTCCGGGAATTCCTCCGGAAGATCCCCCGGGAATTCCTCCGGAAGTTCCCCCGGGAATTCCTACGGAAGATCCCCCAGGAATTCCTCTGGAAGTTCCCCGGGAATTCCTCCGAAGTTCCTCCGGAATTCCTCCGGAAGTTCCTCGGGAATTCCTCCGGAAGTTCCTTCGGGAATTCTTCCGGAAGTTTCCGGAATTCCTCCGGAAGTTCCCCCAGAAATTCCTCCGGAAGTTCCTCCAGGAATTCCTCCGGAAGTTCCCCCGGGAATTCCTCCGAAAGTTCCCCCGGGATTTCCTCCGGAAGTTCCCCCGGGAATTCCTCCGGAAGTTCCTTCGGGAATTCCTCCGGAAGTTCCTTCGGGAATTCCTCCGGAAGATCCTTCGGGAATTCCTCCGGAAGTTCCTACGGGAATTCCTCCGGAAGTTCCTCCGGGAATTCCTCCGGAAGTTTCTCCGATAATTCCTCCGGAAGTTTCTCCGGAAATTCCTCCGAATGTTTCTCCGGGAGTTCCTCTGGAAGTTTCTCCGGGAATTCCTCCGGAAGTTCTTCCGCAAGTTCCTTCGGGAATTCCTCCGGAAGTTCCTCCGGGAATTCCTCCGGAAGTTCCTTCGGGAATTCCTCCGGAAGTTCCTTCGGGAATTCCTCCGGAAGTTCCTCCGGAGGTTCCTTCGGGAATTCCTCCGGAAGTTCCTCCGGGAATTCCTCCGGAAGTTACTCCAGGAATTCCTCCGGAAGTTCCTCCGGGAATTGCTCCGGAAGCTCCTCCGGAAGTTCCTCCGGGAATTCCTCCGGAAGTTCCTCCGAGAATTCCTCCAGGAATTCCTCCCGAAGATCCTCGAGGAATTTCTCCGGAAGTTCCTCCGGGAATTCTTCGGGAAGTTCTGGGAATTCTTCCTGAGCCTCCTCCGATTTGCTTGTTACAAGTTGCATTCGACAGGGAATCGTTTCCCACTGTTGCCTATTGAAACTGGCCAAATCGGACTAAGGGGTCAAAAATTATGGCCAAAATACGATTAAAAACACTAAGAAAATCTTACTCGATTTTTTCAGATATCTAATGCACACGACAGACACAAATACTGCTTGGTGAATTTAGAAAAAGAAAAAATTTTTTTAGAAAAAGAAAGTTACATGTTTGCCCGATGAATTTTCATACGGCGGTGCGCCGATTCTTTTTTGTCGGCGGCGGCACACAGGTCTAGTGTGGAGGTCCGTTCAACGAAACCACATCACATGAATAATTGATCGAATGCTATCACACTGAAGAGCGATAAGCTTCATCACTGGCGATGTTGTCGGTACATAGCATCAGAACTGAGCACTGGGAAGCTGAGAACGTCGTTGTTGCAATATGTATTAAAATTGCAACCCGAACTAGCGAAGAGTTGGTAGGTGACTTCCTCTGGTATCGTCGTATCGGTCGTAGAATGTTACAGATTTATACAGCATTAGCTAGTATATGAACCACCAGCATTGTGCTTGGTTCCGTTTCGAAGGTAAGTAATGAGTTTTAGGTGCTGCAAAATTTTGTAAACATGCTTGTTGCTTTATAGCAGCATGAGGGATTGTATTATAAGAAAGGATTGGCATCCTATAGCATAGGATGCCTCAGGAAATATGAACAATAGAGATATTATGTTTTCGCTTGTGTGTTCGTTACAAAACATAATCTACTGGCGGTATGTACACTGTGTTGCTTAAAATTTTTAGTTTGACTGATACAGTTTGATGAAAATGATAGAATTGAAGTGCCATTGTAGTTATTTAGTGTACTTTTTTTTTGTCGCTAACGTGAAAAAAGATGTTTGTAGAACAACCAATGTTAAAAAGAAGGATGATTTTTAATGTTTTTAATAAATGTCTATTCTGCCAAATGTTAGTACATACATACTTAATGATACCTCTGGAATTCAACTCCCATTAAAAGCCCTTTTCACGGGAGTTGAATTCCAGAAGTATCATTAAGTTTGTTCTAACATTTGGTCGAATAGAATAGATGAAACAGCTTTAGCTGAAAATCTCGATAATAAAGTACTAGAAATGCAAGATAATAACATAAAGTTTTTACGTACAAATAGTGCATTAATTAGTTCATTTGAAGCTATTTCATCACGTCAAAAAATACAAAATTAATAATCCTCTGCATGAAAAATATAGAGGATTTGTCAGAGCCTACGAATCGTTTTTAAGATCAGATCAGAGCGTCCTCGTCATTTTTATAAGAATTTTCAATTGATGAAGAGAATACATATCTTACTCGTATCAACATAAAATGAATGAACAGTCAAATTAAAGCTTTCAAAAATTTATTTACTTACCGCATTTTACGAGCAACAGCATCAGGTAATTCAGCAAAACAACCGCAAAGCAGCTGATATGTTTCTCGTGTGTGACCATGTTATCGTCCTTCCGTCAAACTAATTTGCAACGGAAGGATATACTTTTGGCAGCGTCCTCCTATCCTTTTGCCCCCACAACAGGAGGATGGTTCTACCTTTGGTCTTGTAACACCACCTTGTTCGAACAACGTCAGCGTCTAATTTGTAGACCGTAATAAAATAAACTTTCCCAACACCCTGTCACTTATTTCTCTTGTGGAAATTTCACTGTTTTTTTTTCGTTTTCAATTTAGGTTCGGCAATGCTCACACATCTGCATTTGTCCACAACATCTTGACTAGACTCTGGTTATTGGAAATGGTGATAGACCGGCATTGTTGGGTAAAAGGGATTCATGGGGTCCTTGTTTATATAGGCTCTGTCGAATTTGTTCGAATGTCCCTTTCTTGTTTGTTATAATTACCCAACCTTCTAAAGGGAACGGGTCAACCGACAGTGTTTTGAATTCGTTGGAAATAAAGTTACTTCCTTCCGCTATGTATATGAAAGGATGTTTGTACTCCGAGTTGCTTTTGTCTAACCACTAGATTTTTGTCAAACAGCGTAACATATTTGTTCGGATAAATAATAAAGATTGAACACTACGTAATGCTCAATTCGAGGTGGAAATATGTGCCTTTGCGATGGGCTGTGTAAACTATGGCTTAATCATGCCGCCGTCAACGCATTCCATTCCATTCGAGGAAAATGGGTTCACTGTGATTCCGTACTTCAAACCTGCTGGCGAGCGAACCCCACAGCCCAGTTAGGTCAATTCCAGTCAGCAATAAACTTCCAGCTGGATCGGCATTCCGGCACGCTTTCATTCATGTGTCATAATCTTTCGGTGAGGATTCCAACGGTATTTCACGCATCGCGGTATTTTCCCTCCATCCAGCAGCACATTTAGGATCAACCGAGGAGCGCGAGGTAGCAAGATTCAGTGATCATGAAATTGAATTTGTCGGTTGACTGAAGTACTGCCATGGCCAAGCTAGGCTTACGGGTAGAGCGTTGTCGTCGCTCCCTAGCGGACACTGGCTATTCTGATGATGAATGACGGTGGTGTTTGCGCTGGTGGCCACCTACGAAATAAAAATGAAATGGAAGAAAGAATGGTTACAAAAAGCTCGGCACTGGGGAACGAAAATATTTTCGAGAGGTGAAGTTGAAATGGGTTCGGTGACACATTATAAGGTATAATGCATGCGTTATGATTGAGATGGTGATTGAATTGCTAGGTGGTGACTTTTAATGGTTTCTTGCATTACTTTGAAACAGCCATCAATCTGAAATTTGATTATAGATTCTCAAAGGTTGTGTCCGAAAAGTGAATCTTATAGGAAACGGACTATATCAAGCATCTGGTTAATTCGCGGACCGTTTTTTCAGGATATTATATTCCCGGGTCTTTTTGACTTTAATAAACTGATCACTATGTGGTTGATTATCGTTAAGGAAACTTATCAACTACGAGACTTCTTAGACATTTTAATCATTTTCATAAAGTTTCACCGAAAACTGAATAGAAAGCTCACGTATATGAAGCATTATATAACGTTCATCTTATGTTTTACATGTATGTTCTCAAAATCCGATTAATCCATTTGTAAAAGACAGCCTTTTCAATGTTTTTAATTGCATGTTTTATGACTGAGTTCCGGCAAACGTCTTCCATATTCATAATGCATATTCATAGCTCTCTTTTCTATTTTTTATGTAACCAAAGGCCATTTGTTATTTGACTAATTTGTTCAATAATTCTCTCAATAGATCAGAAAACAAAAGAATGTTATCGATCATTTAGTAATCTGCGTTTTATCATTTAGTACTTTGTCCATAACACATTCCACAGGCTTAATTTTAAAATGTGTTGTATGGTGGACTTCTAGTGCGAAGGTTTTTCTACAACTCTTTCTAACAGTTCGTTCTTTGAATTTCACTAATAACAGAGCTATGGCGCTAGTAGCAGTAACTTATACTAAATGATTGAAATTTTGTTATCATTTAGTATGAGTTACTGCAATTGGCGCCATAACTCCGGTAATAGTGGAATTCAAACATCGATCTGTTCGAACCTAACCGCGTTCTTGTTGGAAACTGCAGTTAAATCGCGGATCAGTCCAAAAATGTGGTGTAACTGTTTTGAAACCGTTAGTAGTGGCAGGTGACTTCAAAGCGTGGACAGTAGACTGGAACTCCCGGTTCACTAACATTAGAGGTTATATCCTGTTAGAATCTCTAGCAATACTAAACGTAGTCCTGCTGAGCGAGGGCCAAGTGTCAACGTTCAGAGGACCGAACGGTTGAGGTGGCAGCAGGTGTTCTAGAAGGGATCGATCCTCGGACCGGTTCTGTAGAATACCATGTATGACAATGTATTACGCCTAAATCTAATCGAGAATAAATCGGATGTGTCAATTTGGGTTAATAGGAAACATGGTAAGAACAATGTTCACCTGATACAGGTGTTGCCTGAACATGGCTGTTTTATGATGTTCTTGCATAGGTTCGGATTCGCAAAATCTATGAAGTGCCCGGAATGCATGGGCGTGTTAGAATCGACCCCGGACAACCTCACTGAGAGGCTGTGCTGGGAGGACGATATTTGGAGTGCGGTGAACACGACAGCTCAACAGATTATGTCGAAACTGCAGCGGTGGTGGCTTCATGAACAAAACCAACGATTGCAGTAGAGACTACTGTGATGCTGTGATCACTTAGCTCACCCTGGCGTCAAACACGTCGCGGGTGGGCTGCCGGAACCTCCGTATGTAAATATAGAGGTCATTGCGGCTCATGTGTGGTGGTTGTTGTCGGAATGCTCTTCTCCTTTGTAAGTTATAGATAGACACCGTTAGGCCACTATCACGGCTTGCGATCGACGGGTGGTGAGGTTCTAGAAGTCGATATTGTGTATTTATAAGACCTTGAGCATTAGCATAAGTGTGAGTGATCTAGATAGTCCCCCTGATGTATTGCTTAATTGCAGACCGGAGGATACGGACTAGCAAAGGGTTTTAGTTCTAGTGGGTCGGGTAAGACTAAGAGCTAAATGGCATACCAAACCCCACACTACCTGAGTTAACGATTAAAAAACGATCAATGGGTAATGTTTTGACCATAACCGCGAGTAGACGTAGGACTTATATAAACGTAACGTATTTACATTTAACTTTTGAACTTATGGGGTTTGATTATAGATTTATATTGGAAACAACAACTTCCATGCTGTGTAGAATTATTAGCAATTTGTTTATTCAAAACTTCTGGAAATAAAACTATTAATTAAATGGATAATCAGAATTGTTTTGTTTCTAACTATTAGGCACTTATTTACTCAAGCAGGGAATTATAGGGAATTTATTGTTTTCTTATTGATGGTAGTATTTAAAGTTTAAAAATTCGAATCATCAAATTTTTAGACTTGGTCAAAAGGTGCTATTTTAAGGGAACCCGTTTTCCGTTTTCCATCTCATTGAACATGTATTCATCTTATCACCAAACAAAGAAATGCAGCACCAATTTCGCTGCTTTTTACTGCTAACATGTGTGCTTACTGCTGAAAAAATACAAAAATAAGAAACAAGTCAAGGAGCAGTAACCCTACTGAAACTTCTCTATTTTAATAGGGTTACTGCTAATACGGTAGTTTGCATCGAGCGTTCGGTGCGTAAAGACGCATTTAAATACGCTGATACAGTTCGGTCGTTTCCTTTTCGGTTCTACACATAGGGTGTAGTGTTACGGTTTTTTTCGCGCCAGTTTCTGGCGACATAAGTAGTGATCGGCATTTGTGAATGCACAGCTCGGGTGTAAGAGTATCGAAAATGATCTTACGAAGACACATCAAGTCGTTTGTAACGATACAGGGAGAACAAACACTAATCACGTACAGAGGTCAACCACAATCATGCAAACACTGTATGAATGTCATACATACAGGCATTTCATGCGTTGAAAACAAAAAACTAATCGGCCAAAAATCCGACCTTAATGACAGACTGAATGCGGATCGGCAGAAAAGTCAAGGCTACGCAAGTGTGCTCAACTCCCCACCACCAGACCAAGACCCTCTATCCACAAATTACGTCGTTTTGAACGAACTCAGCCACCGGACTGCAGCCGTTGCCAATACACTGACGGACTCGCCATCGGAAGAGACGGCAGCGACTGAGAACGCGGATCATGGGCACCAAACTACAACACTATCATCATCTTCTACTGCGGATCCGTCTGCTGAGCAGGATGAGAACGTCCATCATCTCCAACAGATGGAACATGACGACACAGTAGAGAGCCTAAACACTCTCACGGTGGAGAGCCATGTGAAGGGTCCACATGTGGACGTGCACGACGTCATACGGAGTGACCAACGAAGCGAAACAGCAGAAGTGAAACAGGTACAGACAGCTGGAACAAATGTACCAATACAGGTAAGATCGGACATTAGCCCAACTGGTTCATTCAAAAAACCTCTGTCAGCTGATGAAAACAATGAATTGTCTATAGAGATATCGGAGAACGAGGGAAACTCATCCGAATGTTCGGATAAACAATTCACCACGGTAAGAAAGAGTCGATAGAAGAAGCAAAAGTTGTACAGTTAAAGAAATGACAAATCTCGCCTATAGTTATAATATAGCCAGTATTAACACAAACGCAATTGCGAATCGCACTAAAATTCAATCCCTACGATCGTTTATCAAACTAGTAGATTTAGACATAGTTTTATTACAAGAAGTTGAAGATCCATACCTTTCTATCCCGGGATTCAATATCATAACAAACGTAGATAATCAAAAACGTGGAACTGCTGTAGCCATTCGATCGCATATGTCGTACTCTAACGTACAAAGAAGCTTAGACAGTCGAGTAGTAACGGTCACTTTAGGAGATAGTGTTAAGATTGTGAACATTTATGCGCCGTCGGGAACAGCAAATTACTCTACAAGAGAGGATTTCTTCCGGAATATTTTGCCTTTTTATCTACAGTCATCCACTGAACATTTAATCTTGGGGGGCGATTTCAATTGTGTCGTTGCTCTGAAAGATGCCACCGGTTCTAGCAATTTCAGTCCAGCTTTGGGAAACATGGTCAACAGCCTAAATATAAAAGATACTTGGGATTTAAAGACACCCAACCAAGTAGAATTCAGCTACATCCGACCGAATTGTGCATCACGTCTTGATAGGATATACATAACTGAATCTTTAGTACAACACTTACAGACAGCAGAATTTTTCGCAACTTCATTCTCTGATCATAAATCTTATAAAATTCGTTGCTTTTTGCCTAATCAGGGCAGATCCTTCGGAAACGGCTATTGGTCTATTCGTGCTCATGTTTTGACACAGGATAACATGCTGGAATTCGAGTACAAATGGAATCGCTGGTTAAGAGAACGTAGAAACTATGATAGCTGGATGTCATGGCGGGTTAGTTACGCTAAACCTAAGATAAGAAGTTTTTTTTCGGTGGAAAACAAATGAAACTTTCCGTGCGTTTCACATTGAAAATGAAATTTTATATCGTCGTTTACGTACAGCATATGATAACCTATACCAAAATCCCGGAGGCATGGCTGAGATAAACAAAATTAAAGGAAAAATGCTATTGTTGCAAAATCAGTTTTCACAAACTTTTGAGCGATTGAACGACAAAATAATCTCGGGGGAGAAACTTTCTTCTTTCCAACTAGCGGACCGCTTCAAACGAAAGAAAAATAGTACCATTACTGAAATAACTCACAATGACAGAGCCTTGCGCAATTCGGCTGATATTGAGGGACAGGTATATAATTATTTCAGTCAGCTATACAAATCTGAAGAACATCAATCAAGTACAAAATTTCCTAGTAATCGTAGAATTTGTGTTGACTGTGAAGCAAATAATGAGGCAATGAATGAGATTACAACTGAAGATATTTTTTTTGCAATACAATGTTCGGCAGCAAAGAAGTCGCCAGGCAGCGACGGGATCCCTAAAGAATTTTACTCTAAAGCATTTCATATAATCCATCGTCAATTGAACTTGATACTAAACGAGGCCATTCAAGGAAATTTGCCCACAGGTTTCTTGGAAGGAGTGATAGTTTTGTGTAAGAAAAAAACAGACTGTTCAACCATCCAATCGTATAGACCTATTACATTATTAAATTCAGACTATAAATTACTATAAATCGAATCTTAAAATTACGTCTAGAGAAAATCATGACAGTTAATCATATTTTAAACGATAATCAAAAATGTTCTAATTCAGGTAAGAACATTTTCGAAGCCGTATTAGGCATTAAAGATAAGATAGTTGAGATAAAATGTAAGCGGAAGTCCGGGAGGCTTATCTCATTTGATTTAGACCACGCTATTGATCGTGTAGATCAACGGTATCTATTTAGTGTGATGAGAGAAATTCAATTTAACAATGGTTTAGTTGCATTGATTGAAAGGATAATGAACAATTCACAATCACGAATTCTCGTTAATGGTCATTTGTCCCAGGTTTTTCCAATTCAAAGATCAATTCGTCAGGGAGACCCATTGAGCATGCATTTGTTCGTAATTTACCTGCATCCGCTTATTGAGAAGTTACGTTCAATATGTGATAACCGGCTAGAACTCGTTGTTGCGTACGCGGATGATATCTCAGTCATCATAGTTGATGATCATAAAATTGAAATTATTAAAAGAGCTTTCGAAGACTTTACGATATGTTCAGGGGCAATTTTAAATCTTATGAAAACTGTCGCTATTAACATTGGGGTGAACAATGAGGAAATTAGGAATATTGGTTGGCTGAACGTACGAGATTCAGTTAAAATCTTAGGAATTACATTTTTTAATATACTTAAAAACACAATTGAACACAACTGGAAAGAAGTAATAAGAAGTACATCACGACTAATGTGGCTGTACAAACCTAGAATACTATCGCTACATCAAAAAGTTATTCTTTTGAATACGTTTGTTACCTCAAAATTATGGTATGTTGCCTCCATTCTGAGTATTACAAATGCCTCTATTGCTAGAATGACGGCACAAATAGGATATTTCATTTGGGGTAGATACCCAACTCGTGTAGCTATGGAGCAATTGGCTCTTCCTCTTGATAAAGGAGGATTAAATCTTCAGTTGCCAATGCAAAGCTTTGTTAGTCAATCGTTTCCTACAATGTACTCGAGATGTACCATTTGCCAATTCTTTCCAACACTTGCTGTGCAACTCACCTAATATTCAAGCTATTCCCGCATTTTACCCTTGTCTTAAGGTGATCGGCAGAGAAATTCCATACATTCCTGTACACATCATAAATCAGATATCAGCTATAGATCTTCACAACTTTTATAAAAATAGATTAGCGACACCGAAAGTTGAAATAGACAATTCAACGATTTCTTGGAATAACATATGGCGTAACATAAGATGTAAAGCTTTAACTTCTCATGAAAAATCTCGTTACTATCTTCTTGTAAACGGCAAAATTCCTCATGCTACTTTGCTATTCCGGCAAAATAGATTGCAGAGCCCCATATGCCAAAACTGCTGCAACGCAAACGAAGATCTTGAACATAAATTGGCATTGTGCATTCGAGTAAAGCATTTATGGGATCATGTTCTTCCTAAATTAGAGATAATTACAGGTAGAAGACAAAAATATTTAGATTTCGCTTTACCACAGCTAAAAAACTTAAACAGTAATTCAAAAAACAAAGCACTTAAATTGTTCATCATATACGTTAACTTTATATTAGAAGAGAAAGAAAGCTTTACAACTGAAGCATTAGATTTCGTAATAGATTGTACGATGTTTATTTCCTGAAAATTGAATTTGAATGTATTGTATTAAATATGTGTATTTGTAAATGTGTTCTAAATAAATGATTTTACAAAAAAATACGACAACAAAAAATATTTAATGTTGTGGATCCAAACTCCTAGTCTAAGTCAAGTTTAATGATATAAGTTCACAGAAAATAAAAACCAAAACATACAATACACCCGGTTCTTTTTTTACACGGGTGGGTTTTAGTTGATTACGACCTTTAGCGTTGATGAAACTATGAGTTAACCCCATGAAAAAATTCACAAAAAATCAAAGAAAATTCAGGTGGTACTTAGAAAGCTGTGAAAAATCAGGTTACCCGAGAAAATAAAGAATACCAACCGTGTAAAAAAATATTGGGTGTAATGTTTATCAAAATATTTTTAAAATATTCTGTAATACGGCGAAATTTTCTAATCTGAAAAGGATATCAGAATCATTGTTGAATGCTGATTGTGTATCATTTAATTCGCGAATTCGAAGCAAATTCTGCTCTTCCCTCCTACACTGAACCAAAATATCAGTAGGTTACTGAATGACTTATCTTATCCAAGCCCTATAACATTAATCAGATGATTTTGAACTTACCGTCATTCAACTTAACTGCTCATAAAATTCAAATTAGTTGAATGTACGTCATAAAACATTCACATTATAATCATTCAATTTGCAGTCAAAGCAAACATAGTATAAGATGATTTTCATTCAATTTCAAAAGTTTTTGCATTCTAATTAGAAATGATTCTATTTTTTGATTCAGATTATATGAAGCCGTAACTTTACTTTCTCGGAAGCATAAAATTAAATTTGTAAAGTCATAATTGGTTTCAAATTGATTTATTAAGTTAATTTATTACTATATTGTACGTCTGGTTATTACCGTTCAAAAACATTGTTTAATAAGAATATCGAGCACCAGAAAGTACGACCGATTCATGTACAGTGCCATGTATCATGCCAGTTCCACGCATGATTTCTGTCATCCCGAAGGGGGACGCCACCACCTGTATGGCCAGATCGCTTGATACTCCAAAACTCTCAGCCACCACACCGACGGAACTATTCGATCGGTTCTCCTGGGTATGCAATCTGGAACAGTTTCGCGATATGTTGACGCCCATGTTTATCAGGTCGACGTAATGCTACGCGAAAAGATCCAACCAAAGGCTCTAATGCGGATTTATGTATCAGTCCGCCGCACAGAAGGACCAATCTTCAAAAAGACGGTCAAAAACCATTTTTTCAAAATGATCCAAATTGAAAACTTGAGTCATGGGTTGTTAATAGAATACTTGACGATGAAGTAAACATAGTTTTGAGTCATTTTATTCGGGTGGATCATACCTTTACAGTCAATACAAGTTGAGCATGTTGTCGCTTTTTAATTCTGTTAAATCTTGTAACATTTATCTTACTGCTTCATTATGTTGGCCACAACGTATACATCATCCAAACCTATTATATTTGGCACCATTACAAAGTGTAGTCCAAAAACTAATAAAGCCACGCATATACGATCGTAAATTATTTTTGATCGCGCAGAAAGTACTCGGTCTTTATTATGTATAAAATTATTATTGTATTATCTTCTTGCTGTATTCATTGTGAAATTCAAAAAGGTACCCATCGGTACCCATCAACGAAATTCAAACTGTAGTTTCATTTTTTGTCAGGAATCCATTCCTGCAGAAATTAGGTTCCGCCACCCTCCGCCCGCAAAGTTATTTTGGTTTTACTGACAGTGGTCGTTTCGGTCTTGCCAATCAATTTTGATAAAAAGCAACGCACAATATGTTTTCTCTTCTCCTTCTACTTCTCATTTGCCCCAATACAATGATGCGACATCAGCTGGAAATTGTCTAGGGGTTGTACACTTATTACGTAAGCGTTATTTTTGGGTTTTTCAACATCCCTCCCTTCATGTAAGATTTCTTACATACAAATGATTTTTTATTTATGGGTAAAACGACAGTTCCCCTCCCCCATAAGGGCATGCGTAATAAGTGTACGGCCCCCTAGTACCATTTGTTCTTGTCTCATGCATACTTTAATTAAAAATTCCACGTGATCATGAGTTTTTACAGGCACTTGCGCACTCATTACAGGCACTTGAAAATATTGTTAAAGAAAGTAGGACAAACTATCAAGTCATGTCTTTTTTAGTCGCAATGCAGGGAGAGTATCTTGTTTGACCCCTACATCTGATTTTCCATACTTACTCTGTAAAAAGATCATGAGTTTTTCACATGAACCGTAATATCAAGAAACGATTTGCGCCTCTACAGCTTTACTTTGTGTGACGATACAAAATCCATTCTATATGTTTACAATTTCTAATAATGGAATACAATTTTACGTTAGCACTGAGGTGGCAGAAATTGGTAATTAAAGGTAGCAGTTAATATCTGTGGAAGTGCTCATAATAGAACTGTACACTGGCGGCGCCAGCCATTGATATTTGATGAGGCACCACTTGGTGCAAGCACGTTGTCTTTGCGAATGTTAGCGTGCTTGCGATGACTGGTGACCCGCCTCTCATTCCGGTACTGGATCTCTAGCTTGCGGGTCGGTGATGCCGAGAAGATAAACCATCCATTCAATGAAATATCATAATATGTGGCCTGCTAGACCATTTTATTCACTTCTAACATTTTTGACCGTCTTTTTTGGAATTGGTCCCACTGTGCGCCGGTTGCCTGCAGTTTGCCGGCGAAGAATTTGAGGAAGTTGGTCTCTCCGGCGCCGTTCTCACTCACCTGATAATAAATTAAGTATTCAGACCTTTTTTGAAATTTATTTGTGGGAAAATAAATAATCTTACGATACTGATTCTCGAGTCCAGATTCACGCTTAAACTGATCAGTTAATTCCGGGGCAGTATCTCGGACAGTATTTTAATCGAACCTTATCCAGTTGAAAAACGTGCAAGTATTGCGTTTCCACTTTCAGGGATTTGATCGTCAACTCGATTTCCTTCTCTACGAGTTTGGGTCTGTAAAAAAACGTAAAGTTTAAAAAACAAATAATTTAAGTATGAAGAAATAGAAAAATATAATTAATAATAATTGTTTGCCTTAATACCTACAACTTTTCCAACATTTTTGCCTTGCCTCCATCGTATTATCCTTCTTGCTGATGATTTGCAACACAATGGTACTGTTCCACTTCCGGAGTCGCATTGGATAGCTCCCATTTCCAGCTTTAGCTGTCACTTTCTCCAATTTCATTAACTGTTATATTTTGATGCCACCCAAATGCTTTGAATTTCTTTCTGAACTGCATTCCGCGAAGCAGCCAACTCAATCAAATTAATCGGTGCTCCCAAAATATTCGTCTACCACCTACACCGCATCCGCCCGAATTGCTGCTCCGGGGCTTCCACACATCTTAAAAGAACTCACATATCAGATGCCCTCCTCGCTTTTGTCCTGCCATACCTCGTGAAGGATCAACCCAATCGCATCGTAAACCTTCTCGTCGTCTTGGAACTCGCCTGTGCCGCTCTGCATCAGGACATCTTTCACATATGTCAGAAGTTCGCCATCGATTTACCGCTTCCGTACAGACAGCCAGTCTCCGCTAAATACACAAAGGTATCCAAACAGATGTACACAATTTTTTACCCGCCGGACAATTACGAACGCGATTGTTACGATGACGACGATGAAACATCGATGGTGATTATCGATTCCGCATCGAGAATAGAGAGATCGCAAATCGCCTTGCTTTTATTCCCTGTTATAGTCAGTCAAGTTTGAATGATTTTTGGATCAATGCTTCTTGAAATGATAAATATTCATTTTGCATCTTTTATTATGTTAGGGGTTGGTTTGTAAGAAATAATTTCATATTTTAAACTTTATTCTTCCAAAATTTGAATGATTATAGTCCGATTCCGGATGGAAAATCATCCATTCCATTGCATCATATGATAAAGAGATTGTATAAGTTTGAAGGCAGTTGGATGACAAATCATTCAAATTAAGGCGGACGTTTTCGTTCAGTGTATGAGAAATCCCATTGCTATCTGTCAGAGTTTGAGTCAAACATGGTCGCCATCCCCTCATCTCTGTTGCTCTACTGTAAAAACCCATAAAGAACTGCCATTATGCCTTCTGCGAATGAATGAAATTATTTTGCGTTCTCTTCTTTCATGCATATTCTCCAGCGGGCGACTGGATGCTGTGTAGGGGAGAACGGTCTAAAATGCACCCCTGGGGCAAAATGGCCTCACTCATAAAATCACTCATATAATCTGTTGTAGTACATTTATGAACGAATATTACCATTACAATTCATAATTAGTTATCCATCATTGAGCTCCATCGGAAAAATTTAGCAGAATACCTTCATATTCACTCAAATTTAACGATTTGCTATTCTTCCACCACATCCGTAAGATTGAAGTTCAATCCATTAAGAAATAACAAACAACCATGCGTTCACCATCATTTTACATGCAATTGAGTCATTTTAGACCACCATTCGGGCGTTTTGCCCCAGGCCCATTTTTGAAACATTTTTTAAATGCGTTAGAAAGTCATGAAAACCTTATTGTTTTGAATAGGAGATCATTGTTAAATGTAGCTGGGTATGTAAATTTGACACCTATTCGTTGAAATGGCTAGATATTTTTGTTTATATGGGCGAAAACATCGAAAAAGCTTAAGGGGTGCATTTTGGACCGTTCTCCCCTACGTAAACAAAAGCACGCGCTGCTGTCACAAACTGGCAGGCACAGCTTCTTTTATACACAAAGGAAATCTTGCGGTGGACCCGAAGGCCCGTGATATACAGCATTCTGATGTATGTGTTAGGATTGCATGGGATCGGTTATATATGAAATTTTTATTGGCTTTGACAAGAATTGAAAATTTCAATAGCTCATCGTTAATAATCTTAAGTTTCAATAAAATTGACAAATTACTGGAAAGTGTCCGAGTAGATTGATATCACCACAGATAACAGATATTGAGGCTGGCATACGAGACGTGTGTAAACATCCGCAACCGTTAATTCAAATGTATTTTTAATTGGGACCGCGTTTGGCAATCGATTAGAGATGGCGCAAGGATCATTGTTATTGAAAACGCAGCCCGAATCCGGCTGTCAAATGCATTGGCTGCATTCGACGGTTGTTAATCAGCTGCGTCCGTATGTACTGCCGCAATCAGTTGAGTAGATGGCAGTAGTGGGCTAACGTATTACACTAACGTTTACACAGGATTTTCAATAAAATTTGTTCCAGCCTAAATATCTGTTATCTGTGATATCACCTAAGGAAGAGTGTATGAAATTAAGAGTGGCGACATGTACCGCATTTGAAAGGTCTCCTGCTCGTTTGGAGCGCGATTTTGTATGAGAATGACAAATGAATTTTGTTCCACTTCTGACAGTGTCGCCACTCTTAATTACATACACTCTAACCTAAGGGATCAATCATGAACCCGAATTTGGACGATAATATAACGGAAAGAAAGCTCGAAAAAAGACTATCAGGACCAGTTAAATCTATCAAAACAAAAAAAAAGAAACAGAAATTAAGCCCTTAAAATGTACAAAGCTATTTAAAAAATATCAGCTTTTTAAAATCGCAATTCCAATCCCGACTTTCATGGTCCACATTTCAATACCGAGCTTATTCCTGGTTAAAATACTAGCAAAACAAGTACGCAGTGATCCAGATCGGACCATTACTTCTGGACTTTTTCCCAGATTGAGGAGGTGGAAAAATCACAAAAAAAATACATTTCATCAAAGATTATCACCTGGTCAATCATGAACCCGAATATGGACGATTAAATAACGGAAAGAAAAAGAAAGCTTAAAAAAAGACGATCAGGACATGTTAAATCTATTAAAACAAAAAAACAGAAGGTGAGCCCTTAAAATGTACAAAGTTATTTAAAAAATATCAGCCTTTTGAAACCGCAATCCCAATCTCGACTTTCATGGTCCACATTTCAATACCGAGCTTATTCCTGGTTAAAATACGAGCAAATCAAGTACGCAGCGATCCTGATCGGACCATTACTTCTGGACTTTTTCCCAGATTGAGGAGGTGGAAAAATCTTAAAAATTTTACATTTCAATCATGAACCCGAATATGGACGATTATATAACGGAAAGAACGCTCGAAAAAAAGACGATCAGGACATGTTAAATCTATTAAAACAAAAAACAGATAGTAAGCCTTTAAAATGTACAAAGTTATTGAAAAAATATCAGTCTTTGAAAGATAAAGGCGCTTGTAACGGTCGAAATCTTCCCTTTCAGCGTAACGCTCTCGATTTCCAAAAATCTGAATGACACCCAGTATAGTAAAGAAAGACGTAAGTCCTGCGTCAAAAAGTTACCTCAAGGAATGATACATAGATTTTGAAAAAATGAACTAAGAAATAAGTCAAATGCCTTGGTGATTGGGACATTTCATTGTAATCAAATGATATGAAACGAAAAGCTTTCTTCGTTTTAAATCTCTGCCCCAACAAGCGACGACCTCGATAGCAGAAGTTGGTATAAACTTGCCTTGCGTAAGTGGTAAAGCATCAAAACATAATACTAAACATTAATATGCAAAATACTTCAGACACAACATGTTTAGGTATTTTAATACCAAACAAATAATAATTTGTTATGCCATCGGTATTGTAGTAACAGAGTATGTTATACCTGAAGTATTTTGCATATTATTTTTCGGTATTACTCCTTTGGTATTTTGTCCCTTATGCAAGGCAAGCTCATAGCAAAGTAAGATATCAATAATAGAATTAGGTATTATTAAGTTATTTTCTCCTACTCGGGACGTGCAACATCTTCTAAAAAGCAGTTTGCTTCCATTTACAGTCGCCTCTCCACATCTCGATATTGAAGGGATATTTGAAAATATGATCAGAACACATCGAGATAGAGAGATATCGAGGTAGGGAGGTTTTCGAGATGTAGAGTGCTCAAAGGTATGTAGATTAAAGGGACCGTGGAAACCATCGACATACGTAGGGATATCTCTCTCTATACGTAGGGATATATAGAACATCAAGGTTTAGAGAATCGACTGTTTCATTAAAGACATAGACAAAACATCAAAGCGCACAAAAGTTGCATGCGGACATGTTCAAATTCTAGAATTCTTATCAATGCCGCAATGTCAATGTCTTTAATAAAACTAAATGGAAGCAAACTGCCTTTGGAAGATTTTGCACGTCCCGAGAAGGAGAATATAATCCAATAATACCTAGTTCTGCTTTTAATACCTTACTCTCATTGGCATTGCATTGCAACATGTGTTTGGCGTTTGGAAACAAACAACCACAAAATGCTGCTCTGCAAGTGGAACACAAGGACCAAAAAGGCAAAACGTGAAGTTACAAATTTTTCAGTTACAGAAGAGTTGAAATTATCTTCATGTTTGGTTTAGCATCGATCGGCGTTTTGACAACTCAAAATTTATTTCTGTGATGGTGCATTATAGTAACTGGGAACCTGAATGTGAAACAGTAGAATCTCATGGTTTTTATGGTGAGTTAACATGCAGTTTTGGGGGCAGCAGGGACTATGTCCAAGCGCTTGACGATCCCTCCCCAGGCCATCTGCGAGTTGTGGCGCCTGCCTAGGATGTGGTGGGGTTTGACAGTGGGCCCTGTTAAACCTCTATAAAAAGCTGCATGAATCCGCAAGTAGACTCCGCCAAAGCGACCAGGTGCCGCTCAAAGCGCACAAGCCCAAGTCTTGGTGTTAGGTGGGACGCTAAACAGCCCTGACACGACGGCCCTCCGACGAGACAGGAGGTTTGCGCAGGCCCAATAAGCCGTCTTTAAAAACAACTATTACGAACGACATAGAAGATAATACGACTCGATACGATCGGCAACGACCTAGGCGACGAATAAAGGATCACGATTGGAAGCTTGGAACATGGAACTGCAAGTCGCTAGGCTTCGCCGGTTGCGACAGGATAATCTACGATGAATTACATCCCCGCAACTTCGATGTCGTAGCGCTGCAGGAAATCCGCTGGACTGGACAGAAAGTGTGGAAAAGCGGGCATCGAGCGGCTACCTTCTACCAAAGCTGTGGCACCACCAACGAGCTGGGAACCGGCTTCATAGTGCTTGGAAAGATGCGCCAACGCGTGATTGGGTGGCAGCCAATCAACGCAAGGATGTGCAAGCTGAGGATAAAAGGCCGTTTCTTCAACTATAGCATCATCAACGTGCACTGCCCACACGAAGGGAGATCCGACGACGAGAAAGAAGCGTTCTATGCGCAGCTAGAGCAGACATACGATGGATGCCCACTGCGGGACGTCAAAATCGTCATCGGTGACATTAACGCTCAGGTAGGAAGGGAGGAAATGAATAGACCGGTCATCGGACCGGATAGTCTGCATACCGTATCGAACGACAACGGCCAACGATGCATAAACTTTGCAGCCTCCCGCGGAATGGTAGTCCGAAGCACTTTCTTCCCCCGCAAGAATATCCACAAGGCCACATGGAAATCACCTAATCAAGTAATGGAAAACCAAATCGACCACGTTCTAATCGACGGTAAATTCTTCTCCGACATCACGAACGTACGCCCTTACCGCAGTGCGAATATTGAATCCGATCACTACCTCGTTGCAGTATGCCTGCGCTCAAAACTCTCGACGGTGATCAATATGCGTCGTCTGCCACGGCTAAACATTGGGCGGCTACAAGACGGTAGACTAGCCCAAGACTACGCGCAGCAGCTAGAAGTGGCACTCCCAACGGAAGAGCAGCTAGGTGCAGCATCTCTCGCCATTGGAAGCACCGCAACCGCTGCACTAGGCACGGTGGGGATCAGAGAAACGACTGGTATGACGGCGAATGTGAGCAGTTAGTTGAGGAGAAGAATGCAGCATGGGCGAGATTGCTGTAACACCGTGCGAGGGCGAACCAGGCACGATACAAACGGGCGCGGAACAGACAAAATTTGATTTTCCGGAGGAAAAAGCGCCAGCAGGAAGATCGAGACCGTGAAGAGACCGCGCTAATAACGCACGAAAGTTCCTGTGAGAAGTTGAACCGTTCACGTAAGGGCCACGTGCCACAGCCCGATATGTGTAATGACATAAACGGGAACCTTCTTACAAACGAGCGTGAGGTGATCCAAAGGTGGCGGCAGCACTACGAAGAGCACCTGAATGGCGATATGGCAGACAACGGTGGCGGTGTGGTAATGAACCTAGAAGCACGCGCGCAGGACATGCGACTTCCGGCTCCGAATCTCCAGGAAATCCAGGAGGAGATTCATTCATTTATTTCATTTATTTAGTTAACATCTAAACAGATAACACTGAATCAACAATTTGACGCCACAATGCACGGTTCGAGGCCGCATCTCTCCATCCTCGGATACGCCCCACGCTCGCCAAGTCGTTCTGCACCTGGTCTGCCCATCTCGCTCGCTGCGCTCCACGCCGTCTCGTACCTGCCGGATCGGAAGCGAACACCATCTTTGCAGGGTTGCTGTCCGGCATTCTTGCAACATGTCCTGCCCATCGTACCCTTCCGGCTTTAGCTACCTTCTGGATACTGGGTTCGCCGTAGAGTTGGGCGAGCTCATGGTTCATTCTTCGCCGCCACACACCGTCTTCTTGCACACCGCCAAAGATGGTCCTAAGCACCCGTCTCTCGAATACCTGAGTGCTTGCAAGTCCTCCTCGAGCATTGTCCATGTTTCATGTCCGTAGAGGACTACCGGTCTTATTAACGTCTTGTACATGACACATTTGGTGCGGTGGCGAATCTTTTTCGACCGCAGTTTCTTCTGGAGCCCGTAGTAGGCCCGACTTCCACAGATGATGCGCCTTCGTATTTCACGACTAACGTTGTTGTCAGCCGTTAGCAAGGATCCGAGGTAGACGAATTCCTCGACCACCTCGAAGGTATCCCCGTCTATCGTAACACTGCTTCCCAGGCGGGCCATGTCGCGCTCGGTTCCGCCCACAAGCATGTACTTTGTCTTTGACGCATTCACTACCAGTCCAACTTTTGTTGCTTCACGTTTCAGGCGGGTGTACAGTTCTTCCACCTTTGCAAATGTTCGGCCGACAATGTCCATGTCATCCGCGAAGCAAATAAATTGACTGGATCTGTTGAAAATCGTACCCCGGCTGTTACACCCGGCTCTCCGCATGACACCTTCTAGCGCAATGTTGAACAACAGGCACGAAAGTCCATCACCTTGTCTTAGTCCCCGGCGCGATTCGAACGAACTGGAGTGTTCGCCCGAAATCTTCACACAGTTTTGCACACCATCCACCGTTGCTTTGATCAGTCTGGTAAGCTTCCCAGGGAAGCTGTTCTCGTCCATAATTTTCCATAGCTCTACGCGGTCTATACTGTCGTATGCCGCCTTGAAATCAACGAACAGATGGTGCGTTGGGACCTGGTATTCACGGCATTTTTGAAGGATTTGCCGTACAGTAAAGATCTGGTCCGTTGTCGAGCGGCCGTCAACGAAGCCGGCTTGATAACTTCCCACGAACTCGTTCACTAATGGTGACAGACGACGGAAGATGATCTGGGATATCACTTTGTAGGCGACATTGGTGATCGCTCGAAAGTTCTCACACTCCAGTTTGTCGCCTTTCTTGTAGATGGGGCATATAACCCCTTCCTTCCACTCCTCCGGTAGCTGTTCGGTTTCCCAGATTCTGACTATCAGTATGTGCAGGCAAGTGGCCAGCTTTTCCGGGCCCATCTTGATGAGCTCAGCTCCAATACCATCCTTACCAGCTGCTTTATTGGTCTTTAGCTGTTGAATGGCATCCTTAACTTCCCTCAAGGTGGGGGCTGGTTGGCTTCCATCGTCCGCTGAACTGACGTAGTCATCTCCTCCGCTGCCTTGACTTTCACTGCCTGTACTCTCAGCGCCATTCAGATGTTCCTCGTAGTGCTGCTTCCACCTTTCGATCACCACACGTTCGTCCGTCAAGATGCTCCCATCCTTATCCCGGCACATTTCGGCTCGCGGCACGAAGCCTTTGCGGGATGCGTTGAGCTTCTGGTAGAACTTGCGTGTATCTTGAGAACGGCACAGCTGTTCCATCTCCTCGCACTCCGCTTCTTCCAGGCGGCGTTTCTTCTCCTGAAAAAGGCGGGTCTGCTGTCTCCGCTTCCGTCTATAACGTTTCACGTTTTGCCGGGTACCTTGCTGCAGCGCGACCGCCCGCGCTGCGTCCTTCTCCTCCAGAATCTGTCTGCACTCTTCGTCGAACCAATCGTTCCGTCGACTTCGACCCATATACCCGACGTTGTTCTCCGCTGCGTCGTTAATGGCTGCTTTAACTGTACTCCAGCAGTCCTCAAGAGGGGCCCCATCGAGCTCACTTCTTCCGGCAACGCTGCCTCGAGATGCTGCGCGTATGCAGTGGCGACATCAGGTTGCTTCAGTCGCTCTAGGTCGTACCGCGGCGGTCGTCGGTACCGAACATTGTTGATGACGGATAGCTTTGGGCGCAGTTTAACCATCACCAGATAGTGGTCCGAGTCGATGTTAGCGCCACGATATGTCCTGACATCGATAATGTCGGAGAAGTGCCGTCCATCAATCAGAACGTGGTCGATTTGTGATTCTGTCTGCAGTGGTGATCTCCAGGTGTACCGATACGGGAGGCTGTGTTGGAAGTAGGTGCTACGAATGGCCATATTCTTGGAGGCGGCGAAATCAATTAGTCGTAGGCCGTTTTCGTTCGTCAGCCGGTGAGCGCTGAACTTTCCAATAGTCGGTCTAAACTCCTCCTCTTGGCCAACCTGAGCGTTCAAATCTCCTATGATGATTTTGACGTCGTGCCTTGGGCAGCTGTCGTACTCACGTTCCAGCTGCGCGTAGAATGCGTCCTTATCATCATCAGTGCTTCCGGAGTGTGGGCTATGGACGTTGATTATGCTGAAGTTGAAGGCCTTTGATCCTCAACCTGCACATTCTTTCATTGATCGGCCACCACCCGATCACGCGCCTTTGCATATCGCCCATCACTATGAAAGCTGTTCCCAGCTCGTGTGTGTTGCCGCAGCTCTGGTAGATGGTATGATTACCTCTAAACGTTCGCACCATTGATCCCTTCCAACAAACCTCCTGCAGCGCTACGATGCCGAATCCACGGTCCTTGAGCACATCGGCGAGTATGCGTGTGCTCCCGATGAAGTTGAGAGATTTGCAGTTCCACGAACCGAGTTTCCAATCGCTAGTCCCTTTTCGTCGCAGTGGTCTTCGCCGATGGTTCCGGTCCGTACTCTCTTGTTGATTGTTCGTTGCTTATGATTTTTAAAGGCTGGCTTGCAGGGCCTGACACCAAACCCCTAAATTTCCGGAGGACCATTCCTCCTTATTTCCGGTGGACCATGGTGCACAGTTTCACTTAGAGTCCCTCGCTGGCACTCGGACGATGATCAGCCGCCCCTAACATGGAGAACAGACGCTGTTGTGAGCCGATCCTGACATGGAGAACAGACGCTCAATAAGATTTGCACCTCCGAAGGGGAGCAAACCCCCCCCCTTCCCTGTCAGCATACGACCATAGTTCCCACCGGGGTTGGTTACCCGATCTTCCCTAAGGTTGCTCGTATCCCGGCCAGCACCGCGGGGAGGTAGGGATAGGAGTTGCTGGGTAAGAGGCTAAGGACCGCGAGATGGGGTCTATTTTATTCCTTCAGGTACGCGAAGTACCAATGGTACGCCTTACCCAGCATTTGCCGTGCCAGGAGGAGATGTGCCGGCTGAAAAACAACAAAGCCCCTGGAGTTGACCAACTACCAGGAGAGCTGTTTAAACACGGTGGTGAGGCACTGGCTAGAGCGCTGCACTGGGTGATTACCATGGTTTGGGAGGATGAGGTTCTGCCGCAGGAGTGGATGGAAGGTGTCGTGTGTCCCATCTACAAAAAGGGCGATAAGCTGGATTGTAGCAACTACCGCGCAATCACATTGCTGAACGCCGCCTACAAGGTACTCTCCCAAACTTTATGCCGCCGACTAACACCAATTGCAAGACAGTTCGTGGGGCAGTACCAGGCGGGATTTATGGGTGAACGCTCTACCACAGACCAGGTGTTCGCCATACGTCAGGTATTGCAGAAATGCCGCGAATACAACGTGCCCACACATCATCTATTTATCGACTTCAAAGCCGCATATGATACAATCGATCGGGACCAGCTATGGCAGCTAATGCACGAAAACGGTTTTCCGGATAAACTGATACGGTTGATCAAGGCGACGATGGATCGGGTGATGTGCGTAGTACGAGTTTCAGGGGCATTCTCGAGTCCCTTCGAAACGCGTAGAGGGTTACGGCAAGGTGATGGTCTCTCGTGTCTGCTATTCAACATCGCTTTGGAGGGAGTAATACGGCAGTGATTGAGCAGTGATTGACACGAGTGGTACGATTTTCACGAAGTCCGTCCAGTTATTTGGTTTCGCCGACGACATTGATAACATGGCACGTAACTTTGAGAGAATGGAGGAAGCCTACATCAGACTGAAAAGCGAAGCTAAACGGATTGGACTAGTCATCAACACGTCGAAGACGAAGTACATGATAGGAAGAGGCTGAAGAGAGGTCAATGTAAGCCACCCACCACGAGTTTCTATCGGTGGTGACGAAATCGAGGTGGTTGAAGAATTTGTGTACTTGGGCTCACTGGTGACCGCCGATAACGATACCAGCAGAGAAATTCGGAGACGCATAGTGGCAGGAAATCGTACGTACTTTCGACTAAGCAAAACGCTCTGATCGAATAGAGTTCATCGCCGTACCAAACTGACAATCTACAAAACGCATATTAGACCGGTAGTTCTCTATGGGCACGAGACATGGACGATGCTCGTGGAGGACCAACGCGCACTGGGAGTTTTTGAAAGGAAAGTGTTGCGTACCATCTATGGTGGGGTGCAGATGGCGGACGGTACGTGGAGGAGGCGAATGAACCACGAGTTGCATCAGCTGTTGGGAGGACCATCCATCGTTCACACCGCGAAAATCGGAAGATTGCGGTCGGGCACGTAGTCAGAATGTCGGACAGTAATCCGGTGAAAATGGTTCTCAACAACGATCCGACGGGAATAAGAAGGCGAGGTGCACAGCGGGCAAGGTGGATCGATCAGGTGGAGGGTGATTTGCGGACCCTCCGCAGACTGCGAAGTGCAGCCATGGACCGAGCTGAATGGAGAAGACTTTTATGTGCAGCACAGGCCACTCCGGCCTTAGCCTGATAATCTTCTAGGGGGAAAGACGGCTTTGGCAGGTTTTGTTCTATTATTGGCAGGGGGGTTTTTTATGACTGACTAGGCTCAAATTTGGCCTAAACATTCTTTGCATATCAAAGAATATTGTGGCCAAATTTCATAAAATTTGGTCGACAAAACCCCCCTGCCAATAATAGAACAAAACCTGCCAAAGCCGTTTTTCCCCCTATATAATAAAAATGAAATGGTCTGTGTTCGTATCCGCATAACTCAAAAACGGCTGGATGGATTTTCTTCAGTCCTTCAGCAGATATTTTCATTATACTTTCCGACGAGTTTATATGATATTTCCTAATGCAAAAATCGCGAGTAACGTTGAGTAAATCGTGAAAACCTAAAATTAAGAATCGTATGGAAATTTCGCATGGGTAGTTCATAACGCGCATTTTCGCCTACTATGCAGCGTCTGCCGGGTCGACTAGTAAGTAAATAAATAACATGCAGTTCCTTTGAGTTGTTGACCGGTGCTATGGTAGAATGAAGGACTTAGATTGCAAGTAGAGGTGTGCACGGCGAGTTTACAATTTTTTTTGTAGAAATTCCAAGGATTCAATAGAATTCAAGAAGAATTTCCTAATTAATATCCCCACATTACGTTGAAACTCAAGAATATTTTTCGTAGAAGTACCAATGATTAACTTGAAAGTTCCATACTATTTTCCGTTAAAATTTCGGAAAGCTCTTCTACAAAACTGAGACGAATTTACAGTGAAAATTCCGAAAAAAAATGCGGTTGAAAGCCATTTATCCGAAGTTGTTCGGCCTAATAAGTTATTTGATAGAAAGTGGCGTACGGCCGAAAATGTCGTTCAGCCGAACAGTTCCTAATAACTTATTTATCCGTTTGCCCGAATAGGTGTTTGGCAGAAAGAACATTTTCGAACCAAATGGCACTTCCTGCCAAAAGACTATTTCTACCAAATGATTTATTCGGTCAAAAGATCGTTTCGGTCAAAAGACCGTTTCGGTCAAACGACCATTTCGGACTAACGAACTGTTAAGGCAAACAATTTTTCCGGCCAAACTAACTGGTTGGCTGAATGTACTTTTCGACTGTACGTACGGATTAACGTGTTATTTGGCCAAGCGGAGCAAATGGCTTTCCGCAGAATGACTTTCGGTCTAACGATGATAAGAGTCATTTGGTCGGAAACCACAAGGCCAAAAGGTGTTCCGAACTTATCATTTGGCCGAGATCCATCCAACTAAAAATGTAGTTTAGCCGAAATGGACATATGGCCGAAAATGTCGTTCGTCCGAAATGATAATTTGGCGGATAAGGCCGAAATGGTCGATTGGCAAAAAGCCATTTTACCGAAAATGTCATTTGGACGGGACGACATTTTCGATCATATTACCCGTTCAGATCATTACATTTTCGACCATATGGCTCTTTTGGTCAAACGACCATTTTAGCTGAACGTCATTACTTGGCCAGCCCAAGCAGCACACTTATCATAAACGAGTTGCTGATAGCTGACAGCACGACCAAATCCAGTCATATATGAGTTGATAACCTAAACCTTGATGTTCTATATATGGATATCTCTACGTATGTCGATGGTTTCCACGGTCCCTTCAATCTACATACCTTTGAGCACTCTACATCTCGAAAATCTCCCTATCTCTCTATCTCGATGTGTTCTGATCATATTTTCAAATATCCCTTCAATATCGAGATGTGGAGAGGCGACTGTAAATGGAAGCAAACTGCTTTTTGGAAGATGTTACACGTCCCGAGTAGGAGAAAATATCTTAATAATACCTAATTCTATTATTGATACCTTACTTTGCTATGAGCTTGCCTTGCTTAAGAGATAAAATACCAAAGGAGTAATACCAAAAAATAATATGCAAAATACTTCAGGTATAACATACTCTGTTACTACAATACCAAAGGCATAACAAATTATTATTTGTTCGGTATTTCACCTCTCTTATTCCTCCTTCTTTCTTCTTCTTTCTTCTTCCTTCTTTTTTCTTCTGTCTTCCGTTTTCTTTCTTCCTTCTTTCTCCCGTCTTCCTTCTTTCTTATTCTTTCTTTCTTCTTCCATCTTCCTTCTTCCTTCTTCCTCACTTCGCACAACTCGTTTCTCACTCCCCAGTTCTCATTCGGCCTAATGGCCATTTGGCCTAACGACCGTTCGGCCTAATGACCCAGCATCTATAAAAAGCAAACAAGCTTTCTTTAACTCGACGCAAATCCTGGCTACTCTGATCAATTTCTTCTTATTCATATCGAATTTTCACCTCACCGATATTTCCCCTTTACAGTTATCAATAATTGAAAACAAAGTTCCGTTTTGTATCGGCGACAAAAGACTCTTCTCACATAACCCGTGCTGTTACCATTATGTCTATGCTTCTGAATCACTCTGCTGCTTTGTGTGAGGAAATATTTATAAGATAATACCTGGCTGACACCAAAACTGCTGATTTCATCACTTGGTTTTGGGTTCACGGCGCTTAACCCTCATCGAGCAACACTGCATCTAGGCTTGGGTCTGGAAGATGAGTCGGTATATAATGCAATGAGGATAAAGGAAATAGACTGTATCATAACCGTCCTAGAATCAGCAAGTGGAAATCACTCAAATTCATAATTATATGACATAGGACATTCTGAAAAGGCACAAGCAATATATCAATAGATCAATTAACTGGTCACAGTGTAAAATGTACCCAACAAGGAAAAAACCGTCCTAGAACAAATCTATGAATTTTCTTTATATGGACATAATTGATTTTTACCTTACGATGATTTGCATTCAATTATGTACCTAACAGAAAGGAAATATTCTATTACATTTGGCAGTAAATTTATGGAATAGTTACTTCTATTAAAATAACGATAATAAAGTTTCAAACACGAACAAAATTGGCTACGCTTCAACCAACCCATGACCGTTTGAATTTTCCCGCCAAAAGTTGTTACTAATTTTATTGTCTTAGTCGATTCTTTAATCAATTAAAGGCCAACTTTCCTTAAGGACTCATATTTTTTAATCCTCTAACTGTTTCAAAAATCAAAAATCAAACCGATGCCAAATTGGATAAATGTTGAGCCAAACTTAAAAAAAGCACTTTTTCATTTTTTTGTTTTGAATTTTGAAAATAGTTGGATGAGTTGAAAATAATGGCTCCTTGGGGAAGTTGTCCTTAAATAAATTTAAAAATCGATTAAATAAATAAAAATTGTTGACCGAAAGATCAATTTAACATATGGCGGTACCTTTTCCGGAACGAGCATGCCACTAAGTTTCTTCACCGGTCTATTGCGTGAGCGATGGATATCATTTCCATTTTCATAAGACATCTTATGTGAAGGTGCTTACCAAGCACGGAGGTCGTTACCAAGCACGGAGGACAAAGAAGTATGTCTGTAAACTGCAAGGAAAATGAAACTGTCGTGGTCGATGTATTCCCGAGGGACCGCAAAAAATCCAACAAAGGTATGGTCTGCGTTCTGTTTTCATTACCTACACTAAAATGATCACTATTTCCACTCAAGAAAGATGAACGGAACTAAAGCAAATGTAAGTATCCCATAGGGAAATGTTTTGAAAATGGAATGAGCAAAAGTACTCCAATCGACATCGGCTGCAGAATCATTAACATCCTTTATTGTTACTAGGTTTTTATGAGAAATATCGCTGGTATTTCTTAACCAAGAAGATTCAACTATACACGTTATACGAGTCATCTTTGCATATGTATGTATGTGATAATAGAATTTTTAATAGCCTTCCCTCACAGTTTTGGAGCATTTCACGGCGTTTTCAACGCTGATTTCTCTCTTTAACTTTTGTATTCATGTGAATACTCTCATAAGGAACTAATCGTTACATCCTGATTTTGTTGTTGCAAATAGCAGATAGCAGATAGAATTTAATGCAAAACTTAGTTATAAATTCTAATGTGATTCTTTCTAGTTCCAACTTATCAAATATCTACCTGCTTACATATTATTTTTGGTTATTAATCATTAATGTCGACACAAACAATCGAAAAAAACTAATATAAACAAGACATGACAAACTATTCCATAATTATAAGAAAACATTGTCATAGTCTTGCCACTTGAACCATTTTGCGGTTCAAGGTAGAAAGCATGGTAGTAGATGTACAATTCCCCGTATAATGTCAGAATATCAATACCCACAAAATATCGTGGTTCACCGGATGCATCGATCTCGCCTCCGGGGAAATCGGTGATTGCGAATGTCGCAATAAATAAGGATTCAAATTTAATAGTCTCAGTGGGCTCGTTTTGGTTTCACACTCTGATACTAAATCTTCTTATTCACGGCTCATGTTGCGCTGGATGGCACTATCTAACTGAGAAAAAAAAAATCGGAAATGGCATTAAAGTGAGATACAGCTGTTGGTGTTGGATCCTTCTTCAACTTAACGGTCCCGTACTGTGCTTTAAAGGTTATACGTTGATTTCCGTACTCTAACTTTTTGATGCGGGTCATTGTTACCATGACGGCAGATTTTTTTGTCTTTTTATGATATGTTAGTATGATGCTCATAAAGTGGAGTGACAAATTATTTAATAATGAATATTATCGTTGGAGTAAATTTAAAAACAGTGAAGTACACACATCGGTGATGGTGCCTGGCTTATGCATGGCAAAGGAGTAAAATATATGCAGACTATGCCTCAAAAATATTTGGGAAATTGTACGAGAACTGAGTTTGTTACGCTAGTTTCTGGCAAATTTGGTACCCCTGCCTTGCTTATAGATTTGCTTGGAATTCCTTCAAAAAACGAAAAATGCATTGATTTTTTTCCTTCGAGTATTTGAACAACATGAAGTCCTAGAAAACTGAAAATAACTGTTGAAGTTTCTCTTTGGGCATTTAAAAGATGGTGCCTAAGTGGTGTAACGCACCGAAAAAGAAGAAGGAGGGGCTAGATTCTTGTGCCGTGTTTCCCAGAGCATCTTGAAAATAATGCGGCTTATTGGTAGCGGAGTGAAGGCTCTCCCTACCGATTATGGGACGGAAAAAGTCATCTCTACCGACCTGAGCGTTAGCATCTCCGAGAACAATTTTCACGTCATGCTTTGGCACTCTCCATCGGCCGCTGTGATAGATGTTATATTTGAATGCAGTGTTGGTCGTGGGGTCCACGACGCGGAATTCACGTTCTCCGGATCTAGGCCATCGAACTTCTTGACCAACCTTCTGCAGTTCTCGACCAAGAAGGCTCACTCGTCCAGATTCATTTAGGGTCCTGACATTCCAGGTACCGAGTTTCCAATCATAGTACTTATTTCGTTGCCGGGTCTATTGCCAAAAATAACGTTTTGTTTTTCTTCTATCTCCATTTTTCGTGGTATTTGAGAGGCTTTAGTAAGCTACCTTACCGGGGTCGCGTTACCTACATCGCGCTGGTAGGGCTGCCACCTTAGGTATAGCTGACGCGATACAGCGTTTCGTTAATCAGCCGCTGAGTACCAGGCAGACGTTGTTTGAGCCGCACCTCCTGGTGAACAGACGCTCGAGGCTTACCTTCTCTTATGGAACGTACACACGGTCAAGCAGTTTGACCAACATTGACTCCACCTCTCGTTTATTCAAACATCCATCAAGTTTTACCAACAGCGGCACGAACAATCAATTTATTCGACCAACAATATCACACACGAACGACCGAAGCGACAACTTGAGCACCAACCATCAAAAAATATATGAGGGTTTGTGCAACTTCACTACAAATGCTCGAACATGTTCGGCGAACCTTGACTCCACCCCCGACAACTCAAACCAAAATCAAACCGTTTTAATTTTTTCCAACCGAGCCGCCAACTGTCAAATGGTTGTTCGAACAACTTCATACACGTTCAAACAAAGCAGCAACCGAAGCGTTTTCTTGGGGGCGGAGTCAATGTTCGTCAAACTGCTTGACTGGTGTTTACGTTGCATTACTCTCTTCTTACCTACCCTTACCATGTCAGAAGGACAACCGTGCTCAGGCTGCACTACCAGCTAAGTACACAATCCTTAGCTGGCGGTCTTTTGTCATCGGAAGACCCATGGAAGCGTGATAGAGCAACTTGTGGGGACCAGAGCTATGTTGGGCGCACCTTCCTTTATGTCAACCCACCATTTTGCAGCCCAAAAAACTAATATATATTAGCAAAATTTGGGCTGTCTATTCTTTGGTGATGGTCGGTCGTACAAATGCCAACTTTGTTTTATATATACAGATGATTGAAACGTTTGATAATCAAAGGTCTTTTGTTTCGTCCAGGGTGGGACGATCCTACGTTGTGTTTAATTTTGGTTTGGGTGATTCTCCGTGCGACGAATAAAGAAATACTACAGCTTGAACTTGACTCGATTTATTGCCTTCAAGAGGCCGTGGGCTTGCTCGGAGGTTACTACGAACACTGTACATTGCATGAATTTGAGAGTCGCCTTTTATAGTTAACTCTTAGTACGAAATAATACATTATTGGACGTCTGCACTAACACGCCGGTGTATTTGCTGTGCCCGTACCCGTGTGGCTACGGCGTGATTTTTTTGTCAGATTCAAGTGACGTTTAGTAAACTCAAATATCCATTTATTAGTTGCTCTTGCTAAATGAATTTTATTTAATAGTGAAATATTGTGAAAAATAAAAGTGCAGTTTTTATGTCAACTGTGTAGGACATCTCTACCTACAAAATTCAAGTGTTGATTACAGTCCCTTTCCTATTTTAGCAACACGACCAGATTTTAATGTTGCCAAAATGGGGTTGCCAAAATTTCACACAAAATTTCATTTTTTTTGATTGCATGATTGAAACTAAATACTTTGAATATGTATTACAAAGTATGCGGAGTGTGTTTGAATGATGCACGTGCATCATAATTGACATTTTTCTGTTATATTATTCATAACTCGGAGAATGTAGTTCAAACAAAATTGAAACAAACTCAAGAATGGTAATTAAATGATAATGTAACTAATTAGCCAATTTCATAATACAACTTTAATAATAAATAATATTTGAAATTAACATCAGCGTCGGCCACGTCCTTTCAATTTGTGGTAATAAAAAAACGTTTCTTTTTTAGTCCACAAAAACGCTTGTTTTTATCATAAGTCACTATATAAATCAAATAGCGATCCGATACAAGATGGCTGAATGTGATACAAATTTTGTATTCTTATATAATGTATTTTGATGGAGGCAAGCTTTCTTGTGGTCGGTGTGATTAAGAGTAAAGTTCTGTTCACAATTTTCGCTAACATTATGGAACGCAAGGCATAAGTCGTTCCATTGTTTTAGAAAATGGTAACGGAAATATGCATTATGCACTTTGGTCAAGCGTATCCAATGTAGTGTGAGTATGGGTTAACTACACTCGATTCACTAAAACCAAATTCCTTTGCACTAGTCGGTCTCCTAGCACTCAACCCAGGAATATTCCAGGCGACAATGATTAATCCATGAGCACAATACCCGAGCAAAGTCTGAAAACATAAAAACAGCATATAGAGAACATATTTTGATATAGATATCAAATTCAAAGCGACCGTGTGCCGCTCAAAGCGCACAAGCCCAAGCCTTGGTGTTAGGTGGGACGCTAAACAGCCCTGACACGACGGCCCTCCGACGAGACAGGAGGGTTGCGCAGGCCCAATAAGCCGCCTAGAAAACCAATCATTACGAACAATATAAGAGATAATGCGACTCGATATAATCGGCAAAGACCTAGGCGACGAATACAGGATCACGATTGGAAGCTTGGAACATGGAATTGCAAGTCGCTAGGTTTCGCAGGTTGCGACAGGATGATCTACGATGAATTACATCCCCGCAACTTCGACGTCGTGGCGCTGCAGGAGATTTGCTGGACAGGACAGAAAGTGTGGAAAAGCGGGCATCGAGCGGCTACCTTCTATCAAAGCTGTGGCACCACCAACGAGCTGGGAACCGGCTTCATAGTGTTGGGTAAGATGCGCCAACGCGTGATTGGGTGGCAGCCAATCAACGCAAGGATGTGCAAGCTGAGGATTAAAGGCCGTTTCTTCAACTATAGCATCATCAACGTGCACTGCTCACACGAAGGGAGACCCGACGGCGAGAAAGAAGCGTTCTACGCACAGCTGGAGCAGACATACGATGGATGCCCACTGCGGGACGTTAAAATCGTCATCGGTGACATGAACGCACAGGTAGGAAGGAAGGAAATGTATAGACCGGTCATCGGACCGGATAGTCTGCACACCGTATCGAATGACAACGGCCAACGATGCATAAACTTCGCAGCCTTCCCTGCAAAAATATCCACAAGGCCACATGGAGATCACCTAACCAAGAAACGGAAAACCAAATCGACCACGTTCTAATCGACGGTAAATTCTTCTCCGACATCACGAACGTCCGCACTTACCGCAGTGCGAATATTGAATCCGACCACTACCTCGTTGCAGTATGCCTGCGCTCAAAACTCTCGACGGTGTACAACACGCGTCGAAGTCGGACGCCGCGGCTTAGCATTGGGCGGCTACAAGATGGTAGACTAGCCCAAGAATACGCGCAGCAGCTGGAAGTGGCACTTCCAACGGAAGAGCAGCTAGGCGCAGCGTCTCTTGAAGATGGCTGGAGAGATATTCGATCCGCCATTGGTAGCACCGCAACCGCTGCACTTGGCACGGTGCCCCGGATCAGAGAAACGACTGGTATGACGGCGAATGTGAGCAGTTAGTGGAAGAGAAGAATGCAGCATGGGCGAGATTGCTGCAACACCGCACGAGGGCGAACGAGGCACGATATAAACAGGCGCGGAACAGACAAAACTCGATTTTCCGGAGGAAAAAGCGCCAGCAGGAAGATCGAGACCGTGAAGAAACGGAGCAACTGTACCGCGCTAATAACACACGAAAGTTCTTTGAGAAGTTAAACCGTTCACGTAAGGGCCACGTGCCACAGCCTGATATGTGTAAGGACATAAACGGGAACCTTCTTACGAACGAGCGTGAGGTGATCCAAAGGTGGCGGCAGCACTACGAAGAACACCTGAATGGCGATGTGGCAGACGAAGATGGCGGTATGGTGATGGACCTGGGAGAACGCGCGCAGGACATAATTCTACCGGCTCCGGATCTCCAGGAAATCCAGAAGGAGATTGGCCGGCTGAAGAACAACAAAGCCCCTGGGGTTGACCAACTACCAGGAGAGCTTTTTAAACACGGTGGTGAGGCACTGGCTAGAGCGCTGCACTGGGTCATTACCAAGATTTGGGAGGAGGAAGTTTTGCCGCAGGAGTGGATGGAAGGTGTCGTGTGTCCCATCTACAAGAAGGGCGATAAGCTGGATTGTAGCAACTACCGCGCAATCACATTGCTGAACGCCGCCTACAAGGTACTCTCCCAAATTTTATGCCGCCGACTAGCACCAACTGCAAGGGAGTTCGTGGGGCAGTACCAGGCGGGTTTTATGGGCGAACGCTCCACCACGGACCAGGTGTTCGCCATTCGCCAAGTACTGCAGAAATTCCGCGAATACAACGTGCCCACACATCATCTATTCATCGACTTCAAAGCCGCATATGATACAATCGATCGGGACCAGCTATGGCAGCTAATGCACGAACACGGTTTTCCGGATAAACTGACACGGTTGATCAAAGCGACGATGGATCGGGTGATGTGCGTAGTTCGAGTTTCAGGGGCATTCTCGAGTCCCTTCGAAACCCGCAGAGGGTTACGGCAAGGTGATGGTCTTTCGTGTTTGCTATTCAACATCGCTTTGGAAGGGGTAATACGAAGAGCAGGGATTAACACGAGTGGTACAATTTTCAATAAGTCCGTCCAGCTATTTGGTTTCGCCGACGACATAGCCCAAGCAGCACAAGTTGAGCCAATCTTGTTGCAGTAACCATATTGTGACAGAATCCGGTCATATATAAGTTACTGTGATCGATGTGCAATATGTTTGTTGCTGGGGAGATATTATGGCACGTAACTTTGAGAAGATGGAGGAAGCCTACATCAGACTGAAGAGGGAAGCTAAGCGGATCGGACTAGTCATCAACACGTCGAAGACGAAGTACATGATAGGAAGAGGCTCAAGAGAAGACAATGTGAGCCACCCACCGCGAGTTTGCTACGGTGGTGACGAAATCGAGGTGGTAGAAGAATTTGTGTACTTGGGCTCACTGGTGACTGCCGAAAATGACACCAGCAGAGAAATTCGGAGACGCATAGTGGCTGGAAATCGTACGTACTTTGGACTCCGCAAAACGCTTCGATCGAATAGAGTTCGCCGCCGTACCAAACTGACAATCTACAAAACGATAATTAGACCGGTAGTCCTCTACGGACACGAGACCTGGACGATGCTCGTGGAGGACCAACGCGCACTTGGAGTTTTCGAAAGGAAAGTGCTGCGTACCATCTATGGTGGGGTGCAGATGGCGGACGGTACGTGGAGGAGGCGAATGAACCACGAATTGCATCAGCTGTTGGGAGAACCATCCATCGTTCACACCGCGAAAATCGGACGACTGCGATGGGCCGGGCACGTAGCCAGAATGTCGGACAGTAACCCGGTGAAAATGGTTCTCGACAACGATCCGACCGGCACAAGAAGGCGAGGTGCGCAGCGGGCAAGGTGGATCGATCAGGTGGAAGATGACTTGCGGACCCTCCGTAGACTGCGTGGTTGGCGACGTGTAGCCATGGACCGAGCCGAATGGAGAAGACTCTTATATACCGCACAGGCCACTTCGGCCTTAGTCTGATTAAATAATAATACGAACGACATAGAAGATAATACGACTCGATACAATCGGCAACGACCTAGGCGACGAATAAAGGATCACGATTGGAAGCTTGGAACATGGAACTGCAAGTCGCTAGGCTTCGCAGGTTGCGACAGGATAATCTACGATGAATTACATCCCAGCAACTTCGATGTCGTAGCGCTGCAGGAAATCTGCTGGACAGGACAGAAAGTGTGGAAAAGCGGGGAACGAGCGGCTATCTTCTACCAAAGCTGTGGCACCACCAACGAGCTGGGAACCGGCTTCATAGTGCTGGGAAAGATGCGCCATCGTGTGATTGGGTGGCAGCCAATAAACGCAAGGATGTGCAAGCTGAGGATAAAAGGCCGTTTCTTCAACTATAGCATCATCAACGTGCACTGCCCACACGAAGGGAGATCCGACGACGAGAAAGAAGCGTTCTATGCGCAGCTGGAGCAGACATACGATGGATGCCCACTGCGGGGCGTCAAAATCGTCATCGGTGACATGAACGCTCAGGTAGGAAGGGAGGAAATGTATAGACCGGTCATCGGACCGGATAGTCTGCATACCGTATCGAAGGACAACGCCCAACGATGCAAAAACTCCCGCGGAATGGTAGTCCGAAGCACTTTCTTCCCCCGCAAGAATATCCACAAGGCCACATGGAAATCACCTAATCAAGTAACGGAAAACCAAATCGACCATGTTCTAATCTACGGTAAATTCTTCTCCGACATCACGAACGTGCGCACTTACAACAGTGCGAATATTGAATCCGACCCCTACCTCGTTGCAGTATGTCTGCGCTCAAAACTCTCGACGGTGATCAACACGCGTCGGAGTCGTCCGCCGCGGCTAAACATTGGGCGGCTACAAGACGGTAGACTAGCCCAAGACTACGCGCAGCAGCTGGAAGTGGCACTCCCAAAGGAAGAGCAGCTAGGCGCAGCATCTCTTGAAGATGGCTGGAGAGATATTCGATCCGCCATTGGAAGCACCGCAACCGCTGCACTAGGCACGGTGGCTCCGGATCAGAGGAACGACTGGTATGACGGCGAATGTGAGCAGTTAGTTGAGGAGAAGAATGCAGCATGGGCGAGATTGCTGCAACACCGCACGAGGGCGAACGAGGCACGATATAAACAGGCGCGGAACAGACAAAACTCGATTTTCCGGAGGAAAAAGCGTCAGCAGGAAGATCGAGACCGCGAAGAGATGGAGCAACTGTACCGCGCTAATAGCGCACGAAAATTCTATGAGAAGTTGAGCCATTCACGTAAGGGCCACGTGCCACAGCCTGATATGTGTAAGGACATAAACGGGAACCTTCTTACGAACGAGCGTGAGGTGATCCAAAGGTGGCGGCAGCACTACGAAGAACACCTGAATGGCGATGTGGCAGACGAAGATGGCGGTGTGGATGGAAGGTGTCGTGTGTCCCATCTACAAAAAGGGCGATAAGCTGGATTGTAGCAACTACCGCGCAATCACATTGCTGAACGCCGCCTACAAGGTACTCTCCCAAATTTTATGCCGTCGACTAGCACCAATTGCAAGGGAGTTCGTGGGGCAGTACCAGGCGGGTTTTATGGGCGAACGCTCCACCACGGACCAGGTGTTCGCCATTCGCCAAGTACTGCAGAAATGCCGCGAATACAACGTGCCCACACACCATCTATTCATCGACTTCAAAGCCGCATATGATACAATCGATCGGGACCAGCTATGGCAGCTAATGCATGAACACGGATTTCCGGATAAACTGACACGGTTGATCAAAGCGACGATGGATCGAATGATGTGCGTAGTTCGAGTTTCAGGGGGATTCTCGAGTCCCTTCGAAACGCGCAGAGGGTTTCGGTAAGGTGATGGTCTTTCGTGTCTGCTATTCAACATCGCTTTGGGAGGGGTAATACGAAGAGCAGGGATCAACACGAGTGGTACAATTTTCAATAAGTCCGTCCAGCTATTTGGCTTCGCCGACGACATAGATATTATGGCACGTAACTTTGAGAAGATGGAGGAAGCCTACATCAGACTAAAGAGGGAAGCCAAGCGGATCGGACTAGTCATCAACACGTCGAAGACGAAGTACATGATAGGAAGAGGTTCAAGAGAAGACAATGTGAGCCACCCACCGCGAGTTTGCATCGGTGGTGACGAAATCGAGGTGGTAGAAGAATTTGTGTACTTGGGCTCACTGGTGACTGCCGAAAATGATACCAGCAGAGAAATTCGGAGACGCATAGTGGCTGGAAATCGTACATACTTTGGACTCCGCAAGACGCTTCGATCAAATAGAGTTCGCCGCCGTACCAAACTGACAATCTACAAAACGCTCATTAGACCGGTAGTCCTCTACGGACACGAGACCTGGACGATGCTCGTGGAGGACCAACGCGCACTTGGAGTTTTCGAAAGGAAAGTGCTGCGTACCATCTATGGTGGGGTGCAGATAGCGGACGGTACGTGGAGGAGGCGAATGAACCACGAGTTGCATCAGCTGTTGGGAGAACCATCCATCGTTCACACCGCGAAAATCGGACGACTGCGGTGGGCCGGGCACGTAGCCAGAATGTCGGACAGTAACCCGGTGAAAATGGTTCTCGACAACGATCCGACGGGCACAAGAAGGCGAGGTGCGCAGCGAGCAAGGTGGATCGATTAGGTGGAAGATGACTTGCGGACCCTTCGTAGACTGCGTGGTTGGCGACGTGTAGCCATGGACCGAGCCGAATGGAGAAGACTCTTATATACCGCACAGGCCACTTCGGCCTTAGTCTGAATAAATAATAAAAATAAATGTTGTGGTCAATAGTAATGTTTCAGTTCTACATTCGCTGCTTTTGATGTTTATAAACCAATTTTATCAGGAAATATTCTGGTTGATCTTTGAGATTTTTGTCCAGAAATTACTTCAGATTTCTCACTGAAACATAAAAAATCCCAAAGGATTTAAAAAAGCTGCCACAATAGTTTTTATCCTGAAGCTCGAAGAATGTTCAGTTTTTGTGCGGAAGGTAAAACGATCGGCCGGTCGTCGTGGTTTTGTTCTGCTTTGCACGGGTGAGTAAAAGAATCAGAAAGTAAAAGTTTGTTTCTTGTCCAGTAAGCGGATCGGCCGGTCGTCGAAATTTGGGTTTGCTTTGTTCGGAAGGCAAAACGATCGGCCGGTCGTCGTAATTATTACGTAACGCGAAAATTGGGCATTTTCGACCCACCTCTCCCTATGCCACACTTTTTGTATGAAAATTTTGTATGGATCGTCACACTTTGCTCAACCCTCCCTCCCTCTTTAAGCGTTACGTAATTTATGGACGCTCCCTATACGGATCTATTTATTGTGTTCTCTGTACAATTTCGCAAGTTCTAGTCAATCACGGAGTAGCAACTACGAATTGTACGGTCGTAATACTCATGCTCAAGAATTTCGTATTTTCAAATTTTCTATATAGTTTTTAGTGGCTTCCTGCTTAAAATTGTAAGAATCTCTAACTTACCGTTTTGTGTTATAATCAATAACATGCTCCTATATCAATAACGTTATTTTGTCATTTTTGTTTGTGTTTGTGTCATTTTTTATTTCTATACTGCGTTCTCATTGATAAAATAAAACAAATGAGAAACAAAACAAATTGCGCTCCAATTAGGAGAACTATTCCATTTTCCATCTCACTGAACATATATTCATCTCATCGCAAAACAAAGAAATACGGCACCAATCTAAGGTAAGACGCGCGGCTACAAAGCAAGACCATGCTGAGGGTGGCTGGGTTCGATTCCCGGTGCCGGTCTAGGCAATTTTCGGATTGGAAATTGGCTCGACTTCCCTGGGCATAAAAGTATCATCGTGCTAGCCTCATGATATAGGAATGCAAAAATGGTAACCTGGCTTAGAAACCTCGTAGTTAATAAATGTGGAAGTGCTTAATGAAAGCTAAGCTGCGAGGCGGCTCTGTCCCACTGTGGGGATGTAATGCCAAGAAGAAGACAGCACCAATCTCGTCGCTTCTTTTTGCTAACAAGTGTGCAAACTGGTGAAAAAAATCACAGAAATAAGAATCAAACCAAATTCCTTTTTATTGCTTTGTTTTTGATGGGATGGAAATAGGAGCTATGGGATGAAGTGCCCAACCGTTCCCCTATGTGTTATGTTCCCATATGTTATAAACTGAAGGAGCAGTAACCCTACGTTGGTTGATTGTAGAGTTCGTATACAGTCTCGTACGGCTGCTCCTTATAGTTTTTGTTTTCTTGATAAGCGAGCTCTTTTCCTTTTAGTCACGGACCTCAAGCTCAGTATAAAGGCTCATTAAACGAGAATTAATGGTTGCTGAGCACGCTCCATAATTAAAAGCGTCCCTGTTCCGTCCAGGTGTGGCACGAAAAGCATTCAAGAACCATATTTCTAAGGACAAGAAATCGATTGTCTTGCCACCTGTTGCAGAAAGGTATAAGTTTGAGAAAATATATTTAAAATAGTAACTTCGCCTTTATATTGATATATATTCGATCTTTGTAATCATCATATGATGGTCACTAGATACAGTAGTATTTGTCAATGAATTGATGCCTAAAAAGTCGACAGGAAACCGTTAGGATACTGATGGATGTAAGGCATTGGATAACATACAAACCACTACTGTAGAATAGTATATTCATCGGTACGCCTATGTGAAAACTGTTCCCGTTGTCCAGTACCTACCCTACATATAGCGTCCATATTCCACATCAACCATACATGGCTGGCACGGTACCACTTCTTAACCTCATAAACAATCCACAGCCCCGACTCCCGGTTTGGTTTTTAAATGCCGAAGCATTGCGAAAGTTTAATCCCGAGACTCGGTCGATGTGAACTCGGGGCGAACGAAACAGTTTCCGCACATGAACGGTGGATAAAGCATGCACATACAGCGCAGTGGATTGTTGGCGAAACTTGTTTGTCGAACTCGATGGTGTTGTTGAAAACATCGGTACCAAACCGCAAGCGATTTGCTCGGGATGGGCTAGGCTGGCATTTTCCGTTATGGGAGGGAAAGAATCGGACCGTAAAACGGTCTGATGTGGGTGAAGACAAACTTTGTTTAGCTGGTTTGGAATTGAATTCTATAAATTTGACCGAGTTGTGAATACTTTAAATTGTGTTTAGTTGTGATGAAATATGTTACAAATGTTTGTACTTCTCGTTCATAAAAAAATACCAAAATACGATAAGTTGACTCCATAAATAACATTGTTGTTGTCGAGCTATAAAAAAGTCTCAACAGCCCAACTCCGATTTCGGATGGTTTATATAGTTTTGTGCCACTTTACGTACGCCATCATGACCACTATACTGTTTTCTAGAAATATATACTCCATGTTTGAATTGATGCATTACCGAAAAAGTTTGGTATTTTTTGTATGTTTTATTTGAGATTTCTCAGCAATGATTGCAGTAGTGTCCAGAAATAGTGCCCATAAATAACGAATTAACGAAGGCAAGAGCTCATTCTCAACATACATCACAAATCAATTCGGGTCTATGTTCCTAACACTGGTCGAACCTTTCATTTTGATGAAATATTGATATCTGATTGCTTTCTACCCTACCGCAAAAAAAAATGGGATGTTCTCATTGTCCATTCTCGTCTCTGAATTCGTAACCCACAGTACAAAAAAAAACAACGCTTCACATCGTTCCATCCGGTGCGGCGAACCATTTTCACGCGGAGAGATGCAAAAGCTTTCATCCTGGTCCCACGATAAAATTTTATAACTCGGTTCCAATATTCCACCATCACGTCCTTTTTCACCCATTATTGCTTCTATGTGGGAACGAAGAAAAAATGTCTGTAGAATACCCACTCCGACTATCCGCCTGTTTCGGAACGACGGTCGTCGTCCTCGTCCTTGCGACCCTAGAGAAACGTGGGGACCAAGGGATGAACATGCCCGCTTCTGTGATGTCGTCTCCATCACCATCGCGTTGTTATCGTGGCGTACATAAATGCGAGAAAATGAAGCCATTTTCTTCCCTTGACTTACTTTCAAGCAAAAATTACCGCATACAGCGGGGGAAAAAATAAAATCACCACTTTCGATTGATGGTACGGGATTACGAGGGTGTTGCATGTCGTGTGATGCAGTTGGTTATTGATGTTTCGGTCGTCATTGGGGATATTGAAGAGCACTGCCTCTTGTTTGCGAATGATTAAGTTTCATGATTTTATGTTCAAAATTTTGCAACCTTTTATTTTGTTTACTAACATGTAGCTAGACTTCATGTGTTCACATGAGAAGAAAAATTTGTTAGTTCGATTCTCGTTACTACTAAAGACTAAGGTCACTTATACATCTCCGCGAATCTCAGAATTTAAATAATATGTCACGTCACCATTTAATTCTCCCTTAAGCATTGATCGGATTGGTTAAATTCCACAATAAAAAACCCAGATTAATCCACCTAGCGGTGTTGGTGCCTTTCTTGTAAATAAAAATACTGAAAAATATAAATGAGTATTTTTTAGTGTGTTTTTACCATAAAAATAGTATTTTGGCTATAACTTCTGATCCCATAGTCCGATATCGCCAATTTTCAATAGCAAACAATGGGACAGGATTTCCCGTCGAATGAAACTTGCAAGTAATTTGGAAAATGCCAAGCTCCAAAAAGTGTGTCTATAAAATTTTTACGCAAACACATACACATACACATACCTAGCCATACATACGCACATACAGACATCACCTTAGTTCGTCGAGCTGAGTCGATTGGTATATAACACTATGGGTCTCCGGGGCTCCTATCAAAAGTTCGTTTTTGGAGTGTCGAGCGATATATTATAAATATTTCCATATAGTAGATGTGTAACTATAAGGTAGTGTCCACAAATTACGCTTAGAGGAGGAGGGGGGTTAGTCAAAGTATGACGATTCATACGAAATTTTCAGATGTTTCATACAAAAAATGTGACATAGGGGAAGCGGGCAAGTTTGCATGCTAATTAGTATGGGGAAATTTATTTTTTCATTATACTGTTAATGAGGCTTCCCCATCAAGCGCAGGTTAAAAGAAAACCTACATAGCTAAAAGTAATGTGACCAGACGTCCCACGTTTCGCGGGACAGTCCCGCATTTTCACTATTTGTCCCGCGCTGAAAAGCGTCCCGCGAAACGTCCCGCATTTAACAAATTTCTAGGTAATGTCCCTCGGAATAATGAAAAATAGAAGGCATAATTAGCTATTTATTAGTATTTTCAAAGAAATGATAAGCCTTTCAGAATACATAATTTTGACTAAAGCATACTTTTTGTAAGCCTATCGTATGGATCATTGAAGTCAAGAGTGTTGGGAAAGACTCAAATTCACAAATCTCATCCAGGATTCAAAACAAGCGCGAGTCAAACCCCACCCGACTCATGGCCTAAAGAATCGTTCATGATTCGACTTCCAATTTGCAACATTGCATGATTTCAACGTGTTCTTCTACGATGTATTCATCAAATTAAGTTCCTTTGCCTAAAACAATGGATAGTAAATCCATACCTAAACATTAAATACTCTTCCATTGGGTTTTGACGCTTTTTGGGGCAAAATCATTTTTCGGCAAATGGGCAAACGATGCGATTCTGTGTGAAAAACTCTGCTTACAGATCGAAAGGGAGTTAGATCTCGCATGAGGCTTCGATGATTAAGATTTGAACTGACTCTACCAACACTACCCAGTCAACACAAGATCGTATATGATGTAACATAAGATGCTAATGTGGAGGCCATATAGGTACTTCCACATATAATATGTACGTATATCGCCTCCACTTTAGCATCTTATGTTGCATCATATACGATTTTGTGTTGACTGGGTAGCCTTATACCCTGGGAATCTTGTAAGCAGATTTTGCCTCCATCTTGGCTTCCATGTTTTTCCTGCTGCGTGATTGCTTGGATTTCGACACGGAACGTCCAAAATCCCACTCCATATAAATTTCATGCGGACCAAAATTTTGCAGTCAACTTACCCCAGTTGGAAGACGACCTTTAGATTGTTGATATTGGGTGTCGATAGTTACGTTGATGCAAAAAGTGTTTTAAAAAATGAATATTGTGTTCAAGGTAGCCTCACATTTCGGGAAAATTTTAGATCGGATTCTAGTCTCCAAGTAATCTGAAATTGAACGGGATTTTTGTAAAATGGAGTAAAACCATGGACCATATTCCTGGAGGCGGAAACTTCAATCAGAATAGACATAAAAAATATGATCTAGTTAATTCTTAATCACAATACTTTTGTTAGGTAATTTAGAAATAATTATGTAGGTTATTCAGAGGCTAATTTTCAAGATTCGATACCATTGCTTATATCTGTATTAAAATAAATATTATATCAAATTTCTATACACTAGACAAATATCAGCTGAAAGTTTTTTAACTGCAATGTAGTTGCAACAGTTTTGCAGTTATCAGGCAGAGGACCGCCAAACTTCAAAAGTATGTGAAACTCAATAACAGCTACAATAACAGTGCTGCACATTCAACGTCTGAAGAAAGCTTCGACTTCTAAAATGAGTAACCGTTTATCGAACAGTTAGCAAACTAAACCCCGGTAATAAATAAGTTCTGAGAAAAAACGAAAGATTTGCTTTGAGCACATTTCTAAAACATAGGGTTTCATTTGAGTAGTACCCCCTATTCCCGTCCACAACGTTCATTACTCGATCGCATTACAACCGAGCTACTTGTTTTTTAGTACATGGTTAGTTTCTGTCGTCATCTAGTGATGTACAAAAAATCAAGCCATTTGGTTGGAATACGGTCGAGTTATTAAGGTTGCGGTCGGGAAAAGGGGGTGCTGCCCAAATGGTCCCGCTCCCTATTAAACTATGATTTTTTTTTGTCCCGCGCTCACGCAAAATTTATCTGGTCACTTTAGCTAAAAGGAATACTCAACAGCTTTCACTCAGTGAAAACCGCATCTCAATTAATCGTTCCAATAATTAGTAATCAAATTTAACCTATTGTATCGTGGTTTTCTGGAGATAATTGCATAACCCATCAACAGGCAACATTGCTGCTCGTGGCGCGAAAGAGAGCACCCGCAAATTCAGGCTATAATGTTGCACTGCACATTTCAGTGATGCCCTCAAAGAAGTTTAACGATCATGACTAAAGATTCGCAACCTGTCTTAAAATCGATTACTAATTATTGGGGCGATTAATCAACATGCGGTTTTCGTTGGGTGAAAGCTCTTGAGTATTCCTTTTAACTATGTAGGTTTTCTTTTATCCTGCGCTTAATGGGCAAACGTCATCAACAGTATAATGAAAAAATAAATTTCCCCATACTAATTTGCATGCAAACTTGAAACGGCTTGTGCTAAATCAGTTTTAATCCAAATGAGCTCAAATTTTCAGAGGTCACTCAGAACATGGTAAAGAGCAAAATCGAAATCGAACGAAATTGAACCACCCTACTGGTCATACATATGGGCACAATATTTTTTTCTTTTGGAATTTCGACATAAGAAAACGCGATGATTTTCATAACTTTGTATTTCGTAATGCATTTCATAAGACAAACTTGAAAAATGTTTGGAGTATTATATTTAAAGTAAAATGTAATCCTGACTCGAACCATGAACGTCAACATTAAGAGGCACACACCCATCGACGCTTCAAGAAATTATCTTGTCGAATAACCGGGGAAAGTTCGTTGTTTCCGAAAATCTTGTGGACGAAAGCCATTTGGCCGCAGGCTACTAGGCTAAATGTCGTTTGACCAGAAACGGAATTCGGCAAAATGACTTTCAGCCAAACGTGATGTTCAATTAAGTGGCATGAGGACAAATTGCTTTTGATCAAACGACCCTTCCCCTCATTAGATTTGAGAGAAGTCAGCTGGCCGACAGATCTTTTATTTACTATGTCTATCTTCTTCTTTATTTGTGTGGAAACCGTGGAAACTCAACAAATCAAAGAAACATTTCATAAGGTCGGAAGCAAATTTCCCTAACATTTGCACGTTTTAGTGCCATGTATGCTTCCTAAAGTCTATCTGACTTCTACGTTTTACCGTTTTTGTACGCTAAGTATACGTAAAAACGTCTGATCCAAAACGAACTTTAAACGACCAAAATCCAATCGACTCCAGCTGCGATGAATTGAGATGATACATGTGTGTGCGTGTATGTGTGTATGATGTATGTGCACAAAAGTTTTATTCATTTTTCAAGACCATTTTCCGTTTGCTCACCATCGCCACAAGTTGCTTTCGACCTTCATCGAAGTTCCATTTTTTCCGTTAGTAACTTTCCAGGTTGGGTTGACAAGCCGGGCATATTGTAGCTATCGATTCCGCGCGCACAATTATAGGAACAGGAAGTAAATTTTGTGCCATATTCTGCGCACCATACATATCTTTCTATAAGATAGAGATTAGACTCTGAAAGCCGATTTTTTCATATTGAAGCAACAAATAATCTGATTTTACACTTAGCCTTAAAAACAAAAATTAGTCCAAATCTTTTTTGTTCGAATTTGAGAAAATTTTGTTTACGAACGTTTTAGCAACAATGCTACAGGAGGCCATTTTTTGACATTTTTCGATTTTACCGATTTTGTTTTTCCTAATATTGCTAGGTATTGAATTTATTCGCATTATGGCATAGGTATGTATTTCCCCATGCGTCTTCGAATTTCTCTGCTGGTATCGTTATCGGCGGTCACCAGTGAGCCCAAGTACACAAATTCTTCAACGACCTCGATTTCGTCACCACCGATAGAAACTCGTGGTGGGTGGCTTACATTGACCTCTCTTGAGCCTCTATCTATCATGTACTTCGTCTTCGACGTATTGATGACTAGTCCAATCCGTTTAGCTTCGCTTTTCAGTCAGATGTAGGCTTCCTCCATCCTCTCAAAGTTACGTGCCATGATATCAATGTCGTCGGCGAAACCAAATAATTGGACGGACTTCGTGAAAACCGTACCACTCGTGTCAATCCCTGCCCTTCGTATTACTCCCTCCATAGCGATGTTGAATAGCAGACACGAAAGACCATCACCTTACCGAAACCCTCTGCGCGTTTCGAAGGGACACGAGAATCCCCCTGAAACTCGAACTACGCACATCACCCGATCAGTGTTGGTAAAAACTCAAATTCTCAAATCTCATCCACGATTCAAATCAAGCGCGAGGCAAACCTCACCCGACTCATGGCCCAGAGAATCGTCCATGATTCAACTCGCGATTTGCATCATTGCGTGATTTTTACGTGTTCCTATTCGTTAAATTCATCGGAATAACTTTCTTTGCTTAAAACAATGGATAATAAGTTCATACCTAAACATAAAATACGCTTCGATTAGGTATTGACACTTTTTGGAGCGAAATCATTTTTCAGCGAATGAGCGAAACGATGCGATTCTGCGTGAAAAACTCATGCGCGGTGCTCTCCATACAGAATCGCAAGCGAGTCAGCTCGCGCATGAGGCTGCGGTGAGTGAAGTTTGAGCATGATTCTACCAACACTGCACCCGATCCATCGTCGCCTTGATCAACCGTATCAGTTTATCCGGAAATCCGTTTAGCTACCATAGCTGGTCCCGATCGATTGTATCATATGCGGCTTTGAAGTCGATAAATAGATGATGTGTGGGCACGTTGTATTCGCGGCATTTCTGCAATACCTGACGTATGGCGAACGCCTGATCTGTGGTAGAGCGTTCACCCATAAATCCCGCCTGGTACTCTTGCAATTGGTGTTTGTCGGCCGCATACAATTTGGGAGAGTACCTTGTATGCGGCGTTCAGCAATGTGATTGCGTAGTAGTTGCTACAATCCAGCTTATCGCCCTTTTTGTAGATGGCACACACGACACCTTCCATCCACTCCTGCGGCAGAACCTCTTCCTCCCAAACTTCGGTAATTACCCAGTGCAGCGCTCTAGCCAGTGCCTCACCACCGTGTTTAAACAGCTCTCCTGGTAGTTGATCAACTCCAGGGGCTTTGTTGTTTTTCAGCCGGCTGATCTCCTCCTGTGTTTCCTGGAGATTCGGAGCATATGTCATATGTCCTGAGCGCGTGCTTTTAGGTCCATTACCATACCGGCACCATTGTCTGCCACATCGCCATTCAGGGGCTCTTCGTAGTGCTGCCGCCACATTTGGCTCACCTTACGCTCGTTTGTAAGAAGGTTCCCGTTTATGTCCTTACACATATCGGGCTGTGGTACGTTGCCCTTACGTGAACGGTTCAACCTCTCATAGAATTTTGGTGCGTTATTAGCGCGGTACAATTCATCCGTCTCTTCGCGGTCTCGATCTTCCTGCTGGCGCTTTTTCCTCCGGAAAATAGAGTTTAGTCTGTTCCGCGCCCGTTTGTATCATGCCTCGTTCGCCCTCGTGCGGTGTTGCAGCAATCTCGCCCATGCTGCATTCTTCTCCTCAACTAACTGCTCACATTCGCCGTCATACCAATCGTTTCTCTGATCCGGAGCCACCGTGCCTAGTGCAGCGGTTGCGGTACTTCCAATGGCGGATCGAATATCTTTCCAGCCATCTTCAAGAGATGCTGCGCCTAATTGCTCTTCCGTTGGGAGTGCCACTTCCAGCTGCTGCGCATAGTCTTAGGCTAGTCTACCGTCTTGTAGCCGCCCAATTTTTAGCCGCGGCGGACGACTCCGATGCGTGTTGTACACCGTCGAGTGTTTTGACCGCAGACATACTGCAACGAGGTAGTGGTCGGATTCAATATTCTCACTGCGGTAAGTGCGTACGTTCGTGATGTCGGAGAAGAATTTACCGTCGATTAGAATGTGGTCGATTTGGTTTTCCGTTACTTGATTAGGTGATTTCCATGTGGCTATGTGTATATTTTTGCGGGGGAAGAAAGTGCTTCGGACTACCATTCCGCGGGAGGCTGCAAAGTTTATGCATCGTTGGCCGTTGTCGTTCGATACGGTATGCAGACTATCCGGTCCTATGACCGGTCTATACATTTCCTCCCTTCCTACCTGAGCGTTCATGTCACCGATGACGATTTTGACGTCCCGCAGTGGGCATCCATCGTATGTCTGCTCCAGCTGTGCATAGAACGCTTCTTTCTCGTCGTCGGGTCTCGCTTCGTGTGGGCAGTGCACGTTGGTGATGCTATAGTTGAAGAAATGGCCTTTTATCCTCAGCTTGCACATCCTTGCGTTGATTGGCCCAATCACGTGTTGGCGCATCTTTCCCAGCACTATGATGCCGGTTCCCAGCTCGTTGGTGGTGCCACAGCTTTGGTAGAAGGTGGCCGCTCGATGCCCGCTTTTCCACACTTTCTGTCCTGTCCAGCAGATTTCTTGCAGCGCTACGACGTCGAAGTTGCGGAGATGTAATTCATCGTAGATTATCCTGTCGCAACCTGCGAAGCCTAGCGACTTGCAGTTCCATGTTCCAAGCTTCCAATTGTGATCCTTTATTCGTCGCCTAGGTCGTTACCGATTGTATCGAGTCGTATTATCTTCTATGTCGTTCGTAATGGTTGATTTTAAAGGCGGCTTATTGGGCCTGCGCAAACCTCCTGTTTCGTCGGAGGGCCGTCGTGTCAGGGCTGTTTAGCGTCCCACCTAACACCAGGACTTGGGCTTGTGCACTTTGAGCGGCACACGGTCGCTTTGGCGGAGCCTACTTGCGGATTCATGCAGCTTTTTATAGAGGTTTAACAGGGCCCACTGTCAAATCCCACCACATCCTAGGCAGGCGCCACAACTCGCAGATGGCCTGGGGAGGGATCGTCAAGCCCTTGGACATGGTCCCTGCTGCCCGCAGTTGGAATGTAGAGCCATTGAAAAAGAAGAAGTAGAAGTAAGTTAAATTTAAACCGTTTCTATAGTAAATCTGACGAGTATACAATCAAAAGCAACCGATAAACTGCAATAGGTAAAAACAAGCCACGGCTGATATTTTTTTCCTGTTCGGGTGTGTCACTACGACCAGTTATTAGATTCAGTTCCTGTTTTGTTTTCCCAAGAGTGCATGACACGGTCCCGCTTTTTAGACCCTTCACAGAGAACAGTCTTATTGAAGGCGCGCCTCTCTCAAATCTTTCCTACAAACTCGGGATTTAGCTCTATCTATTTCAATCTAGAGAAGTTGTGTTCAGTAACAAGAATTTCCGTGTTTTCCTCGAACTACCATTGTTAACCAGTCCATGAAGAGTTAGTACATCCATAGAACCCTAACTCGAACTTTTTCCAGCAGTTAGTTTAGCCTAGGTCGATGGGCCCTGGTTTTATAACTAATTGCTAGAAAATCTGTTTCCGCTACATACAATTTAGCCTCAAACAAGAGGAATTTGAGTCTTTCAACCATGTGCAGGGTAAAGTTAATGGCTGATATTAATGCAAACCATTATTCGTGCAAAAGTACAAGACAACGAAGACGACCTTTCAGTCTCGCATCGGGCGGTTAACATTTTCTGCATGTTTCTGGGCCACGTGTATGAAATATTATTCATTCCAATTGAAATGTAGGATGCCAATTAAATGTGCGTCATAATGTTCGTTGAACCAAAATCAGGTCGGGAAACAACTAGAATATATTGTTTGCTTGTACGTGAAACGTGCATGAGGGTGGGCGATCTGAAAACACACAAGGAAGATGGGCACGATAAAAACGTTCGCTGGATAAAAGTTAATGTCCTCTGGGCTGGTGAACGTGAGTTTCCTGTGACGTTGTGCTTTATTTTCAAGCTTTATGAAGATTTATGTTACCAATATGAGTTTTTTTTCGATTCTTGCTGGAAGAATGTATGTAGTTCAAGGCATTGTAACTTTTATTGCTTTAGTCATTGATTAATGGAACACAGAGCGGAATGGAAGCAACTATTGAGGCATCCTTCGTAAGTACAGCTGGGAATGGATCTCTATTGGTTTTCGAATATGTAAACTAAAAGCGTTTATAATTTGCTCCAACCGGGGTAGTTAATTGCACATAATGATTTTCATTGGTTTCGAAGATCTATTTTTGTAAAGCTGAGGAGTTTTTTTTTTGTTCCGAAGAGAAAAATCATTTAGCGTTAAAACTTAACTGAAAACAAAAATTAAGTGAAATTATTTCCAACGGTGTGCTGCTGGTCATGGAACAAGTACTTCTGATAAACTGCAGAGACATGAGCAGAATTCGTGCGGTGACGAAAAGTTTCTGGAAGTTGGTGACACATTTTTAATTGGATTTTGCGGCAGGATGAAATTCTGACGATGAAGTAGAAGTCTTGAGAAGCGATTTTGTTCTATGCTTATGCAGAAGAGTACGAAAAAGGTAAATCTTGTTATGAGCGTCATGCATATTTGAAAAGCAAGGGCTCTTGATTCTTAACAATATGCGGAATATTCTGTTTCTTTTCTTGCATACACTTTCAGCTCAATGACATGTATTTAGGTTGACATTACAATCTTACCAAGAATTAAAGATGTGAAAAATAAAAAAATGCAATCGGCATATGGGCATACGGCCAAAAATGTATTTCGTCCAAACAGGCAAATTTGGAAAAAAATATTTTAAGCTCTTTTTAGTGGAATGTATTCAACCGTCTAAGACGAGTTAAGTACTCTCCATTTAATTCCACCAATTATTTTGATATCTTTGCAGATACGTATTTTGACCACAACTGTGTGGTCGTCTTCAGTGTCTCATACTTGACTCGACTTAGTCGAGTATTTAAAGTATTTTGCATGTTATTTTTGATATTCTTTATACCAATTGCTGTTATCGATGTCGTGGCTCCTGCTAGGGTTGAAAAGCAGTTCCAATTGGAATGAAGAGCCATTAAAGAAGAAGAAGAAAAAGAAAGTTGAAGAAAAAGAATAACAAGAAAAAGAATGTGGATCATCTAAAAGCAAATTATAGTCGTACCGTCAATGAATTATTGGCAGTGGCTGATTTTCTACTCGCCGCAGCCACATCCAGGCGCTATAGTATATGCACAAAATAGCCAGCAAGAGTTAACCGCCAGAAATTTGTATGGCGAAAGACATCTAACGCTGGTTTTCTCAAAATTAGGAACTTTTCATGAAAAACTATTTGGTACCGGTTATGAGGGATGGTGTCCGCTACTACGCCTACCAAATATTTTTTCGATTAAAGTGCTTAATTTTGAGAAATCGAGCCTTAGATGCCTTTCGCCATACTGATTTCAGAAAGTTAACTCCTAGTGTGCCGCTGTAAGCACGCTCAAAGCAGTCGATTCATTGGGGGGAAGATGATCATTGAGGTGAAGATGATCATTTGATGTGTCAGTCAAAAGTGCCAAATTTGTTTATGAAACGGTAGTCAACAATATTCTCCGTTCAAGTAATATTACCGCTAGGTAGAAATCCGAGTTTTTCGATTATAATAATGAAAATGCATTTTGTGGAAGAAAGGGAGAGATAGTCATAAATGACGCTATTTTCGTTTCAAATATTGATTTCGTAGACTTCTTTACGTAGTAAATTCAACATTCATACAAATAACCTAGTGTATTTTGACTACTAGGTCATAATTATTTTAGTAGAGCTGTCTTGATCAACTTCACCCCAAACCAGATTACTCAAAAAATGTGTGATAATTTAATTTATTTTAATAAATGCGAATGCATTTCAGAAAACTAAAGTTGTTGATTATTGCCACGTATAGCAGTACATGTTTTGAAAATATTTGTTTCGATTTAAAATGTAAACATACATTGTTATTGCATGTTTTGTCTTAAAAATGATCATCTTCCCCCCAGTTGACGGTACTCTTCCGATCATCGCTCATAAGTTTCAACAAAAATGAAAAGAGCTAGAGCACAGTGTGTTAGATTTTTCCGAAACACACCATGAAAAGGTGTCTATCCGGCGTTACAGGACAATAATTTACCACAGTAATACCTAACATTTTTATTTGGAGATTCCAAACATTTTCATTTTTTAACAAAATAATTATTGGAAATTCCATAGAATTTTCTTTGGAATCTCTGAACAATTTTTCTGAAGTATTCCGTGGATAATTTGAATTTTTTATCATATTAAATCCGACAAAAAACAGATGAACATTTTGGGGAAAAATAGAAGAATTTCCTTACTAAGTGTATTAGACTTCTCCGGAAAAATTTGAAAGATTATCCCATTAATGTCTTAAAAATATCCCAAAAAATAATTAAGAAACGAACGCCATGAAAAGTTGTCATGCCGATTCACGCCACTGCCGTCGTCCAAAATCATAACAAACGCCGCCGTCGACGAATTTAGGACCGGCACACAGTTTTTAATGAATTATTGGCAGTGGCTGATTTTCTACTCGCCGCTTCCACATCCAGGCGCTATCGTATATGCGCAAATAGCCAGCATGAGTTAACCGCCAGAAATTTGTATGGCGAAAGACATCTAACGCGGGTTTTCTCAAAATTAGGAACTTTTCATGAAAAAATATTTGGTACAGGTTATGTAGGAAGGTGTCCGCTACTACGCCTACCAAATATTTTTTCGATGAAGGTGCTTAATTTTGAGAAATCGAACCTTAGATGCCTTTCGCCATACTGATTTCAGAAAGTTAACTCCTAGTGTGCCGCTGTAATTACGCTCAAAGCAGGCGATTCATTAGTGGCGACTAATTCTAAACCATCATTTGAAAAGGCGTAGCAGTCAAAATGTTCTCGTTTTCATCCACATATATCTATTTTCGTGGTCATTTTTCAAGGCTCTCTTTGACGTGTTAAATTTATCCGCAGTACAAATAACATGTGCATTCAAACAAATAACAAATAACAAAGCATTCAAATTGCGGCCAAAATTTCAAAAATATCAAAATAGATATTTTTGTTGATATGTTTTCCTTAGGGTAAAAATAAGCGGAGGAATAGATTTTCATGTGTGGGATGCAATACAGTATAGAAGGAGAACTAGGATGTTCACATTTTTACTGTTATGACCTTTTCAAATGTTGTTCTGGATTTGCTAGTGTGGTCATAATTACTGGAACAGTCAATACTCAATACTCACTCAGTCACTGAGCAGATTCAAGAATCTGTGTACAACTTTGAAGCGTTAATTTCAGTTATAGGAAAAATACAATTACAATAGCATACGACTAGGAACCTATCATTTGAGTTACGTCATATATAACAAAGTGTCACGTTTGAAGTTTGAAATTCTCAATTTGACTTCACATTGCCATTAGTTAATTAGACCCATTGCCGAGACTTATCCAGCAATAACTCGTTTTACTTCTTATGGCTATGTCTCTTCCATACTATTTAATCTCACAAACAAAAAGCACGAAAAAGCTGACGACAGTGTCATTCGTGCGCTCGTAGGGATTTGTGCAAATTTGTTCTAAAACTCATATTCGTTCTCCATGACGCCTGCTGGGATCCGACGAGAACTCATCCATCGTCTCGTCTGGGTTTGCTTTTACTTGTGCTAATGTATGAATAATAAATTCATTTTTCACTGAAGCGTATGCTATTATCTGACGCGAATCGTTAAGCATACTCCCGCATGGATCTTATCAATGTGTGCTAACACATGTACTGGCATTATTGTTAATTTCAGAACGGAGATGATGAGAAATGCAGAGCAAGATATATTTATGATATGAACTTACAAAACCTTGTTACTTTAAATCGTGATTTGGAGAAAAATGTGTATCATTTGTATCCCTTATTTATTTCTATAGCGAAACCATATGGGCCAATTTTTCTAATGATTCCTGTTTATCTCTGCCACAAATCATTCTATCACCATCTAAATTAATCACCACGGTAGATATTCGGATAATAGTGAATGCGATAGTTGGTCTCATTTCCGTTGACAAATCTGTGGTTAAAACAAGTAAATCCTTGTCTCGTATCATTCATGCTATGTCCAACAGGCCAAGAATCTTTAACCAAAAATGAGGTGATGTGACGGCGCCACGAAGCAAGGAACAAATTGTGATCAAGGATAGTATGAGGAAGCCATGTGACACACATAGCCCTGTCAGAGTCAACAGGACGATAACATTGGCCTTTGTGCTCGCAGATGGCTGCTGACTGGCATGGCTGTATGTAGCTCTTGTGGTCAGTATGGATCTTTAGTGTGGCATATGTCACGGAGAGAACAAATTTATTAGATCCATGAAAGAGAAACCTCGACATCGTGGTTGTATGCCGCTGCTTTCCTTAGATTTGGAATAATCTGGATTAAATCTAATGGGACGAATAGGTACATATATGTTCGTTTGAATTACATCGTTCCCATTGTGAATACGATAAGCCACAAATAGATACAGCTTTGTTAATAGATGAGCGTAGATATGACTGAGTCGTATAATATTAATGCTTGCAAATTTAACATGATGGTCTCCATTAACTGGATTGCAATCCTTGAATGATACTCATTCGAATACACCCATAGTTCGTTGTTCTTTTTACTGAGTACATTCACTTTCGTCGCTACCAGTCTATAGATTTTATAAAGTCTAAAGTACCGACTAGGAACTGTCATATTCCGACCGCCTGCATGAATGGTTTTCAATGGAAACCATGATTATGTGATTACGTGTAAGTAATTATCATGCTTTATGTCAGATTAAAGTCCAGTATGTTGATGCTAAATTTGTGGTTCAGATGAGAAATACCCCATTTTCAGTAGCCCTATAGTATGATTTTACATATGTTTGTTTTTTTACATTTGTTTAACAAAGTTAATCGACCGCTATAGCGTTCTAAATTATCGACTTCAAGAGCCTCGATACAAGTAGGTAGAAGTGAATTTGACCAAGTTTGTTGCGACCGATCTCTTAGAGCAAAATTCATGCTGATAGTAGACATTTGGAATCCGGTTCCGGGTACCAAATGTGCAAAAATTTCCAATATGGCTTGCGACACATCATATGTTATTATTATGCATTGAGGAATTGTAAAATGACATAAAGGGATTGATACTACAAAATCTGGCCACAATAACCTATCCTAAGGAATCCGGTTCCGAAACACCTTATAAGCAAACATTTCAAATATGTATTGCTTGCGACACACCGTATGTCATTATTTTGCAATTTGGAATTACTAAATCAAGTACGAGACACTGAAGACGGCCTTAACTGTTGAAGTCGAAATACATATCTGTCAAAGGCCTTTTCAGGCTGGTATGCCAATGATGTTCTCAACTTAATCGCTAGAAATCGATATGTTGATCCCCAAACATGACGATTTTGTATGAAAATCAGCGAATGCGGGGGTGTAAATAGTAAAAAAATACTTCTTTTTGGTATTTCATCCTAAGTGAGAAAAACGTTCAGGGGGTATATTTTCAGGGAGAGGGGAAGGGATTTGGGAGTAATGTGACGATTCATAAAAAAATTCAAATGTTTCATACAAAACATAAGGGGTTGAAAAGGTCCCTTTTTTGCGTTACGTATTGAATGGTATTAAGCTATTAAGCCAGAAATTGTTATGTCGAATAGCCATAAGGCCGAATGGTCGTTTGGCGGAATAATCATTAGGCCGAATAAATGAGAAGTGAGAAGTCAGTTCTTCCTTTTTCCTACGTTTTCTTATTTCTTTCATACTTCTTTTATCTTCCACATTTCTTTCTCCCTTCTTCTTTCTTCTTTCTTCCTTTTTCCTTCACCCTTATCCCTTCTTCTTTTTTCTTTTTACCTTCTTCCTTCACTCATCTTCTTTCTTACTTCTCACTTCTTCCGTTTTCCCCCTTTATTAATATTTACTTCTTAGATATTTTTTCCCTTCCATTTACTTCCACTATTCACTTTTATGTATCAACAAGCAGATACGTATTTCGTTTCCTACTTGGAAACTTCTTCAGTGTTTGTTATCGACAACAAACAAATCGATAACAAACACTGAAGAAGTTTCCAAGTAGGATACGAAATACGTATCTGCTTATTGATACATAAAAGTGAATAGTGGAAGTAAATGGAAGAATAATAGCTTTGGAGGGAGTAATACGAAGGGCAGGGATTGACACGAGTGGTACGATTTTCACGAAGTCCGTCCAGTTATTTGGTTTCGCCGACGACATTGATATCATGGCACGTATCTTTGAGAGGATGGAGGAAGCCTGCATCAGACTGAAAAGCAAAGCTAAACGGATTGGACTAGTCATCAATACGTCGAGGACGAAGTACATGATAGGAAGAGACTCAAGAGAGGTCAATGTAAGCCACCCACCACGAGTTTCTATTGGTGGTGACGAAATCGAGGTGGTTGAAGAATTCATGTATTTGGGCTCACTGGTGACCACCGATAACGATACCAGCAGAGAAATTCGGAGACGCATAGTGGCAGGAAATCGTACGTACTTTGGACGAAGCAAAACGCTCTGATCGAATAGAGTTCATCGCCGTACCAAACTGACTATGTACAAAACGCATATTAGACCGGTAGTTCTCTATGGGCACGAGACATGGACGATGCTCGTGGAGGACCAAAGCGCACTGGGAGTTTTCGAAAGGAAACTGCTGCGTACCATCTATGATGGGGTGCAGATGGCGGACGGTACGTGGACGAGGCGAATGAACCACGAGTTGCATCAGCTGTTGAGACGATCGTTCAAACCGCGAAAATCGGAAGACTGCTGTGGGCCGGGCCGGACAGTAATCCGGTGAAAATGGATTTCTACAACGATCCGACGGAAACAAGAAGGCGAGGTGTACAGCGGGCAAGGTGGATCGATCAGGTGGAGGACGATTTGCGGACACTCCGCAGACTGCATGGTTGGCGAAGTGCAGCCATGGACCGAGCCGAATGGAGAAGACTTTTATGTATTCTACAGGCCACTCCGGCCTTAGTCTGGTAATAAAATAAAGTATGAATGATTGATTTTTGAGTTTTCAAATATTATTTGATGGTATTTTTAAACTGATTGCGCGGCCTGTAACAAAGTTATTCAGTTCAGTGCGTAATTTCTCTTGTTTCGGCCGAAATATTGTGTTCTGCATTGCGCGGCCGGTAATAAGAGTAGCCATCGAATAATTAAGGGCAATGCGTGTTTTAGTCGTCGGGAAAGAAATAAAATATCTATCTTGTGTTCGGTGGCTCATACGCATGTCGCGCGCGGTAAAAAAAAGCGCGTTTTTCAATATTTTGCTGTATCCATCGAACAAGTGAGTACAGAGTGCTGCGCTTCCGTGTGGTCGTCCAAAACGCAAATCTCCTCAGTTTTCATATGCCACCGGGCGTGCATGTTTTAACTTTTAACTCGTATTAGTTTTATATCCCATCCCATAGATCGCATCGCTTACCAAAGTGAATCCAGATAAATTATCCTTTGTTACTAAAGCGATATCCTATCCCAAGACAATCGTGGATATGCAGAGGTATACTCGGTCTCTAGTAGCAACGAGAGTCGGACTAACAATCCTTCCATTCCTATATGACCGTAAGGACGTGACCGGCGCAGTTACTGACTTTAAATATTTGAGCTCCCGAAACGTGTACATTGAGAATGGGTAGCTAATCCCAAGCCCCATTCATTGTGCACTCTGTACAATTTCGCTAGTTCAGTCAATCACGGAGTAGCAACTACGAATTGTGCGGTCATAATGCTCATGCTCATTATTTAATGGTAATTTTAAGCTTATGTGTGCTTATATCTTTTTCCTAGTGGTTTGAGTGTTGGGTGATGTTTGTTTGAGTAACTATCAATGCCAAAATATTCAATGAATCAAAATCTACTCTATAAAACCTTGAGTCTATGTAACAATGTAAGAATTATCGGCCGAAAACGATCGAACGCTGATTAATTGTAGTCATCGAGCAACAGGGCCTTATCGTTAGCTCCGTTGAATATCAGATATGGCAAAAAATCGGTACTGTATCCGTATAATACCTTATTGGTTAAGATACTTGCACCTTACCGTTAATCGATAATGCGGAAATAACTGCTTAATAATCAATTAAAGGCAAATTAATTTGAAACAAGAAAATCAGTATACTTATATTTTACTTACTTATCATGTTTGAGCGCATATTTCTATCTTCCATATCTTCAGGGAAGGGAAGGTTCTTGTAAGTCCAAGTTCGTTCGTGGTTCCGAACAGTGGTTCTGGTCTACTTGTACAGAGAATTCTCCTGAGAAGAAGGGATTCCCGAAACCGAAGTCAACCAGCCGGGGTCCCAGCGATTCCGATGAAGCAGGATGACCGGTTCACTGGTGCCCTGACGACCCACAATTGGTGACATTTCGTCACGATGTGCTCTGTCTAGTTCCCGGCGGTAGATCTATCATACCCAAGTAGCACACGCAACATCTTCCAAGAAGCACCTTGTTTCTATTCAGTTTCATTAAAGGCATCGGAAAAACATCAAAGCACGAAAAAGTTGCATCAAGCTATCAAAAACGTTCAAGTTGTGATCAATGTTTCATTAACATTGCAATGCAGTACGTGTTTGACATGTGGAAACAAACAACCAAAGAATATTGCACTTTATGTTGCAAACACGAAACAAAATCATCAAATTGCATATTTTTTACCATGTAACTTCAATGCGTCTTTCAAAATTTATTTATTTATTTTTTTTTAATCTTTCGTTTATTTGGAAGGCTCATTTGCCGTGAAGCGTTACGGAGCCGAAATCAAGTTTAACAATACATTTCTTGACTCTTATACATAGTGTTAGTTTTGGGGAACCGAAAGACTCGCGGTTTGGTCGAGGTTAGGGAATACAATAATACAGTAGGAAAGGAAAGGATTTTGAGGTACTTAAGTAATTACGATGCTGATGCTCACAAAGTTTCAAAATTTATTTGTTTGTTTAAATTAAGATGTAGACAAGTTGAGTGTGTCTTCATGTTTAATTTAGCATCGTACGTTTCGACAACTCACAATTTACTTTTTCCGGTGATGGTGCAATCAAGTAACAGAAAACCCGAGTACAAAACTTCATAATCGTATGGTTTTTATGGTGAGTCAACATGCAGTCTCTTCGAAGTGTTGGATGGTGCTGTGGTAGAGTGAAGGACTATCAATCACAAGATCCATAAATCGAATCCAGTTTTATATTTTTATTTTATTTTTTTCCGCTGTAGTATTTTGCAACATTATTGCAATTTTACTGCAATCGAAGGATGTTTCCGTAGGCTCCACCTCTTGCGCTTTTTAGATTGCAAGAGAGCTATATGTAATGGCACATACGCAAAGATTGCTTCTTTCTGAATAGTTGCAACACAGTGGAATGTTCAGTAGTGAAACAAGTTGTGCTGCTTGGGTACGCCGACGGAGAGTTATTTGACCAAAGAAGTTGTCCCGATACCGATTTTCTTTGGTAGTTTGGCTATATCTTCTGCAATTTGGATTATATTCACGTTCCTCACCTTTCGACTTCATTCCATGTGATTTGCTTTCGACATACTTTTTCTTTGTCATTATCATGATTCAAACCGTGTATCATAGTCAGACATCATGCACGCTTACGAAAAAGGATGAGATTGAGCAAAGATTGCAACGCGCACATAAAATTTAGCGCACGCGAGTCTCACGAAGCTGGTGTACCTCACATTAACATTGGTGAGTCACATTGAGACATCTCAATGCGATCAGCTTATGCACCGTTTGCCATGGCAAACCTTTGCAAACAACAGTGCGTAAAACAACTTGGGCGGGAAATTTTCATTCAATAATATCGTCGTCTAAGTAACGCCAGCAGGGCCGAATTTAGCCAGAAGGGGGCCAACGGTATGTGGGGGCCCCAAAATGTACAAAAACAGGTTGGTTTTGGTACATAAAAAATCCGGTCCTGAACGCCAGCTATGCATTCCTAGCGCATGAGACGTACTTGAGACATGCTCACTCAGTTATTTTTTGCACGCGCTTGCTTCTCTCGTCTCACCGAATCGATGCTACGTGAGCTTGTGTAGCTCATGGCACACTGTCTCATCCATGTATACACGAGAATTAAGAGACTCTGATCATAGCATTCACCGACTTTTCGCAGGCGTAATCAACGCGACTTGAAATTTAACTGGTCCTCGATCATCACTCCTAGGGATTTCGGTGACCGCTTCTATGCAATCGTATGCCCTCCGACGCCTATCTCCATCTGCTAGATCGCCTTGCTGAGAGCACCTCAGTTTTATGATGAGCTATTTGCAGCTTGACTGCTTTCATCCAGCTCTCAATCGAGTATATCTTCCCCATCATCAACATATCTACTTCTTCAAGTATCTCGCCCATTACCGTTAGTGGCATGTCAACCTAAAAAAAGCTAATGTGGCGTATGGCCCACCACCAACCAGTACGTCAACAAGTGCCCGTGGCGGCATCTTGGCGCGACGCTGCAGAAGTTAGCTTTTACCGAATATCTTGCTCCTTTTGCTTCACGATCACGTTCTGCTTTGCCGACGTCGTCATACATGTGGTACCTCCACGAAGTGTTACGATGGGATCCACCGGTCGAAATTCATGTTCTGGGCCAGCCTGCAGCTCACGCGCAACACGTGCGGGTTTATTCAAAGTTCCCTCGTACCAAGATCCGTTTCCTATTCTTCCGCCTTCTCGTCTGCTTTTTCGATGCTGCCACGATGCAGCACAGTGTGTACAGCATGGTTTTGATTAGAGAAAAGACGCACGGTCAGATTTGGGGCTGTGCACAAACCACGTAGACCGAAATTTCACATTTCAACCCCCTCCCCCCTAGAAGACTTTCGTAGACCTTTCTGAAAACCACTCCCCCCTAAAAGTGTAAAAAGAAAACAATCAATTGAATTTGAACTAAACGTTAAGTATTAATGGTAATTAAAGTGGATACACTAATAACTCGATTTGTTTACTAATGTTAGATGAGACCATGTGAAATGGGCATCTAAAAATCATTTTCAAGTCATAAATCTGTGTAAGTCAGTGAATAGAAGAGTAAACATTTTTAAGTATACATTTGATGTTTGCTACGGTGATTTTGTCTTTTGCTATACACCTGCCTAAAACTCATATGCAGCAAAAATATTCTGCCATTAAAAGAGGAGGGATATCAAAAATGTTACTTTTTGTTACTCCGAATTTTGCGTTACTTAATTTGTGAACAAACCCTGTAAAGTCTTGCAAAAAATAATCCGGAAAATTCTAGAAAAATTAAACAAATGAACTTCGCACAAAGCTGCTGTATAGATTGTTTAAAAATATTAAATTAAATAAAAATGTGTACGTAGACTTTTGGTAAACCTACCCTACGTAAATGCACGCTCTCTAAGGTGACACGTGTCCTGGTCGGCACCACGAGAATAAGAGATTCTGGGTAAGAGGCTAAGAACGACGAAACTAGGTAAAAGGTTGGACAAATTGGTTGACTTTTTGTTTGAGCTATCAAAACTTGTGTACATGTAGTAAAGTTGCCCACGTGTAAGGACATGCCTATACATTCACACAAGTGCCGTAAAAACTCTGTTATTTATTCGACGTCATTGCTGTCATCACAATAATCACAAAATCCATTGAACTCATTATCTCCTCTGTCGAGTTTGTTGAACATTGATTACCACCTACCAATATCTATAATTAACCACTGCCATTCGTAATTCCACATCTGCGGCAAACCCGTAATGAACCTTTCGTTTCTGTTTTTGATGTAGCCGCGAATGGGATAGCCGTTTCACTGAACGCGCGATGAAGATGGGAAAGTTTATTCTTTTGAAAATGTTTCCAACCAAACGACGATGATACTCGACAACGGCTATGACTATGGAGACGACGTGCTCTAGTAGTTCATGTTTTGTGTTTGGTTTCCGCACCTTATCGTGTCCTTATTAGACTGGTCCAGCTCAAGATCATGACTAAAAATATCACAATAGTCAACACATTGCAAAGGTCTCGCTTATTTCTAGTATTACCCTTATATTTGAAACAAACGTAAATCTGCTTCAATTCATCCAGTGCAACGTTTAGCTGTATATGAAGATAGATTTTGAATCCTAATTTACCCATAGCAATTTTTGGGCATTTTACAATGGCCCATTTTTTTTGTTTTGTTATACAAGCGAATCTATAATCCTTCAGTTATACATAATATGCCTCACGTTAATCCAGATTTTGTTCACCGCAAATCATACTGTCTTTATCGCATAAAACACCCGCAATAATAGTTTGTCATGCTTATCAATCGGTTATACAATTGACATGGAATAGTAAATTTACATAAATTCTGATTTTAAAAAATAATGAAAACTCTTTTTCTACAGTATAGTCTAAATTTCGATAGCACCTCATGCTTTGTTTCCACTGAATAGAGCTAGCTTGACAACTCCAGCATCTTCCGTCATCTATAGCCACGAGCAACAGTTTAAGGAAGCCACTTGTGTTAGACAATAGTGCCGAGTGGAACGCGTTCATTCGAGCCAACTGAACCGTGAATTTGTTTCCTTTCGAAACGAGAGCGTGCCTTTTCGAGGAACTGCCACGCCGTGGCTCATGGGTGGGATATGCTTAAACAGATGGCAATTTCCGGGAATGACTAGTGGGAGTAGTATGACGAATGGGAGGAGAGGATGTTTCACCATCCTCACCCTGGACGGTTTGTTATTGTCGGTTTATTGCGGAAGCGTAAATAGTAGGAATGCTTTTAGTGCTGTGCAGCGTGTACCGCAGAATGTGACAAGTTTTATGGATATACTCGGTATTCACTGGTATCGTTGTTCTGGCGCGGTCCTGCACGTGAATGAATGATAGAAATCTGGCGAAACGATTAACAAACTATTCTCGCAATTCTCTGGAATCATTGTTTACAATTCAAGCGAAGCAAATTTCAGCCGTCAACAATATTTTAATAAAAATATTACAAACATGGAAATATTGTTATGGGGCTAAAAATAAAAACTCTAAGCGCTGAGGCGCATTTATTTTTAGCCTATAACAATATTACCATTTACCATGTTTGTAATAAGGTTAACATCAAATAAAAGCTCTAAATGTTACACATACATATTGCATAGGTTAACTGTTCCTGGTGGCACGGCAAATGCTGGGTAAAGCGTACCATTGGTACTTCGCGTACCTGAAGGAATAAAATAGACCCCATCTCGCGGTCCTTAGCCTCTTACCCAGCAACTCCTATCCCTACCTCCCCGCGGTGCTGGCCGGGATACGAGCAACCTTAGGGAAGATCGGGTAACCAACCCCGGTGGGAACTATGGTCGTATGCTGACAGGGAAGGGGGATTGCTCCTCTACGGAAGTGCAAATCTTATTGAGCGTCTGTTCTCCATGTCAGGATCGGCTCACAACAGCGTCTGTTCTCCATGTTAGGGGCGGCTGATCATCGTCCGAGTGCCAGCGAGGGACTCTAAGTGAAACTGTGCACCATGGTCCACCGGAAATAAGGAGGAATGGTCCTCCGGAAATTTAGGGGTTTGGTGTCAGGCCCTGCAAGCCAGCCTTTAAAAATCATAAGCAACGAACAATCAACAAGAGAGTACGGACCGGAACCATCGGCGAAGACCACTGCGACGAAAAGGGACTAGCGATTGGAAACTCGGTTCGTGGAACTGCAAATCTCTCAACTTCATCGGGAGCACACGCATACTCGCCGATGTGCTCAAGGACCGTGGATTCGGCATCGTAGCGCTGCAGGAGGTTTGTTGGAAGGGATCAATGGTGCGAACGTTTAGAGGTAATCATACCATCTACCAGAGCTGCGGCAACACACACGAGCTGGGAACAGCTTTCATAGTGATGGGCGATATGCAAAGGCGCGTGATCGGGTGGTGGCCGATCAATGAAAGAATGTGCAGGTTGAGGATCAAAGGCCGGTTCTTCAACTTCAGCATAATCAACGTCCATAGCCCACACTCCGGAAGCACTGATGATGATAAGGACGCATTCTACGCGCAGCTGGAACGTGAGTACGACAGCTGCCCAAGCCACGACGTCAAAATCATCATAGGAGATTTGAACGCTCAGGTTGGCCAAGAGGAGGAGTTTAGACCGACTATTGGAAAGTTCAGCGCTCACCAGCTGACGAACGAAAACGGCCTACGACTAATTGATTTCGCCGCCTCCAAAAATATGGCCATTCGTAGCACCTACTTCCAACACAGCCTCCCGTATCGGTACACCTGGAGATCACCACTGCAGACAGAATCACAAATCGACCACGTTCTGATTGATGGACGGCACTTCTCCGACATTATCGACGTCAGGACATATCGTGGCGCTAACATCGACTCGGACCACTATCTGGTGATGGTTAAACTGCGCCCAAAACTGTCCGTCATCAACAATGTTCGGTACCGACGACCGCCGCGGTACGACCTAGAGCGACTGAAGCAACCTGATGTCGCCACTGCATACGCGCAGCATCTCGAGGCAGCGTTGCCGGAAGAGGGTGAGCTCGATGGGGCCCCTCTTGAGGACTGCTGGAGTACAGTTAAAGCAGCCATTAACGACGCAGCGGAGAACAACGTCGGGTATATGGGTCGAAGTCGACGGAACGATTGGTTCGACGAAGAGTGCAGACAGATTCTGGAGGAGAAGGACGCAGCGCGGGCGGTTGCGCTGCAGCAAGGTACCCGGCAGAACGTGGAACGTTATAGACGGAAGCGGAGACAGCAGACCCGCCTTTTCAGGAGAAGAAACGCCGCCTGGAAGAAGCGGAGTGCGAGGAGATGGAACAGCTGTGCCGTTCTCAAGATACACGCAAGTTCTATCAGAAGCTCAACGCATCCCGCAAAGGCTTCGTGCCGCGAGCCGAAATGTGCCGGGATAAGGATGGGAGCATCTTGACGGACAAACGTGTGGTGATCGAAAGGTGGAAGCAGCACTACGAGGAACATCTGAATGGCGCTGAGAGTACAGGCAGTGAAAGTCAAGGCAGCGGAGGAGATAACTACGTCAGTTCAGCGGACGATGGAAGCCAACCAGCCCCCACCTTGAGGGAAGTTAAGGATGCCATTCAACAGCTAAAGACCAATAAAGCAGCTGGTAAGGATGGTATCGGAGCTGAGCTCATCAAGATGGGCCCGGAAAAGCTGGCCACTTGCCTGCACAAACTGATAGTCAGAATCTGGGAAACCGAACAGCTACCGGAGGAGTGGAAGGAAGGGGTTATATGCCCCATCTACAAGAAAGGCGACAAACTGGAGTGTGAGAACTTTCGAGCGATCACCATCCTTAATGCCGCCTACAAAGTGATATCCCAGATCATCTTCCGTCGTCTGTCACCATTAGTGAACGAGTTCGTGGGAAGTTATCAAGCCGGCTTCGTTGACGGCCGCTCGACAACGGACCAGATCTTTACTGTACGGCAAATCCTTCAAAATGCCGTGAATACCAGGTCCCAACGCACCATCTGTTCGTTGATTTCAAGGCGGCATACGACAGTATAGACCGCGTAGAGCTATGGAAAATTATGGACGAGAACAGCTTCCCTGGGAAGCTTACTAGACTGATCAAAGCAACGGTGGATGGTGTGCAAAACTGTGTGAAGATTTCGGGCGAACACTCCAGTTCGTTCGAATCGCGCCGGGGACTAAGACAAGGTGATGGACTTTCGTGCCTGTTGTTCAACATTGCGCTAGAAGGTGTCATGCGGAGAGCCGGGTGTAACAGCCGGGGTACGATTTTCAACAGATCCAGTCAATTTATTTGCTTCGCGGATGACATGGACATTGTCGGCCGAACATTTGCAAAGGTGGCAGAACTGTACACCCGCCTGAAACGTGAAGCAACAAAAGTTGGACTGGTGGTGAATGCGTCAAAGACAAAGTACATGCTTGTGGGCGGAACCGAGCGCGACAGGGCCCGCCTGGGAAGCAGTGTTACGATAGACGGGGATACCTTCGAGGTGGTCGAGGAATTCGTCTACCTCGGATCCTTGCTTACGGCTGACAACAACGTTAGTCGTGAAATAAAAAGGCGCATCATCTGTGGAAGTCGGGCCTACTACGGGCTCCAGAAGAAACTGAGGTCGAAAAAGATTCGCCACCGCACCAAATGTGTCATGTACAAGACGTTAATAAGACCGGTAGTCCTCTACGGACATGAAACATGGACAATGCTCGAGGAGGACTTGCAAGCACTCGGAGTATTCGAGAGACGGGTGCTTAGGACCATCTTTGGCGGTGTGCATGAAGACGGTGTGTGGCGGCGAAGAATGAACCATGAGCTCGCCCAACTCTACGGCGAACCCAGTATCCAGAAGGTAGCTAAAGCCGGAAGGGTACGATGGGCAGGACATGTTGCAAGAATGCCGGACAGCAACCCTGCAAAGATGGTGTTCGCTTCCGATCCGGCAGGTACGAGACGGCGTGGAGCGCAGCGAGCAAGATGGGCAGACCAGGTGCAGAACGACTTGGCGAGCGTGGGGCGTATCCGAGGATGGAGAGATGCGGCCTCGAACCGTGCATTGTGGCGTCAAATTGTTGATTCAGTGTTATCTGTTTAGATGTTAACTAAACAAATGAAATGAAATGAACTGTTCCTAAACTTCATCACATAACTTCTATGTTCATTCCATGAAAAACAAAGCAAAGAAAGTGATCTTAATTTGTTTCTTATTTTTGTGATTTTTTCGGCAGTGAGCAAGCATTCTTTGTTTCGCGATAAGATGACTATATGTTTGGTGAGATGGAAAACGGAACAATTCCCCAATGAGCAGTTTGAGGATAACTCCGAAAATAAACTTCTTATAGGAGGCATACAATTTGCAGCCTCCCGCAGAGTGGTTTTTCATATCACCTTTTCTTTCCAATAGACCACACGGAAATCACTTAACCATGAAACCAAATCGACCACGTTCTAATTGACGGTAATTTCTTCGTCTACATCACGAACGTCTGCACTTAGCGCAGTGCCAACATACCTATAATCTGACTACTACCCCGATGCAGTATGCCTGTGCACAAAGCTCTCGGCGATACACAACACGCGTTGAAGTCTAACGCCGCAAAAAAAAAACAGAAAAATCCCTTACGTAATTAATGTAAGACGCAAAGGACTGATTACCCTTCTCGTACGTTTCTTATGTAGAATAGCAAAGACTGAAATAAGTGGAAAGTGATGTTTTGAATGGAGACTTTGTGCAATTATACAATTATATACAACAGATGTGTTCATCAATTAATGTATATCTAGCTGTATATTTTCGAAATTTTAAAAGTTTCCTCAGTTCTGCATGAGACCTTGTTCAATCGTCCACTGTGTCATCAGTAAATCACGGCTTAGTATTCATTGAGGACTACCGGTTATTAACAAGGTTTCTAAGTCAAATTTTAGTAACCATTTTTGGATTTGCATTGAGATAGGCTAAAATAATGATCCTTTTATTACCACAGAAATTTTTAACACGAAAATGTTCTATACCGAACAGGTAATCGAACCTAGTCGCATTCGACATGGCCTTGCTTGTAACTGCAAATCTTAATTTTGTTTTCGTTCTACGAGTAGATGCATAAGTATTAGATAGCTAATGGCGCTTCAAATCTTGTGATCAACATGTTTTTATCAAGACGGTACTTTATGTGTCAGATGTCCATGTTCTTTATCATAGTAGCCCATTAGGAAGAGGAAACCAAAACAATAAATTTGACATTAATATGTGATGAACTTATTAGCCAATAAAAAATCACAAAAATAAAGACAAAAAAAAAAAATTTGACATTAATGTTACCGACCAATCCCTTTATACATAATCCGGGTTACTGTGGTTGAATCATGTTGATCACAAATGCTGTATGGGACAACACTGCCGTAATCTGGAAAAGTGACGTAACAGCCATTTTACAACATGCATGATTTCCATTTTTCTGTTAAAGAGCTCGATGAGTACTACTCGTTAACAGTTAACACCATTTTTGGAAAATGGCGTATACGTCGGTTTTTCAGATTACAGCAGAACAGTGCCTCTAGCGTTCACAGATAGAAAAAGTTGTTGAAATTTACGCTAAAAGTAATGCACACACGCTAAAAATGAACTACTCAAAATTGAGTCGAATCCGACTCATTTTCATTAAAAACGGGACAACTCAAAATTTGAGTAAAAGATACTACTTCAATAAAATGATGATTTCGCGAAAGTTAAGCTTGGCCTTCCATCAATTTTTAATACGACAGATGCGAATCAAGTTTATCTATCTATCTAAGTGCGTTTTACGACAAACAGACTCCTAGTTTAAGTGCAATCATCATTTTATTGAAGTAGTATCTTTTACTCAAATTTTGAGTTGTCCCGTTTTTAATGAAAATGAGTCGGATTCGACTCAATTTTGAGTAGTTCATTTTTAGCGTGCATAAAGGGAACGCGAAAAAGAGCGTAAATTTAAACGGTATTATCGCTTGAATGTATGCAATTTCCATTGCATTATGTCAGTTTTTATACGATTTATGCTATAGGAATTGGCATAATGCTATAGAAATTGCATACATTTAGGGCGAACATGTTGGAAAAGATCCAGGTCCGCCCGGAAAAGAGTAATTTTCCGCGCCTATATTTTTTACGCGCTAATTAGTTTTCAGCATTTTTTCTGTGTCCTAATACGTATGCTTCTACTGTTCTACGCGATTGATAACCATTACTTATAAAAGCTAAGTGCATCCGAGCCTCTTGAAAACAGGCTTCCGAGCCTTTTTGAAGGAGACTTCCGAACCATTTGAAAGGATGCTTTCGACACGCTTAAAAGGATGTTTACAGACTTTTGCAACGAAGCAAATGAGCTTTTTGGAAAAAGATTCCTGCCTCTCATATGAAGACTTCCGAACCTTTAAATTTAAGATGTTAGTTTAGAGCAGTGCTGATAGTTTTCGTGATCGTCATGTGGAAGCAAAAACAGAAGCATTTTCATTTTTAAGAGACCAATTGAAAATGTAACGGGCTCACCTGTCACATGACAAGTACTTATGATGGGAATGTTGCTTTGCTTTGAAATCAAAATTTCTAAATAGTTTTAATAGATATGTGGAAAACAACGATGACTAGTTCATTTTCATTTATTTAGTTTACATCTAAACATATAACACTGAATCAACAATTTGACGCCACAGTACACGGTTCGAGGTCGCATCTCTCCATCCTCGAATGCGCCCCACGCTCGCCAAGTCGTTTTGCATCTGGTCTGCCCACCTCGCTCGCTGCGCTTCACGCCGTCTCGTACCTGCCGGATCGGAAGCAAACACCATATTTGCAGGGTTGCTGTCCGGCATTCTTGCAACATGCCCATCGTACGCTTCCGGCTTTAGCTAACTTCTGAATACTAGGTTCGCCGTAGAGCTGGGCGAGCTTGGGTTCATTCTTCGCCGCCACACACCGTCTTCTTGCACACCGCCAAAGATGGTCCTAAGTACCCGTCTCTCGAATACTCCTTGCAAGTGCTTGCGAAAAGTGCTTGCAAGTCCTCCTCGTGCATTGTCCATGTTTCATGTCCGTAGAGGACTACCGGTCTTATCAGCGTCTTGTTCACGTTTGGTTCGGTAATGAATCTTTTTTGACCGCAGTTTTTTCTGGAGCCCGTAGTAGGCCCGACTTCCACAGATGATGCGCCTTTGTAATTCACGACTAACATTGTTGTCAGCCGTTAGCAAGGATCCGAAGTAGACGAGTTCCTCGACCACCTCGAAGGTATCCCCGTCTATAGTAACAGTGCTTCCCAGGCGGGCCCTGTCGCGCCCGGTTCCGCCCACAAGCACGTACTTTCACCACCAGCCCAACTTTTGTTGCTTCACGTTTCAGGAGGGTGTACAGTTCTGCCACCTTTGCAAATGTTCGGCCGACAATGTCCATGTCATCCGCGAAACAAATAAATTGACTGGATCTGTTGAAAATCGTACCCCGGCTGTTACACCCGGCACTACGCATGACACCTTCTAGCGCAATGTTAAACAACAGGCACGAAAGTCTATCCCCTTGTCTTAGTCCCCGGCACGATTCGAACGAACTGGAGTGTTCGCCCGAAATCTTCACACAGTCTTGCACACCATCCACCGTTACTTTGATCAGTCTGGTAAGCTTCCCAGGAAAGCTGATCTCGTCCATTATTTTCCAGCTCTATGCGGTCTATACTGTCGTATGCCGCCCTGAAATCAATGAACAGATGGTGCGTTGGGACCTGGTATTCACGGCATTTTTGAAGGATTTGCTGTACAGCAATGATCTGGTCCGTTGTCAAGCGGCCGTCAACTAAGCCGGCTTGATAACTTCCCACGAATTCATTCACTAATGGTGACAGACGTCGGAAGATGATCTGGGATATCACTTTGTAGGCGGCATTAAGGATCGTGATCGCTCGAAAGTTCTCACACTCACACTCTCTTGTAAATGGGGCATATAACTCCTTCCTTCCACTCCTCCGGTAGCTGTTCAGTTTCCCAGATTCTGACTATCAGTTTGTGCAGGCAAGTGGCTAGCTTTTCCGGGCCCATCTTGATGAGCGCAGCTCTGATACCATCCTTACCAGCTGATTTATTGGTCTTTAGCTGTTGGATGGCATCCTTAACTTCCCTCAAGGTAGGGGCTGGTTGGCTTCCATTGTCCGCTGAACTGACGTAGTCATCTCCTCCGCTGCCTTGACTTTCACTGCCTGTACTCTTAGCACCATTCAAATGTTCCTCGTAGTGCTGCTTCCACCTTTCGATCACCACACGTTCGTCCGTCGAGAAGCTCCTATCCCTGATGTGAGTGTGAGAACATTTCGGCTCGTGGCACGAAGCCTTTGCGGGATGCGTTGAGCTTCTGATAGAATTTGCGTGTTTCTTGAGAACGGCCCGGCTGTTCTATCTCCTCGCACTCAGCTTCTTCCAGGCGTTTCTCCTCCTGAAAAAAGTCGGGTCTGCTGTCTCTGCTTCCGTCTATAACGTTCCACGTTCTGCCGAGTACGCTGCTGCAGCGCGACCGCCCGCGCTGCGTCCTTCTCCTCCATAATCTGTCTGAACTCTTAGTCGAACCAATCGTTCCGTCGACTTAGTCCCATATACCCGACGTTGTTCTCCGCCGCGTTGTAAATGGCTGTTTTGACTGTATTCCAGCAGTCCTCAAGAGGGACCCCATCGAGCTCACCCTCTTCCGGCAACGCTGCCTCGAGATGCTGCGCATAATGGCGGCATCAGGTTGCTTCAGTCGCTCTAGGTCTTACCGCGGTGGTCGTCAGTACCAAACATTGTTGATGACGGATAGATTTGGGCGCAGTTTAACCATCACCAGATAGTGGTCAGAATCGATGTTAGCGCTACGATATGTCCTGACGTCGATAATGTCGGAGAAGTGCCGTCCATCAATCGGAACGTGGTCGATTTGTGATTCTGTCTGCAGTGGTGATCTCCAGGTGTACCGATACGGGAGGCTGTATTGGAAGTAGTGGCTACGAATGGCCATATTCTTGGAGGCGCGAAATCAATTAGTCGTAGGCCATTTTCGTTCGTCAGCCGGTGAGCGCTGAACTTCCCAATAGTCGGTCTAAACTCGGCCAACCTGAGCGTTCAAATCTCCTATGATGATTTTGACGTCGTGGCTTGAGCAGCTGTCGTACTCACGTTCCAGCTTCGCGTAGTATGGGTCCTTATTATCAGCAGTGATCCTCAACCTGCACATTCTTTCATTGATCGGCCACCATCAGATCACGCGCCTTTGCATATCGCCCATCATTATGAAAGCTGTTCCCAGCTCGTGTGCGTTGCCGCAGCTCTGATAGATGGTATGATTACCTCTAAACGTTCGCACCATTGATCCCTTCCAACAAACCTCCTGCAGCGCTACGATGCCGAATCCACGGTCCTTGAGAACACCGGCGAGTATGCGTGTGCTCACAATGAAATTGAGAGATTTGCAGTTCCACAAACCGAGTTTCCAATCGCTACTCCCTTTTCGTCACAGTAGTCTTCGCCGATGGTTCCGGTCCGTACTCTCTTGTTGATTGTTCGTTGCTTGAGTTTTTTTTGCCGGCTTGCAGGGCCTGACACCAAACCCCCTAAATTTCCGGAGGACCATTCCTCCTTATTTCCGGTGGACCATGGTGCACAGTTTCACTTAAAGTCCCTCGCTGGCACTCGGATGATGATCAGCCGCCCCTAACATGGAGAACAGACGCTGTTGTGAGCCGATCCTGACATGGAGAACAGACGCTCAGTAAGATTTGCACCTCCGGAGAGGAGCAAACCCCCCCCCTTCCCTGTCAGCATACGACCATAGCTCCCACCGGGGTTGGTTTCCCGATCTTCCCTAAGGTTGCTCGTATCCCGGCCAGCACCACGAGGAGGTAGGGATAGGAGTTGCTGGGTAAGACGGTAAGGACCGCGAGATGCGGTCTATTTTATTCCTTCAGGTACGCGAAGTACCAATGGTATGCTTTACCCAGCATTTGCCGTGCCGCTTTGAACAGATAGATTGCATTTTTTTTATCTTTTGTTCAACAGCCCTTCATAGTTCATACCATGTGCTAGTTGTGGTGGGCAGGATTTAATAGACTTTGATTCACTTATCGCCGTGCATATTATGTACAATACAAAGAATACATAATTATCAAATCTTTATTGATAAATTTACTGATTATGGATCGACTGTACGTTTTAATTTTATTTTTTGAACGGCTACTCAGTCTTGAAATTATTACAACGAGTTTTTTATTTACCCGACGTTTCGACACGGGGATTGTGTCCTTTGAAAAAGACACAATCCCCGTGTCGAAACGTCGGGTAAATAAAAAAACGTGCAATGGGTAATGTTTTTAACATAACCGCGAGTAGACGTAGGACTTGTATAAACGTAACGTATAAAATTTTATCATTATATCAGAACTCTAGCCAAAGCTGCGCCCCTTTGATGAATAAGACCATTGAACATCGTTTGCTTACTGCTAGTCGTGGGTAATTAAAGTGACAAAACATTTCAAAATTATTATTTTCTAAATAATAACTAATGAATAAAAGAGTTCACTATCAAAATAATTATATATCGGACATTCGAAGTATTTTCAATGCCATAATTGCCAAAAAAAAAGATGAACTATAGCATAGGAAATCCGCCGAAGCTCCGCCTTTTCGATGAATAATACCATTGTAAATCAGCTGATGGCTACACCTTTACATTGATCAATAAAACGAATGTTTTCTTCATTACAGCATTGCAACTTAAGCCGATGTTCCACCTCTTTGATGAATACATCGCAAAACATTTGTTGGTTCTACCTTTACGTTGACCAACCAAGCAAGAATCCCCATATATTGGGCAACAGACAGCACATTCACACCATCTTGGGTTACCAAAGATGACTAACGCCTAAAAATGATTGCCAGGGGTGCAATAATTGCAAATATTACACTAATTTTACAATTTTTGAAAATTTTAATTACATTTTTAAACTAAGATTCCAAAATGGGATCATATGATGATTTCTAGCACATTATTTCGACATGTTATGCTGCACATTGAATTATACGTTTAAGCACCCCTCGCAATGTCTCTTCACTATACATTGCTTGTCTTTTGTGATACCGCGACGCTACTGCGTTAACTCTTCAAATTAGCTAGAGTGGTAATAGTGGTAATAGCGTATACTTGCTGAAACACAAAATCACGTTAACCAAGAATATTCAAAAGCTTTACACCAACGTTTGAAAGTTACACAAAATTCAGTAGCTATTTACCTATTCACATCAACAAATAAATCAAATTTTAAATTGAAATATTTAGACTCAAAACAGTGACAATTTTTGGAATTCTAATGGAGAAATTTCAAAAATTTTCGTTGCAATCATTTTCTTTTGTCGTGAGCGAGGAAGACAGAATTTTGTAAGAATTCATCGCCATGAACGCGAATTAATAAAATTGTTACGCAAACGCTCTCTAATTAGTTGATTACGCCCATCGACGCTTGAATACCTGAGAAGGTAACTGCGTATAAGAAGCACTGTTGTTGGAATAATCGGGCGAAGATTCATAAGGCGCCAGTTATGAATTTCGATAGTCCAGTTCGCTGAGTGTGAGAATGCTGACGATTCTGTCTTGCTTTTTAGGTTTGCGAATGCGTGGCTGAGACGATGATGCAACCGTTCAAAAATTCCGACGATGCGATGTTGTTATTGCTTTGCCTGTTTCGGTCAGATTGAAAGGAAAAATTCGCGCTGCACTATTTTATGCCTTCTTAGCAGACCTAGCGTGAGCTCATTCGTTGACGTCTGCACCAATCAGAACGTGGTAATGGAATGATGCAAGAATGATGCGGTACCCATATTTATAGGTTTTCGTGAATTCAATGTTTTGCTTTGAAAACAGTTTTAGGCATATTGAAACAAGATTTCGGATATTATCAAGCATTAATATGAAAGGCATACTTGAAAGCTGTCGATTGAGGGGTTAACTGCAGAAATCTGTTCACTAGGGTAAAAGCTATTAACGTTTGAAATCTTTCAACACAGCGTAACGCGGTCGATTTGAATATTTTGAAATGACACCCGGTATAGTAAAGAGAGACGTAAGTCCTACGTCAAAACTCGTTGAAATATTTTCAAGACTGAGGTTCAATAAATAAAATTTATTGATAAATTTTCATCATAAATATAATCCGCCATCACGCATTTTTTTCGAGTAACCTTCTTGGGTTAGCAAAGGTACCCCCAGGTTGAGAACCACTGCACTACATGATTAATTGACTCCTTAAAAAGACATAAAGCAATTTCATTGGTCATACTTTATCAACATCCTCCAGAATACGTTAAAGTGTGTACCGTTTAATATTCGCACATTCAAATTACTCTCTAACTTTCGATCCGTTGGGTAACATTAATTGCAATTTGGCATAGACATAGTTCAATGTGTATTGTTTATACTTTTATTAGATATTTTATTATGTATTTTATTTATATTTTATTATGTATTGTTTATACGATTATTAGACCGGTAGTTCTCTACGGACACGAGACCTGGACGATGCTTGTGAAGGACCAACGCAAACTGGGAGTTTTCGAAAGGAAAAAGCTGCGTACCATCAAAGGTGGGGTGCATATGGCGGAGGATACGGATGAACCATGAGTTGCATCAGCTGTTGGGACAACCATCCATTGTTCAAACCGCGAAAATCGGAAGATTGCGATGAGCCGGGCATGTAGCCAGAATGTCGGACAGTAATCCAGTAAAAATGGTTCTCGACAACGATCTGACGGGAACAAGAAGGCGAGGTGCACAGCGGGCATCATTTTTAAAGCCCAATTGGATTGCCATTGAATCCCAAATGGAAATCCATAAGCAATTGGGGTAAGGAAGTTAAAGAATATACATGACAGCTATCAGTGTGCAATCTATGAAATACTCCGTTACAACGCAACGCAATGCAAACGCAATTCTTAGATAGGGACACGGCAGGTATTTCCGTCTATCGCCGTGGAGGGGCTAAAACCAACGAAACCAACGTCTGTTTGATAGTACTGCACTATAGCAGAACGATTATTCTGAGCTTTCGATTTGGAACGGATGAGATTGGCAATAAAATGTCTATTTTATTGGTTTTCGAGACTATGTCGAGAAGACGAAAATGTCTGCCTTAACCCTAGTATGTACATTGTACAATGTACATCGCTCCAACAAAAAGACCAAGTAGTAAACGTTATCATAAGAATCCTCTGTTGCATTGAACTTGAAAGTCCACATTAATCTAGAAAATTCACAAAAAACATTTAACTGTTTGCAACAGATATCTGAAAAGTTCCCAATTAGTGTATTTAGTATTGAAAAGAACGTTGGTGTACATATCCCCTAAATTTTCAATCAGATCACATTTTCATGCTTACAGCCATTCGTCATAGTCGTCATTAAGCCGTCAAGCGTACCGTTCATTAATTAATTCCTTGATTAAATTATGATTAGTTCCGCTTGGATTTGTCTTTGTCTACCAAATGAGGCGATCCATCAATTTGATGGCTGTTGAGCAAAACGAGTTGAATAGAATCAACCGTGACATCCAAGTGGAGGTGCGACTTTAATGTCAATGTGTACATTAAAGCTTCGCATTGGGCAACACAACATTAAACGAATGATAAATTTTCCTAAATTGCTCAACTCATTCTTTTGACTTAGAGGTGATGGTTTTCCCGTATCATATAGGTAAATATTGACGGAAACAGTTTGCAATTAAAAATAATAAATAACCGTTGTTTAAATTATATGAATTTTGCAAACAAAATATGTACTGTCGATACAACATAACGTTACTGGCATTGGTGACCATTGCTCCAGACCAGACTAAAACACATCTACTGCCAATTGCAGGGGTTAGATTAGATTACACAACAAAGCACTACGCTAAATATTTGATGAGCATGGGGACGGGGCCGCTTCGGTCGAACGGTTATTCTACTCGCAACACATCTTTGGGAAAGCTCGGAAAACAACTTCAAACATGAATTCAACTTTGGATTGAACCACTCGGTGCCGGTTCGCTTCTCTTGTCTTGGGAGAAGTGGGTTGGTTCTAGGAAATTGGGGTGCCTTCGGTAGGAGAAAGTTGATAATTTGATTGGTCAAATTCTGGTCCACGTGTTGCCGACATGACAAAGGGCGAGTTGATTAGCGAAGCGGAATGGCATCTAACTGGATTTCCCTCAGTTAATGAACGTGACCCCCGTGCGGAATGGCAGATTTAAGTGGCACTCGGTAGTGAAGCAATGTTTGAAGGTGCGTGGGTCGTTTTAAGTTCTATTAAAATATTTGGACAACGTCTGGCTATCATCATTTTAAACAGATTTTCAATTTTCTCTTTGGGATTTTGGTAAGTGTACCATCGTGGTAGATGATATAAATCCATTTCCTCTAATATCATTGCAACGAGTTCAACCCAATTTGAAACTTCAACATTAGCTGTCGGTATTCATTGTTATATAACTATTTAATAAACCATAATTATGTTTCTTGATCTTGTAACAAAGTATCACAATACGAAATTTGTCTATTAAGCCAAAAAGAAGACAATACAAGTGAAGTTCAATTTCTAGAACAAAGTGTTTTTAGCTGTTTTTCTGAAGCAGATGATAACATTAAGGAATTGGTATTTATGTACCTGCTTGAGCAACATTGTTAACGAATAATTATTAAGTATGTGTACTCCAAAACACGAGAAAGCTTTACCGTAGCATGTTCATTGCAGCACAATAAAAAAGACAAAAAGAAATAACCGTCAATACTCATTTGTTTGAAAGCACAACGATGTAATCGTTACAGCCAAAAGACGTTTCATGTTCCTTACTATTTTATGAAGCTAGGTGACAATATTTAATCATCCTTCGGGCAAAAATCCATCATCATTGTTATCGATTTTGACAGCGGTCCATAATGACGGATGACCTATAATCATTTCTGTTTCCTTCTCTTTGATGCTCAATGCCAATCTGCGATCGCTTTTCCGATAAGCAAGTAAAAGGACAACAAAGCTGATTCATATTTCACCCGCTGGTAAACGGAAGCGAAATGCTTTACACGTGCCAAGAGCTCATGATTTACGGTTATTTATTGTAAAAGGGGTGATCGTTTGTCTCGGTTACAGCTCACCGCAAAAAAAAGCTAAAACCATAAAACTTTTTGGATATGACATTTGGGCATTCAGTTTCATTTTATTACTTCAAGATAAGTGGCGGTGACTTACCTCATAAATTTGAACTGTTAAAATTTTCATGATGCCGTAGCAAGGTACTTGAATAAACTTCATGTGCGGTATGACATGTTATCAAGGGAATAAAAAAACGCAGGCGACTTCAATCAATAACATTTAGGAGGGGAAAAGGACGTTGAATGAGAGAGGAAATTACTCAATTACAAGTAATGCAAATATTAAGTAAATAACGTAACATAAAGGACACACTATTCAAAAATTATTCAACGGAGCTAATTTTAATCATGTAAGTGGTGTTTTCCAGTAAGATGATTGTGATATGATTTCAAATGTCTCAGTGATATATGTATTTGGTTAAACTTGGTCTTGTTTTCAAGAAGGACGATACCGTAAGATAAATTCGTTTTGTGAGTGAAAGGCCTTTACGTTTATTCGAAAAACCAGGAAACAAGCGTTCACAAATCATTTATGTCCAAGAGCTAACACCCTGCATTGCCAAAAAGTAATTCGTTAGAGGCTGCTGAGTTGTGATTCCCACAAAGCTAATGATTCAGTCAGGTATTATCATTATCAATCAGTTATCAATCAGTTCGGATGATTTTCAGCCACTCTGTAGGCCTGTGCGTCGATTGAAAATTCATCGGCAGGCGGCGGCGTGGTTGATCATTCTCAGCTAGCGGCGTCACTCCGTTGGTGTTCTGCGGCGTGAACTAATTTAATCCATAAAAATATCTCCGGAATTGCTCCGAAAAACCCTCCAGGAATGTTACCACAAAAAATTTCAGGAATGCTTCCAAAAAATCCTCAAAGACAGCTTCTGAGAGATGCTTCAAGCATGCTACCGCAAGATCCTCAAGGAATTCCACCGGAAGTTTCTCCTGGAAATCCTTCGGAAATTCCTCCAGTAATTCCTTTGGTAGTTCCTCAAGAAATTCCTTCGGAAGTTCCTCCAGGAATTTCTACGGAAGTTCTTCCAGAAATTTCGACGGAAGTTCTTCCAGAAATTCCTCCGGAAAATCCTCCAGGAATTCCTCCGGAAAATCCTCCAGGAATTCCTCCGGAAGTTCCTCCTGGAATTCCACCGGAAGTTCCTCCAGGAATTCCTTTGGAAGTTCCTCCAGAAATTCCTTCGGAAGTTCCCCCAGGAGAATGATAATGATATTCCATTCTTCCGGAAGTTCTCCCAGCAATTCCTCCGGAAGTTCAACCAGGAGTTCCTGCGGAAGATCCCCAAGGAATTCCTCCAGAAGATCCCCCAGGAATTCCTCCGGAAGTTCCCCCCAGGAATTCCTCCGGAAGTTCCCCCAGGAATTCCTCCGGAAGTTCCCCCCCGGAATTCCTCCGGAAGTTTCCCCAGGAATTCCTCCGGAAGTTTCCCCAGGAATTCCTCCGGAAGTTCCCCCAAGAGTTCTTCCGGAAGTTCCGCCAGGAATTCTTCCGGAAGTTCCCCCAGGAATTCCTCCGGAAGTTCCCCCAGGAATTCCTCCGGAAGTTCCCCAGGAATTCCTCCGGAAGTTCCCCCAAGATTCCTCCAGAAGCTCCTCAAGAATTCCTCCGGAAGTTTCCCCAGGAATTCCTCCGTAGATTTCCCCAGGAATTCCAACCGATGTTCCCCCAGGAATTCCTCTGGCACACACTGTGGCAGACCGCTGTATTCGTTGGACAAAACCTCTAGCACTCTCTGTATACGTTCTAGAGTTTTGGTGTCTTCGGCACATTATCGCGGCTGGTTCTAAGCTTCATTTTGATGAATTTCATTTTTATCTAGATAAGTTAAAACTTACCGAGATGCGTGATATATTTTGATAGAAACGAGATAGAGCTAAACTGTCTTCTACAAAGTTGTTTGTTTTGGCATTTTGGACTTATGCTCCATAGACACCTATACTCTATAACCTTTGTAGATGGCGCTGTACGTTATTTCCTTGAAAACAGCAATAAAATGGTTTTCTTCCCATTTTTTTCGCGTAAGACCTCTGAAATTTTTGAGGTATGCTATCAAAGGAGAATGATAATGAAGCTGATCGTGAGGTGTTACCAAGGTTTTTTAAATCTTTATTAGTGAATTTAAATTTAGGTAAAAAACACTGTTAAGAAAAATATGAATAATTTACGAATGAGCTGATGGCGGCAGCTGAAATTTTGTCTGGACATCGTTCAAACTTCTTCTTATTCTTCTTATTGGTATTACATCCCCACACTGGGACAGAGCCGCCTCGCAGCTTAGTGTTCATTGAGTACTTCCACAGTTATTAACTGCGAGGTTTCTAAGCCAAGTTACCATTTTTGCATTCGTATATCATGAGGCTAACACGATGATACTTTTATGTTTAATTTCCATTCCGAAAATTTCCTAGACCGGCACCGGGAATCAAACCCTCAGCATGGTCTTGCTTTGTAGCCGCGCGTCTTACCGCACGGCTAAGGAGGGAGTTCAAACTTATATCTTTGATATCGGGAAGAAAAAAAAGTGGAGACATGTGGAGCTTTTTGTCTGCCATTATTCCAAATCTGGAATAAATATGCATTGAAAATCAACATATTACAAAAAATCCGAATGAAACGGATTTACGATATTTCCGGATTCTGCAATATTTGGTAGAATCGTCCCTTTCCGAAAATTATTAGACTTGTATTGTATTTTTTGTTCCGTCACTGATCTAAAATATCGAATTTGAAAAATCATTTTTTAGCGTTTTTCGAAATCTATAGTCAAGAAATTTATTCTCTCAATTTTACGCATTATTTTGGAAAAAATAGAGATGTTGAGCAATCCGTTTTGGAGATACATTTTTTGAGTAATTGATAACAAACACCGGTACACAATTTACATATACACCACACGAATATGGAGACGCATGGTTGCCCACCATGTTGTTTGTATGGCGAATCAATTACTTTATTTCGTGAAAATACTATCTCCAGAATGGCTCACCCGATATCTCTATATCTATATCTATATCTCTATTATATAATATGTGAAGTTGGGAGATTAAATTTCATGGCTATTGATTGGAAATCGGACCAGTATTTCAAAAGTTAAGCTAAATAACTGTTTTTCGGAAAAACGTTGATTTTTTAAATCACCCTATCCGAAATTAGTCACCCTAGTGCCGGAACAAAATAAAACGAGTCTAATAATTTTCGAAAAAGGATTTTACCAAATATTTCAGAATTCAGAGATATCGTACATCCGTTTCATTTGGAATTACTGTAATGTGTAGATTTTCAAATACCAAATTTGGAAAAATCACAGACAAAAAGCTCCACATTTCTCAAATTTCAGCTGCCGGCATCTGCCCATTCGTGAGTTATTCATATTTTTCTGAACAGTGTTTTTAAACTTATTTTGAGAAATTCACTAAGGCCGTTACAAATATTTAATTAACATTTTGTTCTTAGAGGTGTGCGCCGGTCCGAAAATTGACGGCGGTGGCGTTTGTCAGAATTTTGGTCGGCGGTGGCCGGCGTCATGGCCGAAAGCCATTTTACCCGGCGGCGTGAATCGGCGTGGTGATTTTTTTTTTATAACGTTCTCAATTTTTTTTTTTTTTTCATTTTTCGGGATGTTTTCTTCATAAATATTTCGACATCGACGGAAGCATCTTTTCCATATTATTTTTTTTTTCAAAAAATATCATTATTGTAAATTATTTTCGAATTTTCCACAGGAACTACTTTGCAGCTCTTTGTAATTCCCAAGGAAAATTGTTTGGAATTTCAGGGAAAAATAATTCAAAATTTTCATGAGAAACTTTTCAGAATTTTCATGAGAAATTGTTCCAAATTTTGTACTCCAGAAACTCGCTGGAGTTTTCAATCAAAGTTTTCCGCGGGAAATTTTTCAAAATGAGAAAAAAAAATCGATTTCAATGGAAATTGTTAGGAGTTTTCATAGGAAGTTTATTCTAATTGGCACGAGATTTTTTTAAATTTCCATGGAAAGTTTTTCACGAGGAATTTTTCAGAATTTCCACAGGATGACTACTACCTGGCAAAAAGCTGAAATTATCAGAGAATTTCTGACACAATCGGGGAGCTTTTAAACATGAACAAAAATTAAACAACAATTGAACAAATTTAACACGTATGGATCGTTGTTCAGATCTATAGACAAAAAAACGTTTATCCAGCCTCGAATGAATTCCTGAATAATTCCCAAAGCAATACCTAAAGAGAGCTAAGTATTTATTCGGGAAATCAATTAGGTTTTACTTGTATGAATGTATTAAAAAAATATATAATAATTAAGGATTTCAAGGCAGTTCGTGGAAGAACTTTCGGAGAAATTTCTGGATCAATTTTCAAAAGAATTTTCGGATGGTTTACAAAGGAATTACGTGTCCTAGAAATTATAACCGTAATTTTCTAAATCATTCCTGGGGGAATAATAAGCCCCCGAATGAATTCCTGGAGGAATTTCTAAAGGTAATTCAGGAGGAGGTTTCGAAATGATTTTTAAAGAATTCCCTCGGTAGAACATGAAAAGATTTTCAAGAAAAAAATCTAAAGGAAATTGTGAAGGATTTTTGCTAAAGGAATTTATTGATGGAATATCGTATGGATTTTCCAAGGAATTCCCAGAAGAATTTTCAATTTTCTAAAGGTATTCTTGAACTAATTCTCAAAGAAAAAAATCAAAGATTTTTCAGAAGGATTCCAACATGAATTTATGAATAGATTCCCGAAGGAATTTCGAAACCAATTTCCGAATGTTCAAAGAAATTTGTAGACGAGAAGCTCTCTAGAAATGACGGAAAAATTTACGGAGAAGTTACTGGAGGAATTCTTCAAAACAAATACCGGAAGTAATTTCCTATAGGAGTTCCAGAAATAATTCCCAACGAAATTCCTGAAGGAATTTATAAAAATTTTCAAAGAAATTCGTAAAGGAATTTCCAAAGGAACCTCTAAAGGAATTTTCCTAAGAATATCCAGAACTAGGGTAGGATGTGACAATTGAATTGCGACTGCCTTGTTGTTTCTTCAGTCGATTGCTTCGACGAGGTGACGTCCAGTGCTTCCGAATATTTTTTATGCAAAATCGGCCGAATAATATATGAATAAAATTCATGTTTTCTCGTTCATTTCCTCCATAATTCGTATTGAAAGATGTTACGTACTATCAGCAAAAAGATTTTACATGGAATTAGATGAGTTTTCCAGTGAAATGGGTAAAAAGTAGGTTAATAATGCTTCAAATCGAATGTTTCAAATAGCTTAACCCTTGAGAATCATGCATACATAATTTACAGTCTAGCATTTTGCCTAAAAAATCAAAAAACAAACTTTTGAATTTTGTAATAAATTTCAGTTTAATTACCCAGCAACACGGCCAAGGTAACAACAAGCTGCCCTTTCGAAAATGTGATACCGCCGATCGAAGTAATCGATTGTCATTTTCACCCAATCAGCAACCGGTACGATTTTGACAGAAAATCGGTACGATTTTTAATGATTAATTGGCACATCCTATCCTAGATCCAGAACAATTCCTTAAGGTGTTTTCTGAAGTTTTCGTAAATAAATTTTCGAGTGAATTCCTTAAAAATCCCCAAAGATTTAAAAAAAATCCGAAGCATTTTCCGAATGTATTCCCAGTAGAACATAAGTACTAAAACGCTAGTCACCCAACCAGCGGGTGACAGATTTTAATACAGTTCTGTATAAGAACCTTACAGAAACTGTATAATAATATGGCATATACAATTTTTGGAAGATTTTAATCCAATTGTTGTATCGAAATCTTACAGATTTGTATTATATTCTGTATAAAAAGCTTACAGAATTGTATATGCCACGATTTTATACAATAATTGTCAGATTTGTTTTTTTGGGTGTAGCGCTGTGACCATTAGAATTATGTTTCCATTTAAAATTATTTGGCTTCAACAAACTTAACTTGGCATATGCTGTCTATCATGTTGTAGGTGTTGTAGTGTATGATTAGTTGCATCAACAACATCGGTTTGACACTTATACTACCGGTTTTTTTGGCTGCTATGTTTGAGCACAATACTGCCCCTACTCGCATAACAGTCCCATTTGACTTTTTGTCACTTTTGAGTTAACCCAATGAATAGGGTACATTTCTTATGTACTTCCATAAATCATAATAAAAACTGCGATTTGGTATGCCCATGAGTGAAAAAAAATAGTCATAGTAATAGTCATAGTGCCATATTAATAAAGACATTAAAATTTCCGAGGAATGTGCTATCAAATTTCCGGAACCATTCTTGAAGAAGTTTACTAAAGTTCCTCTAAAGAAATTACTAATTAAAATCGATCGAATTTTCGAAGAAATTTCAAAAGAATATCAGCAAAAATCTTCAAAGTATTTCACGAAGGATACCCTAAAAGATTTTTTCTGCAGGAAGTTCCAAAGGAATTCCTGAGGGAAATTCTTAAAATGTCTCTTTGAAGGAATTTCCAATTTCATTTCCTGGAGGAATTTTCGAAGGATTAGCTGAAGGAATTTTCAAAGGAATAGCTGAAGGAATTTTTGATTGAATTATTGAAGCAATTTCTGGATCAACTGATTCACGAGTCAGGGCCATAAAGAAAAACCATGCAGAAGGCTGGATTCGGCTGGGTTCGATTCCCGATCAGGTCTAGGAAATTTTCGGGTTCGATTTTTTGACCTCCCTGAGCATATAAATGTATTATTGTTTTGGCCTCACGATGGTAACCCGGCTTAGATAATCCGCGCATTTAATAACAGTGGAAGTGCTTAATTAACACTAAACTGCGAGGCGGCAATGTGCTAGTGGGATATGAAACCTCTGCCATTAAGAAGAAAAAGATGACGAGAAAAAATGATGTGAGGCCACCAATAATTTCTTTTGAAAAACGTGTTTCGTTTGACTTGTTTGAATTGATTATTTTGCTGCAAAAATCTGTATATGGCACGTTTGTTTTTACCTCAAAATTGATATAGAGTACCTAAGAAAACTAGAAAAATTAGGGAATTTTGTTCTTACAGTTGTGTAGACACTTTGTTGCACTAAAATTCAAAATTTATAAGTGAATTTTTTTTAAATTTTCACGGGAAATGTTCAGTATTTAAACAAAAAAAATTCTCGGAAGGATTTTGGATTTCTATGGAAGGTTATTTGTATTGTCCATAAGAAATTCTTCAAAAGTTCCATTGGAAAACATTTAAAACAGAAAGGGTCGTCGATCAAATGACATTTTCGACCAAATTCGACTTCGGTCGAATGATGTGCTTGGTCAAACTACATATTCGGGCTAACAACTTTCGGCCTTGTGGCTTTCGGCCAAATTACTTTCTGCCAAACGTCAAAAATTCTATTTCAGCGAGTCGGAATTTCCACCCACAGAGGTTTTCGGAATTTCAACGGTAATCCTCAAGGAAATCATTGGTATTTTCACGAAAAATTTTCTGAAGTTCCAACGTGATGATCAGGGGATCATTCGGGAAATTCTACGGAAATTCGACTGATTTCCACGGAAAATTATGCGGACTTCTTCAAATTTGAATCGGCGTGGAAAAATATAGGTCAGCGGCGTGACAAAATTTTAAACGGCGGCGCGCCGATGCAAAAATACCGGCGGCGGCGACGTGCCGAAAACTATCGGCGGCGGCGGCGTGGCGCGGCGGCGCACACCTCTTTTTGTCCTATTGGTCTCCGAAAGGTCAAGGGGGGGGGATAATGAAAAATAAATATTAAAATAAAAAAATAAAACAAAAAACTCCTCGACTTTGTTAAAAAATGTTTTGAAAATCTTCAAAATTACTCGAATTTTATTTCGTTGCAAATTTTTTTTTTTTATTTTTTGGGCAAAAAAATCCGAGGAGGAGGGAGACAAAATAGTTTTTAAATATTTGTATCAGCCTAATAAAGCTTTTAAAAATCTTGGTAACACCTCACTATCTGATTTTTTATCATTCTCCTTTGAAAACACACCTAAAAAAACATTTACCCGGGGTTTTACGTGAAAAATATGAGAAGAAAACAATTTTATAGCTGTTGTCAAGGAAATAAAATAAGCGCCATCTACAAAAGTTTTAGAGCATAGGTGTCTATGGAGCATAAGTCCAAAATGACGAGCCAAACAACTTTGCAGAAGAAAGTTTTTCTCTATCTCGTTTCTATTAAAAGATAACACTTATCTAGGTAAGTTTTAACTTATCTAGAAAAAAAATTAAGTTCATCAAAATGAAGCTTAGAATCACCCGCGATAGTGTGCCGAAGACACCAAAACTCTAGAACGTATACAGAGTGTGCTAGAGGTTTTATCCAACGAATACAGCGGTCTGCCCCAGTGTGCGGCAGTTCCCCCAGGAATTCCTCCAGAGTTTCCCCAGGAATTCCTCCGGAAGTTTCCCCAGGAATTCCTCCGGATGTTCCCCCAGTAATTCCTCCAGAAGTTCCCTCAGGAATTCCTCCAGAAGTTCCCCCAGGAATTCCTCCCGAAGTTCCCCCAGGAATTCCTCCTGAAGTTCCCCCAGGAATTCCTTCAGAAGTTTCCCCAGGAATTCCCCTGGAACTTTCCCCAGGAATTCCTCCGCAAGTTTCCCCAGAAATTCTGATGTTCCCCCAGTAATTCCTTCGGAAGTTCCTCCAGGAATTCCTGCGGAAGTTCCCCCAGGAATTCCTCCAGAAGTTTCCCCAGGAGTTCCTCCGGAAGTTCCCACAGGAATTCCTCCGGAAGTTCCCACAGGAATTCCTCCGGAAGTTCCCCCAGGAATTCCTCCAGATGTTCCCTCAGGAATTCCTTCGGAAGTTTCTCCAGGAATGTCTTTGGAAGTTCCCCCAGGAATTCGTCCGGAGTTCCCCCATGAATTCTTCCGGAAGTTCACCCAGGAATTCCTCCGCAAGTTCCCCCAGGAATTCTTCCGGAAGTTCCTCCAGTAATTCCTCCGAAAGTTCCCTCAGGAATTCCTCCGGAAGTTCCCCCAGGAATTCCTCCGGATGTTCCCTCAGAAATTCCTTCGGAAGTTCCCCCAGAAATATCTTCGGAAGTTCCCCCAGGAATTCCTCCGGAGTTCCCCCAGGAATTCCTCCAAAAGAAAATTATTCCAGGAATTCGTCTTTTGTTCAAGATTTGCCCTATATGCCTACGCCGCCCGTCAGCAACGAACAGATCGATTCACCCACTTCATTTAAGGCACCGTAGAATCAGTGGCGTAGCCAGAAAATTGGTCTGGGGGGGGGTTTTCTGAACTTTTTTTTTAGTTCGAGAAGGTTCGAAAAAAAAATTCTTCTAGAAATTTTGTCTCTGGGGGGAGGGTTATGTCCAAAACCCACCCGTGGCTACGCCACTGCGTTCAATTCTTCTTGGCAACGGCCAAGGAGAATTATTATTTTCAATTTCGCTCGCCAGCACCGGATGCTTTGAAAAAGAGTGATTTTCTTCTGATCGATCAAACCATCGAGCAGAACTAACTATATAATCATATTCCCTATTTCCCATGACCAAAGGAATTAGCTTTGGGCAGGAAAAGCCTCCACCGAATCATAGTTCACGTCTCGTCTTTACAAATACGTTAATGCCAGCTAAATCGAATGGAAAAATGATTCGAATGAATCGGATTCATTCGTTCGTAAATAAGAATAATTGTCTACAACCAATTAAAACAATTTTTTAAGCTCTTTTGAGGAATGTCTCCAACGGTCTAAGACGAGTCTCGTGATTTCCATATACTTAATTCAACTACGGAAACGTAGTGGAATTAAATAGAAAGTACTAAACTCGTCTTAGACAGTTCTACTACCAATGTTCAACTAATATTTTAAAGTATTAGTTCTAAGTTTATCTTTCACCCTTCCCTTGAGTCTACCACTCTAAGAGCATCTTAGTGGTAACCCAATTGGTGCCTCTTTTTATTAACATTCAATGTTTAGAATAAATGGAACATAAAAATCAGATCTACCCGTGTGACCCCCTCCCTTCAAACCTGAACCAATAAAAAAAAAATCTGTTTTTGTGTCAATTTCGTTCAATTTACCTAAACAGCATCCTTTCCAGACAAAGCATATTTCGTAAAACCATTCTGTGAAATAATACTTTACACCAAAACTTTTTCCGCGAAAAGGTACAATTAGCCAAAAAAATGATATTGAAATATACGATGTGAATCGATATTATATTCGTTCTAGTCCATTCATCGAAATGACACAAATTCGTCTTCTAGACTATAGTAAAGGCATTCGACAATACAAACTTCCAAACAAATTTTTATCAACTTTGCCACCCGAACCAATTTTACTTTAATCCAAAAGGATTCGAATCGACCACTTCATTCACACTGCAAAGACCAATATAATCAGGATTTTGTCCGGTTGCACATTTCGATGCAGTAGGTCCAGATTTGTACACCGGTTGATTGATGATGTTTGTTATGGAATAGTTACAGACCAGATATTTCCTTAACCAAGGCGAGTCAACGAAACTGACCATTGCACAGCCGATTTTATTGGAACGATCCGCTATCATTGCTGTGAAATGTCCAATCGCTGGTCTGGTGGTAAAAAAAAACTATTTTACTAACAATGCGAAACAAAAAAAAAAGACAATCGACCATTCATCTTACCCTCGGTGGGTTCGGGGATATTTTTCAACTATGCTCTGGTTCGCATAGATGTACTCATCGTACCAATAGTTGACCATCTGCGTGATCAGTTGCGCATCCATTTGGACCATTCCGTAGTAGGATATCCATGCCAGATTTTGACCAACAGCACGCAGTTGATTTGTATTGCGACACTTGTCATGCTCGAACACACAGTGGCGCGCGTTTGCTGCGGCAATTAACGCCAGTTCGTCATCCCATTGCTGATTGGGGTTAGATAAATTGTTATGTACACACTTTCTCTGAGTATATTTGGCTGTCGTGTTACAAAATAACATTCTTACAAGTGTGGGCATCCGTGCTGCTGGTGGATAATACTCGCTCTTGGTGTAGTTCTGCTTGCCTTGAGCTATAACACTTCGGTAGAGGTTGTGCAGTTTTAGGATCAATGCCACGTTCGTAGAGTTCATTGCCACAAGGTAGGCCTTAGAGCCGCATTTTGGACCGAAAGTTTGCGTTGCATTGCAAGCGATATGAGGTTTTTGAACCGGGCATAAACTTGATTTACAGTAGTTTGTTGGCTCTTGAGCTGAAAGGGTCATGAGTAATGTGAATGCATCTGGAAGATTGGAGAGGTTATTTAAAAATTGAAAAAATATAGAGCAAAATCACTTACATCCAAGTAAAAATATTGTATTGTTAACACTTAATGCACTGTTGACGACCACCACCATCCTATTGTAAGCAACGAACTGATTGCTTTGCCTGTACTTGATTCTTGATTGGCATGATAGCTTAATTCAATTCTATTTACTTTTATACATTATTTCGCTCATTTAAACTCACATCATTGGCGTGCCATGAAATAAGCGCTAACAAAGAACGATAAAAAATAGATTATAGGACATATACGTATGACCATACTACCATATAGATTTGAATATTACTCACAATACTGAAGCGGATTGAATTGAACTTATTAGGAGTCATCTAATATCGTTCGGGGATCCGTCCAAAGCGTTATGCAGAACAGAACTATTTTCAGTGTTATAAAGCCTGTTGCGTAATATATGACCCAACATTTGTGAAGTGGTACAACATTAACAAACGTATTATATACGGCTTTAAATCATAAAAGTGGCGTTTATGTTCTGCAGCCAGACATGAGTAAAACTAAACGTTAATTTGAATATGGTCTACGGTTTCAGATAAAAAACTTTATTTTACTGTCTGTCAATGAATAGATTAAACAGAAAATCTATCAGTGTCTGTTTACAGCTCAAGTTTGAGAAAGTACCCTTCAGGTGTCAATCACTCCAACTGAACCAAGAATGACAGCTCAAATGAACAAGCAAAACATTCCAACAATGAGGAGAACAAACATGTTGGAATCGTTGGAATATATACCACATTCAATCTGTGCACTACTTTGAGAATCGTTGAATCTTCGTTTCGCCACATTTCTAACCGGTTCAAAAGTATTCGTCTTTCACCGTATCATCATTTCGCGTCCAAACGTTGACAAATAAATTACTTGTGGAATGTGCTACTCGTTGCAAGTACTATCGATAAGCCTAATTATCGCACTGCTCGCTTCGACATGCAGTTGCCTATGTAACGGAACGGAATCCTCGGAAGAGATGTCCTGTGATGTTCATTCGCGGGTTAAACGATATCTAACCTTCGTCGTCAACGGAGGCACTGCCAAGATAGTTGCCGGTGGAGTCTTCCCAGTGTTCTTTCACCATAAACTGAAGAGAAGTTTGAACGCGGCCATGAACCTACAGGCAAACTACGCAATCCCTGCGGATATAATCTGGCCCGTGCCGGAGAATATTTTCAAGGAACGGATCAACAATGACTTCACGGATAACAGCAGGCCGCAGCTTTATCGATTGCTGGAACAGATCATCGACAGCTGGGGAAGAAATGGACGTACTTGTCTGCTGAGAACGATCTGCGAATCGGCGGAGACTCCACTCTCCCACAATGGAATGTTTGGTGAAATATTGGATGTGATATTTACGTGAGTAGTGATGAGTGTCGAGTCTTCAGTTACTACTAACATCTAACATTATTCCAGACCAAGTGATTCAGATGCCATCGATAATGAATACTTCATGGCACGGAAATACGGTTTGCACGGAGTGAGCTGCTCAGGAGTATATAAAGAGTGTCCGGATGGTCATGGTCTATTAGACACTATCAGTTCGGTACTTACACAGAAAATAATGATCGACTGAATTTGCACACATTTGGGCTAGAGTGGGTGTGAAAGGAATTCACAGTTAAATTGTATCACTTTCAACTATCGATAATATTTCGCCTTTTGGGTCAAATACACTTAATTCTGTTTTTCACGATTATATTTCCTCAATTTACAATTCAACCTAAATATTTACCGCATTCTAATTACCATGTGATTTTTCTTATTTTTGTTTTGTTTTGGAAAGACTCCCTTCCTGCGACATTTCAGGAGGAAATCTTTTCTAACTGTCATGTTACACAGCTCGACGTTGTTTTTGGCGTAGTTGTTGAAATGCTGTGCAGTGTTATATCCGTAATTACTTGCTATTTTGTTGAAGAAGCTTCCGTGTATATCTGCCATCTTTATAACTTAACCATTCTCCTGAAATGTCGCAGGAAGGGAGTCTTTCCATCACACATTATTAATACGATAAAATGTGTGTACCCATTATCAGAAGATGGAAGTCCTTACATTCCCAAATTAGAAAAGACTGTAGTCCGATTCAAAATGTCGATACTCAACTACGAAATCCAACACACGTTCCTTGCTCAACGCCAAACAACGCTTGGAAGCAAGTTCAGGCATAACTGTATCAACAAAGTTTATTGAAACACAACATAGAACGTAAAACACTAGAAAAGCCCTGGCAGAACGTACAACTAACGGGGCAATTCAAAATATAGCCGTTTTGATCAACCCAGAGACTGAGATAGCCAGATCCTTGATGCAACAATTTTTCCAGTCGTTAATTAATAACAGATATTTTCAATATTTTTTGGTGCATATTCCATTCGATTTTGGCAACCTTCACAGTATTGAGCCCTTACTGCGCTAACCGGAGCACCGGCGTAGTTTACTTTTTGCTTCTTCGAGATAATCAGCTACACTTATTCAATCTCAATTTGTGGTTAAATAAGGATGGGATTATGAGTTTGTTTTTATTTAGATTTCCATCAAATTGTCACCTATATGGATTCGCTTTACGCGTTTTTCACAGTGTACTCTGTGCAGAGCCGTAGCGTGGGTCTCCGGCGCCCTTGGCGAAATCTGTTTTGGGCGCCCCTATCACACTAAGAAAAAAATGTGCAATATTTTACATTCCAATATAATTTTGAATCTCCTTCAAAAGTAAGATTTAGATGCTTTAAATAGCAAGAAGAATTCGGGGATATGCCCCTGGAAAGATTTGAAATTTAGTGGAATTTTTACTATTTGCAAAATATGTAAGGAACCTTGCAGAGTCTTGGCCATTACAGGATCATCGTATGAAATCTGTGAAGTCATCTAGAACTTGCTGAAAGATCATTGAAATTTCTGAAAGCTCTTTACTCATGATTCCTTTAAGCCAATCGATCGATTTTCGAAATCGGTATCGGATGCTTTAGAATGAGTCTTTCAGTGCAGTGGTTTGGAGGCCTGTGATACTTCGTTGGGCCAATAAAAACCAACTTTGAAGTGGAGGGAGTCGTCATCAAAAGCAAGAGGGCCACGTGGCGAATTGGGGCAGTGAGTGCTTTGACAGTGCATATTGTAAAATTTTTTTTTGCAAAACTACGAAAGCCTTGATGACTAAAGTAGTCATTTTATCAGCATAGTCAGCGCTGGCCGATGCTCTTAAAAATCGTGCGACTCAAGCGCCACTCTATTCGGAGACCACACGACGCGTCTTATTTGCCCGGTTGAGACTACCTCAGGGGGAGTCCATTTGAAAAACTCTGAGAAGGAGATCTACTCAAAATTTCCGAACTATTTCTCCAAAGTACGATATAAGATTACACATACCCTTCAACGATGTAACCATGCTATGTTGCACGTTCTCTTCTCATCAGTGGTAACTTCAATCAAAGTCCACCCTTCGAAGTGCGGTCAACTAACTGGTGACATTAAGTGTCCAGAAATGAAAATAATTCGATCCACAATTTTTGAATATTAGATGTTTTGACTTTTTCTAAATGGGCTTCAAATAGAGTGAAGTAGGCTCTGATTGAAAGCGGTCGGTATGAAGTTTTCTGACAATGTTTTTAAAAAAATAATCTCGTCTTTCATTTAAATTCAACTTCAAAAAATAAAAAGAAATCTATTTTTACTTTGAATTTATCATGAAGTTGTGGTTTTAGAAATTGTGTGTTGTGATGCAAATCTCAAGTCATTATATGAAAAAAAAAACTATCCATTCTGAACAAGTTGGTGAAGAATGGAATGATCTTCACATAATGTTGCTCGAAATCAGCGTTCGGGATAAGGATCCAGATGATATCGAAATATAATGTACAACATTTATAAAGTTATTTAAATCCGAGTTTCCTAATGTCGAATTCGTTTTTAAACCTGGGTCAGTGCCAACCCGAACCCTGAATAAAAAAACGTTTTCAGTTCTATCTGTCATTGGATATGGTGGTGTGCGTGGCATCGTGTTTGTTTTGATTCGAAACATATGATCGACACCATACTGGACTTTACCAGTGCACTGGCAGTTTGTGAGCCACAACGAATCAGATCATGATAAAAATGATCAAGTACGCGCTCTGATTTTCGCGAATTACGAAATTTACTTTTGGATGGATATATCGACCCCCGATTCTCTATTCCTTTCCGCTTTTTCAGGAATTCCTCCGCAAGTTCTTGCAGGCATTTACTCTGAGTTTCTTTCCGGAATTCCTCCGGATGTTTCTTCAGGCATTCCTTCGGAAATTTCTTCAGGAATCTATTCGGAGCTCGGGAATTCGTTAGGAAAGTTCCGAAGTTCCTAAATAATTTCCTTCGGAAGTTCCTTCAGAAAATCTTTGGAACATTCCTTCAGGAATTCCTCCCAAAAATAATTCAAAACTTCTTCCCGAAGTTCCTTCAGTAAATCATTTGTAAATTCATTCATGAAATCCTACTCAATTTCATTTAGGAGTTCCTCCAGAAGTATCGTCAGAAATTCCTCCGGAAGTTCCTCTAAGAATTCGTCCGAAAGTTCCTCCAGAAATTCCTCCGGAAGTTCCTCCAGGAAATCTTCCGGAAGTTCCTCCAGAGATACCTCTAGGAATTCCTCTAGAACTTCCTTCAGGAATTTCTCAGGAAGTTCCTCCAGGAATTCCTCCGGAAATTCATCCAGGAATCCCACCAGCTGTTCCTCCAGGTATTCCTCCGGAAGTTCCTCCAGAAACTCCTACGGAAGTTCCTCCAGAAATTCCTCCGGAAGCTCCTCCAGAAATCCATCCGGAAGTTCCACCATAAATGCCTCCGGTAGTTCCTCCAGGAATTCCTCCGGAAGTTCTCCCATTCCTCCGGAAGATCCTCCAGAAACTCCTACGGAAGTTCCTCCAGAAATTTCTCCGGAAGCTTCTTCAGAAATTCATCCGGAAGTTCCACCATAAATTCCTCCGGTAGTTCCTTCAGGAATTCCTCCGGAAGTTCTCCCAGGAATTCCTCCGGAAGATCTTCCAGGAATTGCTCCAGCTGTTCCTGCAAGAATTCCTCCGGTGGTTCCTCCAGAAATTCATTCCGAAAGTTCCTCCGAAAGTTCCTCCAAGAATACCTCCAGAAGTCCTTCCAAAAATTCCTTCGGAAGTCCCGAAATTTCTCAGGAAGTCCCTCCAGAAATACCTCCGGAGAAATACGTGGAGGAGCTTTCGGAGCAATTCCTGGAAGAGCTTCCAAAAGAACATCCGGGAAAATTATTGGAGCAACATCCGAAGGAATTCCTGATGGAATTTTGGGAAAAATTTCCGGAGGAATTTCTGAAAGAACTTCCGAAGGAAATTCCAGAGAAATTTCTGGAAGGACTTCCGGAGGTACTTCTGAAGGATGTTCCGGAGGAATTCCTGGAGGAACTTTTGAAGGAATTCCTGGAGGAACTTTTGGAGAAACTCCCGGAGGAATTCCTGGAGGGACTTCGGAAGACATTTCTGGAGGGACTTCTGTAGGAACTTTTGGAGAAAGTTCCGGAGGAATTCCTGGAGGAACTTCTGAAGGAATTCCAGGGGGAAAATTCTGAAGGAACTTCCGGATGGATTTCTGGAGGAGCTTCCGGAGGAATTTCTGGAGGAACTTCCGTAGAAATTTCTGAAGGAACTTCCGGAGGAATTCCTGGAGGAATAGCTGGTGGGATTCCTGGATTAACTTCCGGAGGAATTCCTGGAGGAACTTCCTGGAGGAACTTCGGGAGGAATTCCTGGAGGAACTTCCGAAGGAATTCCTGGAGGAACTTCCGAAGGAATTCCTGGAGAAACTTCCGGAGGAATTCCTGGAGGAACTTCCAGAGGAATTCCTGGAGGAACTTCCAGAGGAATTCCTGGAGGAACTTCCAGAGGAATTCCTGGAGGAACTTCCAGAGGAATTCCTGGAGGAACTTCCAGAGAAATACGTGGAAGAAATTTCGTAGGAACTCTTGGAGGAATTTCCAGATGAACTTCTGGAAAAATATTGAAGAATTTACGACCGTTGTTTGTGATTTTTTGGTTTTATGGCGTTATATCGGTCCACGGGTTACTAATAAAACAACCGTTTTAGTCAAAGCCGACGTTTCGAATGTTTATTCATTCATCCTCAGTTTTGCCCTGAGGATGAATGAATAAACATTCGAAACGTCGGCTTTGACTAAAACGGTTGTTTTATTAGTAACCCGTGGACCGATATAACGCCATGAACCCAAAAAACTCTGGAAAAATATTATGAAGGAATGCCTGAAATATTGCTCTAATGCATTCTGGGAAGAATTCACAATGGAATGCATACAAGACTTCAAGGAGGAATACCTGAACGAATTATAAGAATTCTTTGAAGAATTTCCGTATGATTTTTTGAAGAACTACTTAAATAAATAATTAATGGGGGAATTGAAGAACAAATTGCAATATAATATTTCCGTTTAAAACAAATTATCCTGGGATTACTGAAAAAAAGTCCTAAGGGAATTTAAATATAATGCAAATGTTGACAAATATCATAGGGAATAAAAAATTTCCGTAAAACGGCTTTCGATGCGCATTCTTTATTAAATGCACAAACAGTTTCGTTTTTACTCTGGTTTGTATTTGCCTTCGGCTTGTTTATTCCACCCATATGGTTTTGACAGTTGAAGTGCAGTTGTATTGGTGAACCTGGTGCGAAACCGTGAAACAACACAGTGCGAACCCGGCAGCTTTGGGGTTGGAACTAGTGCGAACCTAGTTCCAATTTGAGCGAATAAAAAAACACTTTGACAGTACTTAGGTTGGAACTGGTTCCAACCTAGGTTGGAACTTTTTAAAAACGAATTCGACATAAGTTTCCGAGAAAACGATTCTGATGTCCAAAGGCAAAGAAGAAAGAAAGAAGAAGAAGGCATTCCAAAAGAATCCCTTCCTGTCAATATCCAACGGAAGTATTTCCAAAACTCCAAAATGCATTCAATCTTTACAGGGGAACAACCGATGATAAGCAGACCTTCAAGATGATAGTTCGTTGTTCATATAAGTATGCACGCATCTTTCGGAACACCTTCAAACCTTTGAGATCGGCGTGTGTTCCATCCATGCCAATCGTATGCGGTTTCCCTAGACATCAGTGGCTGTCAAGGAACAAGCCGCGGATAAGAATTTGGAATCAAGAATTCTATTTCTCAAACTTACTGATTTCGGAGCCCCCTTTTCAAGATATTGACTCGAAACGAAACATTTTCTCTAATTATATCCAGGAAATCTACCGAAGGTTAATTTAGTGAGCGAATTCCAATACTTTACTTGATGGGCTACAGCTCTTCGATGAACCTACGCCGAATGGAGTATCCTTCTCCACTGGACTCGATCCTGGGCCAATCGCTTCCAGTCGCCCTGAACATTGAGCGCCCTCAGGTCCTCTTCAACTGCAAAAAGCCATCGTGTACGCGGCCTTCCACGAAGCCTGCGGCCTCTTCCGGGTTCTCTACTAAATATTATCTTCGCTTGACGTTCTTCCGGCATACGAACAACGTGACCAGCCCACCGTAGTCTGCCGTGTTGTATAAGCTTATTCCAATATATCTCTTAAATATTTCATTAATATTGCGTATGAAAAGATCACATCTTTTTATATAAAAAATACCATCAGGACACTCGATTGAAGCGATTTGGATAGGAAGAGTGGGATTGCCAACTTTCTATCAGTATTTTTGAGGTTTTGGCTTTTCAGTCTGTGGGTTTTTAGAACAACCGTTTAAGATCTGTCCCAACGTTTCGGCAAATTGTTGTTGCCTTCATTCGCCGAAACGGTGGGATGGATCTTAAACGGTTGTTCTAAAAAACCCACAGACTGAAAAGCCAAAACCTCAAAAATACTCAAACATTAGCAGTCGAACTCTCAATCAACTTTCTATCGTTAATATTTTGTGGATAGAGGTCGGATTCTTCTCCCCATCTATTGGGTCAATCTGGAAAATGAGGGCTTTTCTATTCATCCCGTGGACTTTGGATAAGTGTCTTTGCTTATGGGACCACCCAATCCATTTTTGGCCCTTCAAATAGTCGTATCATCATCATCATCGTCATCATCGTGAGATTTCTAGACTTATTCATGACCCTTTGTAACCGGTTCTGGAAGCCTCAAAAATTAGAAATAGCGGTTCAAACTAAGATCAAACTATTCGACAACTCAAATAGTTGAAAGGAATATTTTTTGATTGCTCTACATTTCTCAAAATACCATCATAGATATTTAAACTCTGTAGTTGGTTTATTGTTAATGTGCCCTGTAGTTAATAATTTAGTAACAAAACAAACAACACATTTAGTAACTAACAAAAATTGTTCTATTTATCATACCGTAATTCTTGACTTTGGCGCCCCCCTGAGGGCTGGCGCCCTTGGCGGGGGCCAACCCGGCCAACCACACGCTACGGCGCTGACTCTGTGTTTCGTATTTGACGTTCTTGATACGATACCGACTTGGTTTCATCGTTGCTGTTCACATAAATGTTGAAGTTGTGGAGTGTATTATCTTAATTCGCAATGGCTACAGTTAGAATAGCTCAAATCAATCTTCAGCATAAATCAATTAATCTATGTAGACTTATGCAAAATGGCAAATTCCAAGTGGCATTGGTGCAGAAACCCTATTTTCGCAAGGGTAGCTTCTACCTAGGTAACCCGGTTTTTGCTGCTTTCAGTAATGAAATGGCAAACATGTTGCGTGCATGTGTACTTGATAATAAAACTATCATTGCTACAATAATCTCTGAACTAACAACGATGTATGTACTGTCACAATTGATGTAACTGGTGGAACTTCCGTCAGAAAATACGTCTATTGTTCGGTTTATTTACCACATGATGAACCATCCCCTACGGATGCTTTTAAATGAGCTCTCATTTATTGCACTTCAGAAGGCCTTCCGCTAAATGTCGGAAGTGATGCTAATGCTCATCACATCATCTGGGGTAGCTCGGATATCAGCTTGATGGAATACTTAAGTAGTACCGAAATTAGTTTTTTTACATTTGCCCAACCTTTATGGTATCTAATAGAGCAGAAGTATAGACATAACTCTCTGCTCCAACAGAATCAGTCACTAGTTGACGAATTGGCATGTGTCAGATGAGGAATCCATATCTGACCATCGCTTCATCTACTTTGATCATTTGAATGTTACAGAACTTGCGTTTTAGCAATCCTCGTTTAACCAACTGGGATCTCTATACAGAGTTGCTCTCGACAAAATTCGTCAAGAGGAACCCCATGGATTGGATATACTGAGGAAGCAGTGCAGAAGGAATCGGAACAGACGCCATTCAGCAGAGACGGGGTATTTTAGGTTGGCTCGGAAAGCCTACAATAAGGCCTTTCTGCTGAACGATCTGGCTGGAAAAACATTTGGGCTCAGACTACTGAATCGATTCCATGGGCACTTAACAGTTTAGCTCCTTACAAATCTCTTGAGGAAGGTGGGATCTATCTCGACCTTCTTCAGAGGGGTTTTTAGCATATCAAACATGTCATCAGTCCAACCTCATTTCTTCTGAAATGCTTAGAACGTATTATCAATCATCACATTCTTGATGACTGTTTGGCAAACATGCCTCTTCATGTTAATCAACATGCTTCCCAATCTGGAAAGTGCACCGTGACTCTTCTACACAAAGTTATCTACGACATTGAGAAAGCATTCGATCGAAAAGTAATCATACTTGGGTACTTTCTTAGATATTGAGGGAGCTTTTGACAACGTGTCTTTCGATGCAATATTGGAAGCCGCACGTTGTCATATGCTACCCAATATAATAACCAAATAGATTTACCTAATGCTTAAAAATAGACATCTCTACTCGACATTACGTCAAGCAGAAATTAAGAGTCTGCGGATGTCCCCGTGGAGGATATTATCACCACTTTTGTGGAATCTCGTTGCAGATAATTAATACTCAATAATGGTTTACAGTGGAGTTTACTCAATAATGGCGGTTTTCCTACCTATGGAGTTGCCGTGGGACTAACTCTCGATTCCAAGCTCTCCTGGACAGTTCAGAGTCAAAAAGGCGTGAATATGGCTTTCGGTCAATTCCAACGAAACTTCGGTAAAACTTGGGTTCTTGAACCCATGTGTATCAGATAGATTTACACAGCAGTTGTACGACCAATTTTGGCTTGTGGATGTCTTGTGTGGTGGCAAAAAGGTGAAGTGAGGACAATTAAATCTAAGCAAGGCCATCTTCAAATGATGTGCCTAATGGCAATGACTTGTGCATTCTCTTTGACTCCCACAGCTGCTCTTCGACATGACCTCACCACACATACATCTCAAGCAAGAAGCATTTTATTGTACATAGGACTCTGTTTTTACACAATTTTTTTTTCGCTCGTATTTTTGATCGTGTGACTTCAATTTGCCACCAAAATCATTTCAACAAAATCCCAAATAATTCGAAGAAAAATCACATAGTAATTAATATGCGTTTAACATTTAGTGGATTGGACATCTGGCTATTTGGAGAGAAGTATGTCGGACAGCATTGTTTGTTACACTGACGGCTCCCTCCTCGAAGGTAAAGTGGGTGCAGGTGTCTACTCCCGTGAGCTGAGATTGGAACATGTCCACACACTGAATAGACACCGCACTGCCTTTCAAGCATAAATATTTGCCATTATGTGTGGAGTGCAATCCGTATTGCAACAACACATTATGGTCAAAGTAATATACTTCTGCTCATATAGCCAAGCAGCTATAAAAGCTCTCGCTTCGACCAACTCAAGGTCAAACTTAGTAATCGCATGTCGAACTCAAACTAAGGAACTGAATTCAGTTAATACTTTACACCTTATATTGGTGCCTGGCCTTTATTTTATAGCTGGAAACGAATTGGCTATTGAGTTAGCTCGCACAGGAGCATCAAAAGACCTTATTGGTCCTGAGCCAGCTATTCCAATATCTATGTGTTTTGGTTGAAGCGTTTGATTAGCTTTTGCTTGTCGACGTGAACCCAAACTACTGGATTTGGATTGGATTTGGATTGGATTCGGATTGGATTTGGATTGGATTTGGATTGGATTTGGATTGGATATGGATTGGATTTGGATTGGATTTGGATTGGATTTGGATTGGATTTAGATTGGATTTGGATTGGATTTGGATTGGATTTGGATTGGTTGGATTGGTTTGGATTGGTTTGGATTGGTTTGGTTGGTTTGGATTGGATTTGGATTGGTTTGGATTGGTTTGGATTGGTTTGGATTGGTTTGGATTGGTTTGGATTGGTTTGGATTGGTTGGATTGGATTTGGTTTGATTGGTTTGGATTGGTTTGGTTGGTTTGGATTGGTTTGGATTGGTTTGGTTGGTTGGTTTGGATTGGTTTGGATTGGTTTGGATTGGTTTGGATTGGTTTGGATTGGTTTGGTTGGTTTGGATTGGTTTGGTTGGTTTGGATTGGTTTGGATTGGTTTGATTGGTTTGGATTGGTTTGGATTGGTTTGGATTGGTTTGGATTGGTTTGGATTGGATTTGGATTGGTTTGGATTGGTTTGGATTGGTTTGGATTGGTTTGGTTGGTTTGGATTGGTTTGGATTGGTTTTGATTGGTTTGGATTGGTTTGGATTGGTTTGGATTGGTTTGGATTGGTTCAGATTGGTTCGGTTTGGATTGGTTTGGATTGGTTTGTATTGATTTTGTATTGGTTTGTGTTGCATTTGGATTAGATTCGGATTGGATTTGGATTGGTTTGGATTGGTTTGGATTGGTTTGGATTGGTTTGGATTGGATTTGGATTGGTTTGGATTGGTTTGGATTGGTTTGGATTGGATTGGTTTGGATTGGTTTGGATTGGTTTGGATTGGATTTGGATTGGATTTGGATTGGATTTGGATTGGATTTGGATTGGATTTGGATTGAATTTGGATTGGATTTGGATTGGATTTGGATTTGGATTGGATTTGGCTTGGATTTGGATTGGATTTGGATTTGGATTGGATTTGGATTGGATTTGGATTGGATTTGGATTGTATTTGGATTGGATTTGGATTGGATTTGGATTGGATTTGGATTGGATTTGGATTGGATTCAGATTGGATTCGGATTTGGATTGGATTTGGATTGGATTTGTATTGCATTTGGATTGGATTCGGATTGGATTTAGCCGTCATAACATCGTTCCGGCCATTTAGGGCCACACACAAATGTTCAAATATAGGTTGTTAGCCTCATTGAACATTATATTTTGTATATATGGGGTACTACAGGGTCCGACAATTGAAGTGTTACATTAAAATAAACAGATAAATTGATCAAATTAAGATATTTTGTTTCAATTTTATTCAATTTCACAAGAAAATATATCTCTTTTTTAAAATCCACTGGACAAATTAATCTTTTTATTTTTTGTCGTTGAGCTAAACCACTTGTCGCAGACGATCGAGGAACGCATCGTACGAGGCCCGCAGGTGCTTTTGTGTTATTTTACCTGATGCCTCAAGATGTTGCTTCATGATTTGCACATAAAAACATGATATTTTACAGCAGACGCGGCCTCCAACAAATTCCAGAGAGTGAAAATCATAGGGTTAAGGCGCAGACAGACGTTCAAGTTCGACTCACTAACTTGTGTAAAAAACATGGCCGACGTTTTGCCAAGTAGCAATAAGCGAAGAGATGGCGCCACATGTCAAAACACAAACGTTTTGTTTTGATTTTTGATTTCGTCAAAATCTTTTAGTTTCTTGATCGGATCTGCTCGATGGGACTCTTAATAAAAATGCATGATCACGCACACACGCGCTGTTGAAAAATGAATCGAAAAATGCTCAGCACGCCAGAGATGATATTTGTTACTCAGGAGGGGTTATTTCATTTTTGATTTTTAAATTCTTTTCCATCTACTTGACTGGACTATTCGTTAGTTTTGCAATGGAAAAAATGTATGATTTTCCGTCCAGGCACATGTTTTGAATCACAATCGCCAAAAAACACGCATGTGAAAGGATCTAGGTAAAACAGCCAACGCGAAGTTCCGAAAAGATGGTAACAGCATCCACGCAGCTTCACAATTTCTTTACTATATCGTGGCAAGAACTGCTAGTAAAGTGATTCGCTTAGCTACATTGTCGATTGTAAAGTCGTTCAGATAAAAATGATTTTTGCGGCCGCGCGGGAGATCTTTTTTGAGTGTTTCTGTTGTGCTTCCATGGTTCGGTGGGTGGCAAACGTGGGTAAGGTAGAAGGCGATATGGCAAAACGTCAGTTTTCATGTAGCAATAAGTTGTATAGGCGGCGCTAGCGTGCTATGCAATTCCAACGTATTTAAATTTGAAAATTTACACAAGAAAATCGAATTCAAATGTATGAGCTTAAACGTCTGTCTGCGGTTAAGGTCTGATGAACTCGCTGGCCGCTAGCACGAAATGAATGCTGAAAACTTGCTTCACTTTTTGAGAAATTTGAATATATTGACATATGAAGAGAGATTCCTGAACAAAATATAACCAGAACACATCGAGATACAGAGATATCAAAATAGGGAGGATATCGATATATAGAATGTATGTAGGAAAGATATCAAGATGCAGAGAGATTATTTTTACTCATTTATGTAGCAGTTCGATTGCCGGACCCTGCATACTTTTCATTAGTTCGGTTTTATCACCTCTAGGTATTAAGATTTTAAGCTGAAACCTTGGTATCGCTGCACTGCCTTCACTTTAAAAATGAAGTATTTTCTGTTAACCTAAAAGGAATTGAAATAAACACAAAGAAATTATGCTTGTCCAACAAAGTGAACACCTAAAAATCTAAATCCTTTGTATGCACAAACTGTGCTGTGAACTTGTAAAAGTCGCTGAGAAAATCGAAATTTCATTTACGTTGCATTGCCATAGCAACGGGTACCAAACAATCAACCGCTGATTCAAAGGGCTTGGCGCACCAAAACGTTCACTTCGCAAAACTTACCTTTGCTTGCTGTTTCGCTTTTTCAATCGGCTTCTCAGAATGGCGACACATTTCCACTCTTTAAAGCATAGCGCTCTTCCAGGGCGTGTGCACCGTTTTGATTTAAATTTCGATCATGATTGGTCTTTAAGAAGTCACTTTGACTTCAAGTCGACAAAAAAAATGTAACACAATTATTCTTCAGCAGCAATATAATTCTCCAGATTGGAAACCATCATTTATTATATATTTGTTAGCGATGTTACTCAGAATTCGGAATTTGCTCCATAACGGTACACCTGAGTGTGTTTACCGCCTTGAACACTTTACTATGGAAACTCGTATAACGAGCTCGTTACAGGTAATAAGATAGCTACTTTAGAGAATGCAAATGGGGAGGAACGACAGCCCTAGGTAGGTATACCACCCACCCATTCTCACCCCTCAGTCCGAACTTGAACACTTCTTCATAGCATGTCATTGTAAAAGCTTTTTATTCCTGTGTTGTAAGTACTCCACGAGACGCCAACCGACGTCGGGCGGCAGACAACCATCGCATCGAGCAAGGTCGTTTGCCCGTTAATGCTGTGCGATGTGAATACGGGCAAAAGCTAATCCCTTGCAGGGCAATTTAGAGGAAAATTGACTTTTCCTACGCAGCGACTGTTTGCGGCTGGCTGGGTGCGGTTTTCGGTGGAACGTTTCCATCGGTGCGAAAACGCGTGGGAAAATGAGAGAACGTAAAACCTACCGTCTCTCTGCGCTAAGAATGGGATTAGTGTGAATGAAATATGAATGGCTGGGAGCAATAAACGAATTGAACACTCTTCGGGAAGTTTGTGACAGAAGATAAACAAATTTGTATAATGAGCAACAATATGCGTCATTGTATTTCTGAATCGATTGGATTTACATTATTTAGACATCATTTGTATGAACTTTATTTAGAATAAAAAAAAATATTACGGAAAGAGCTTTATGCTTGAAATCTCATGAAAAGATCGATGAAGCTTATTGGAAATAGCTTGAAAGCTAGGTTTGTTGATCCTATTAGATTCATGGCATCAAGATCTAACCAAACTCGACTTGTTCAATAAACGATTAATTTAGTGTAATTTTTGAACCCCTTGACTGATTTCCACCACCTTTTTCTAAGGAAGACGACTTGTGACATTTTGCTCGTAAAAGTAAAACGAAAATAATTTTAAATCAATACATACGTGATTTTTTTTGTAAAATATCCTCAGTAATAAGATTGACGGATATCCGATACGATTCGTGATCAATTGAATCTGCTGAACGTTTGGACAGAAAAATGGGTAATTTTTTGTTGGCGCTTGATGTGATTTAGCAGAACTTCGGCCATTTATGAAACGAAAATATTGTATCGAGAATTCTTTATTTTAAGGAAACGAGGATCATTTGAAATGCGGGAGCTTATTGGAGTTGGGTATTGGTCAGAAAACGAATAGTTTAGTATAACTTCTGAACCCCTTAACTAATTTCCACCAAACTTGAAACACATATTATTAGCAAACGATTCTAGATGGGACGGTTATTGGTAAAAGGGAGGGGTATGTAAAGAGCAATTGGCAAACGATCATATGGCATAATTGTGTTCAGCGTCGAAAGTAATTTCTTCTTTAAAAATAGGCGTGATCTTCGATCTACTTTATGTATATGAAAAATACATTTCACGATTCCAAGTTATGTCAAATGGCGTTATGCCAAATGACTTTATACCAAATGACCCAGGCCCCCTTAAAAATTACATTTTCCCGCAAATAACATTTCCCCGGAAATACTCAGATTATAATAGGAATTTATTTAACGGAGTCAATAATGAAGTATCAATAAAAAACACAATTGCCCTGTTGACCAATTGGTTTTCAAGAAAATTATTTAGCTCTTTTAGTGGAATGTTTCACCAAGTCGATTCAAGTACTAGACACTGAAGACGACCTTACAGTTGAGGTCAAAATACGTATTTGTAAAAGTAATACGAAGTGGTGGAATTAAATGGAATTTTGCTAAACTCGTCTTATGACAGCAATTGGTTTTGTCATTTTTGACTGTAGAAAAACCTGTAAAAACATATAGCTAGTGAAATATAAAAAAGCATTTTAAAATATTTGAAGAAGTTTTAGACGGAAAGTCTCTTATTGGTTCACTTTCTATGGATTTAAAATTTATTTGGAGATCAACCCTAGAGTAGGATATATGTTGAAAAAAACAATGACTTAAATATGACTGAATCTTACCATAAAATAAGTTTCTGCAACTAAAATTCATCGAATTATACTACTAGGACCAGCGTAATGAATAAAAATAAAATCCCAACAAGTCTCACTCGACAAGCAACAAGAAAATAGTGCAAATATACGTTGAAAATTTGGCTAGCATACAAAAGAAAAATATTTGCTCACACATTCAACAGGATAACGACGATAATGGCTGGTCCCGATGCAAAGGAAAGCAGAAAAGTTGAAAAAGGGGAAAAACGTTTAATATGCACTCTCTGATGGACGAGATGGCCCTTCTATTCAAAGCTACATTGCTTACATTGATGGACTCAACGGACAGCACTGTTATTGCATGCAATTCTTTTGGCAATTGGTTACTTGAAAAAAATGCTATTCTAAAACACATGTAGCTTTCCAACATTGTATATATTGAACCATTTCCCCTTTACAAGTCTGAACCTAACTCGGTTGGGGAGCAGCAGGAGCACTTTACTCTAGTAGCTTCATACTGGAGATATTTTGCTTCCTGGGAGGAAAACATGCGGAGTGTGGATTCCTCTCTGCGATAAAGAAAAAAAAACAAATTTATCTTTTCTCTGTTGAGCACAGCGCGGTTTCGCCACTGACTGGATTCTAAACGGATCGTGCCGGTACATCCAAAGGCGTGATGATGATACCATCTTTCCGTTACATTTTTTTTTGCTTCTGAATAGCTTACTGGGGACCAGTAGAAGTGCTGTGGCATGATTGTCGGAATAGGTGTTCGTTACTGGCAAGTGCTAAAGTTTATCATTTGCATTATTCGGTTTTTGGAACAAAGCGTGAATTGAACTTAAAAAGATTATACCTATGTAATGAAAAATTTAAAATTTTATGCTAGGCCTTCTTCAACTGTACTGCTGGTCATACTTTATGAGAGTTTTAATTAACGACTCAAAATATTATTACAGGTACAGTATTAGTATGGTGGCGTTCATAAGCAAACGATCTACCATGGACCAAGTGTTCGCCAGACAAGCTGTGGCAGGTGAAGCACGAATACAAATTTACAAATAAACTGACATGACGTAAGATGCCAAAGAATCGGGGAATGTGTGTAGTTCAGATTCAGTTTTACAAAATCACGTAATGGCACATTATCTTGCCAGGGGAGCAAAATGGATTCCGAACATGACTCATATTCCGAACACTGGCGTTTTAGTGCTCTCAAACTAAAATTGCATCGGTTGTAGGTTCAGAGGATCAATATAACAAACGATTGCAATATCCTAATTGGGAAGGGACGATGATGATGAATACATTATCCTATGGAAAGAATTAGCAAATAAAGCTTAAATGGTCATTTAAAAGCGAGTGTTCGGAATACCTATGTGTCATGTCCGGGATTTTAGTCAAAACGGTATAAGGGTCAAGTAAAGTAAGCCACCTTCCTCGAGCTTTTATCGTTGGTGTCGGAATCGACATAGCCGAAAAGTGAGTCAGACCAGCAGCTTGCCGGAAAGGAACTAGCCTAGACCTCAAGCTGTTGGTCTGACCAACGGCAGCTTCCGGGTGGGCGCGAAAGGCCTCTTTTAACCGGGTCCCAGGGCGTACGAGCGAGGGGAGATTCAGAATTTTAGGGATCATACCTAAAACGCGGTACTTTAATTTAAAATTTTACTAGCAGACCCGACGAAGTTCGTTTCGCCTAAAATTGATGTATTCTCTGCTTAGTTCTCGAGTTATGCAGAAATTTCTGTTTCATTTGTATGGGAGACCCCCTTTCCAGAATGGGGAGGGGTTTCAAACCACCACAAAAACATATCTTCCCTTCCAAAACCTCCACATGCCAGATTTAATTCCATTTGTTTGATTAATTCTCGAGTTATGAATAAATTGGTGTTTCATTTTTATCCTCATGGTCTCGAACCATCGTAATAACCTTCCCCGACACCAAAAACCTTTGCATACAAATTTTCACGTCGATTGGTTCAGTAGTTTCCGAGTCTATAAGGGTCAGACAAACAGAAATTCATTTTTATGTATGTAGATTACACTATCAGGGCGAAAAATGGTTTACACTGTTGGACGGTGGTGGAATTTTTTTTTATCCGTGGCAATTAGACGTCGGTTAACCCGCTGAACGTACTGGCTGCAAGGGTATCGCCAGGAAGCTGGACGGTTCTGGACACTGTCAGTTCGAAAACGTTCTTGGTTTTTCTCGACGAGTATGGCAGGACCGCTGGTTCTGAAAAGCCAATAGCTGAGGACAACCGTAAATGATCGTCGGACGTGAAATCGCACAATGATTGTGATCGGCTTGAATGGTATCGAGCCACTGGCAACAGCGGCGCACTACGGAGAGTCGGGTAGAAACACGTTGGTGTACTAGGGGCTGGAGGCTGGACGCGTTGACCCAATAGTGGAGGAACTAAGCACGTTCAACCACTATTTCTTTGTTTACACCAAGTATATTTAGGGGGGTCCCGTAGCGTAGTTGGCTACACGTTCGCCTTAAAAGCGAATGGTCATGGGTTCGATTCCCAGCCCCTCCACCAAACCCTCGTCAGTCGCCGGATGCGCAGCCCATGCGGTAGCGTATTGGGGAACGCGTCTCACCGTCACGGTTGCCTGATGACGACTCACAACTTGTTCTTCTCGGAGGCATCCCTCCAACGGACCCGGCTTAATGGTAACTGAACAATGCAACGAACATTGGATGCACGACATGGACAAACGGACACAACGGACTGACGATGAGATGAACTGGCAACGACAACAATAATAGTATAGGAAATCTAAAAATAGATTCTGTGTGGTTTCTGCACAGCAGAATACCACAGTAGATATCGGCACAGTAGCGGTTAAGTAACACATAGTGCCTGAATAAATAAATAAAGGAATAAAAAAAAACAAGTATATTCGTTATTTACGTTATACCCTATCCGGGTTGTAGCTGGTGTGAGGCAAGGATGCACAGTGTTGCTATTTGTCGATTTCGTGCGCTTTTTTAATAGCATCGTTTCTGTTGATTTTTTCGCTGTAGTTTGTTTGGAGGAAACGTTAGATATCATAAAGGGCTTTTTTTGAGAAAATCTGTGAAATGATTAATCCACCTAAAAGTGAGATAAAAATTTTACTTCTTCACCTAAACCGTATATGCGCCTAGTGTCTTCGAGAAAGTTGTAGCGGATGGTATTTTAGGCCACTTTGCCAAAAATCATGTATCTGTGACTTATACTTTACTAGATACATATGTGACATTTACCGTGGAAGGCCCCTAAAATCAGTTTTTTGAGCATAACTTTTTATATGTTTCAGGCACTTTTACACCTTCTACAAAGTTGTTTGGCTAATAAAAATACACGTTTTGTAGAACATTGCGAAGCTCTATCTCTTAAAATTGATAAGTTATTTGAGAAAAATATGTTTTTCTAGGGTATTTGAGAATCGTATAACTTGGTCCGGCGCAAAATGGCGCAGACAACTTTTAGTTCTCTGAAGCTGCTGTATGTTGACTCTTGCCTAGCGATTTAAGCTTGTGTTTACGAAATTACAAACAGAGTTATATAGATTTTAAATTTTCTTGTTTTGGCCTTACTCGTACACTAAGATTATGTATAGGCTATAGGATCGCACTAAAACCAATATTTGATGGTGGCCCATAAGCCCATAGTTTTATATAGAAATTCGATAAACTGAGCTGATGTCTGTATGTGTGTATGAGTGTATGTGTGTATGTGTAGACATTTAAAAGACACCTTTTGCCTTTCTCGTACACTAAAGTGCAAAACTAAAAGACTTTTTATTAAGACTAGATATACACATAGTGTCTTCAGGGAAAGCTGTGGCGGATAGTATTTTGAGCCATATTGCCAAAAAGACACCCCATGTCTAACTATTATACTTTAAAAAATATGTGACTTTTTCAATGGAAGATCCCTAAAATCCCATTTTTTATCATAACTTTTCTATTTTTCCAAGACTTTTCCAACCTTCTACAAAGTTATTTGTCAAACAAAACTACACGTTTTTGTGGAACATTGCGAAGCGCTATCTCTTAAAGCTTAAAAGTTATGATAAAAAATGTGATTTTAGGGATCTTCCATTGAAAAAGTCACATATTTGTTAAAGTAGAATAGTTAGACATGGGGTGTCTTTGGCAATATGGCTCAAAATACTATCCGCTACAGCTTTCTCCTGAAGACACTATGTGTATATCTAGTCTTAATAAAAAGTCTTTTAGTTTTGCACTTAGTGTAATGAGAAAGGCAAAAGGTGTCTTTTAAATGTCTACACATACACACATACACTCATACACACATACAGACATCAGCTCAGTTTATCGAATTTCTATATAAAACTATGGGCTTATGGGCCACCATCAAATATTGGTTTTAGTGCGATCCTATAGCCTATACATAATCTTAGTGTACGAGTAAGGCCAAAACAAGAAAATTTAAAATCTATATAACTCGTTTGTAATTTGTGTAAACACAAGCTTCAATCGCTAGGCAAGAGTCAACATACAGCAGCTTCAGAGAACTAAAAGTTGTCTGCGCCATTTTGCGCCGGACCAAGTTATACGATTCTCAAATACCCCAGAAAAAACATATTTTCTCAAATAACTTTATCAATTTTAAGAGATAGAGCTTCGCAATGTTCTACAAAACGTGTATTTTTATTAGCCAAACAACTTTGTAGAAGGGTGTAAAAGTGCCTGAAACATATAAAAAAAGTTATGCTCAAAAACTGATTTTAGGGGCCTTCCACGGTAAATGTCATATATCTAGTAAAGTATAAGTCACAGATACATGATTTTTGGCAAAGTGGCCTAAAATACCATCCGCTACAACTTTCGAAGACACTAGGCGCATATACGGTTTAGGTGAAAAGTAAAATTTTATCTCACTTTTAGGTGGATTAATCATTTCACAGATTTTCTCAAAAAAAGCCCTTTATGATATCTAACGTTTCCTCCAAACAAACTACAGCGAAAAAATCAACAGAAACGATGCTATTAAAAAAGCGCACGAAATCGACAAAAAGCAACACTGTGGGATGTATGCTATCACCGTTACTTTTCCTCATCGTAATCGATGAGATTCTGGTAGATGCGATTGACCGTGATCCAAACCGCGGGCTGTTATGGCAGCCTATAACCATGGAGCACCTAAACGACTTCGAATTGGCTGATGACGTTGCACTCCTCGCGCAACGGCGCTCTGATATGCAGAGTAAGCTCAACGACCTTGCCGAGCGCTCCTCCTCGGCAGGTTTAGTCACCAACGTCAACAAAACCAAATCTTTGGATGTAAACACGGTGACTCCTTCCAGTTTCACAGTAGCCGGGCAACCAGTGGAGAATGTTGAAAGCTTCCAATATCGTGGTAGCCAAATGGCGTCAGACGGCGGTACCAAGATCGACATAAGCGCACGGATCAAGAAAGCAAGGGCTGTCTTTGCGAGTTTAACCCTTAAATGCGCAATGTTGTTTTAAAACAATAAACCGAAAATACGTTTAATGTTAATACTTCCAATGGTTATTTTCATTAAAAATATTTCCGACGAATTGTAAAAAAATCGCCTTGCGCCTTTAAGGGTTAAGAAATATCTGGAAAAACAGGCAGATAAGTGAACGCACCAAAATACGAATTTTCAACTCTAACATGAAATCTGTGCTGTTATACGCTAGCGAAACATGGTGTGTATCAGTGGAGAACACTCAACGGCTGTAGGTGTTCATTAACAGATGCCTGCGGTATATAATTCGGGCCTGGTGGTCTCACAACTGGATCTCAAACAACGAGCTCCATCGTCGTTGTCACCAGAGGCCGATAGCAACAGCAATTAGGAATCGGAAGTGGGGCTGGGTCGGCCACACTCTACGTAGGGGCGGAAACGAAATCTGTAAACAAGCATTAGACTGGAACCCAGCGGGACATCGCAGCAGAGGCAGACCCAGAGGCTCATCCCAACAAACATTGGAAGCTGAAGAAGAGCTTGTTTCGTGGCGAAAAAGCTTTTTCAGCTAAAAAACTAGCTTGTTCAGCTTAAATTGTTTGTTGGGATGGCGGCAAAGCCTCAATAAAGAAATAAAATAAGTCGACCGAAATCTAACCTGGCAACAGGTTAAAGCAATAGCTGGGCAACGCTCAGGATGGAGATCTTTCAAGTCGGTCCTTTGCGACACCGGAGGTGTACAGGATCCATAAGTAAGTAAGTAAATATTCGTTATTTCAGTTACCGTCGTCGGGGGTGACAATGGGTCAAATGGGGGTGAGAATGGGTCACTGTTTCAAGTACTTAAAATTGTTTTAGAATAGATTGAATGTATCTGAGGGCAAGAAGACTAAAACATAAGAGACCTTTTTGAACGATTTTGCTCTACGACCTCCAGACTGCCGGTGAGAGGGATGACCCATTGTCACCCCCGATGGCGGTACCGTAAATATGCATTCGAAAGCTTATCAATTATGTAGAAAACGATGATTGATCGATTCGTAAAAGAGTCTACACCGAAAAAACTAATGAAAATTAAACGACATGTAAAAAATGTATAATGTAAAAATAAACTATATTTGATGTAATCACAGCCGTCATGTAAATTTATAATTATTTTGATTTAAATTTCAATGAAATCTGCTTTATTTTTACACGATCAAGCAATTTCAAATTGATTTAGATTGAAAATAACAGCGCGTTCGTTTATTTTTGCGTTTATTTTCATGCTCCAAATACATGTATCAGAATAAACGTAAATTTACAAAAAAAATCTGGCTGTGTATCACTGTTGCCTAAACTGATACTTTCAATTATTTGTGCTGTGTTCCAATAGTTTGTAATTGCCGGTCTAGCCAACCGGGAGCACTTCCGAGATTCCCCGAATCAACTGCCTCAGGGTCGGCACACTCTCGTATATTTATCGCGGGACAGGGAATCTTCGCACTTGAATAAATGAAAACCTACCAGCACTTTTTAACTATTTTCACGATTTTATTGGCTACACTCCCACTTCCTTATCCACTAGCTAACCTTACAAGGCGGGGCCCCTTTCTACACTCCACAACCACTTTCTCTCCTTCTCCGCGTTTCTGCTCTCGCTGTCTCTACGGATGGCTTCGACCACGTCTGGTCACGTTCCGCGTCGTGGGTGGCACCAAGGGCTCGTCGGCGGATAGTTGACGATCCAGCTGCGCGTCCTAGACGCGGATCGGTCTTCGGCGATTAACGGTGCCGGAATCTACCCGGCGACGACTACCCGAAATCTAGGACGACACAAGGACTCCCGTGAACTGGGGCCGTATCGCATATACAGCGGTCGAAATAGTGACACCACGGTGGAACAACAAGGTCCTAATTTGATTGAAACGGAAATCACGTATCACAAAAATGATCATAATACAGGCATTCCCTTGGGAATTCCGCAAGTTGCCTGGAGATGGGGTTGGGCGGTTACCTGATTTTCCTCCTTCTGCTCACAATCTGGTAACTTAAATCTGCTTGTATTTAAACTTCTAATTAGCGCTTTGCACATCTAGTTTTGTTCACGACTGCCGGGTAAGTGAACGACTTGTCCCAGACCAATCAGCCCCAAGGTTCATGGCCCCATCTCCGGTCATCGACTTTTCACAGTCTCCTTTCCTTTTTCGTGCCACACAATGAATTATTGGCAGTGGCTGATTTTCTACCCGCCGCTGTCACATCCAGGCGCTATAGTATATGCGCAAAATAGCCAGCAAGAGTTAACCGCCAGAAATTTGTATGGCGAAAGTCATCTAACGCGGGTTTTCTCAAAAAAAGAAACTTTTCATGAAAAACTATTTGGTACCGATTATGTAGGTAGGTGTTCGCTGCCATGCCTACCAAATATTTTTTTGTTAAAAGTGTTTAATTTTGAGAAATCGAATCTTAGATGCCTTTCGCCATACTGATTTCAGAAAGTTAACTCCTAGTGTGCCGCTGTAAGCACGCTCAAAGCAGGCGATTCATTGTGCAACCCATCATGGCCGCTCCCAACTCCGTATCCTGCGGCTCCTGGTGGTGGGTTGAAGAAGCTTGGAGGGTGGTTGGTAGCAGTTAAGGTGGTTGCTCCTAATAGCTATCTATTTGTATGCCAAGTGTACTCTGCTGGGGAAAAACCTTCAAACTCACACAAAAACATCCTGTCATACATATTTACGATTATTAAAATACAAAATCTCTTCTATACACACAATTAACAAAACCAAACACTTACAAGTTGCTGTATGTTTAAATGCGTGTTCCTATAGTTGCGAATCCCTTTGTTTCCATACGGGACTTGCAACTATAGGAACACTACCGCAATTATTGATGCAAAGCAGATAACAAGATAAGGTATCTCAATGATACTTCACCGATTTTGATGCAATACTCGGATTACATTCCCTATATCCACTCGAATACGAACCATGCCTTCATGTCTTACATCTGACAGTTCAAAGTGAAAAGTCACAATTCACTTCCCAAGCTTCACTTCTCATTTTTCATGAGAAGGGAAAAATAAAAAGTGAGAAGTGAGATATACCATTCTTCACATTTTCCTGCTCACTTCACAGTTTTTACTTCTCATATCTTGTTTCTCACTTCTGACGGGCTTGGTGGTCATATGGCTACCACTTCTGCCTTATACGCAGGAGGTCGTGGGTGCAATCCCAGGTCCGTTCCATTCCTCCTACTTTGTTTCTTTTCATATATTTCTAATGTTCTAGCAATCCCTAGAACTGTAAATGGACTTTCATACTGTTTCCATCTTTTATCCCTTTACCTACCTACAAACTTAATTAGTTCTAGCAGGTAACTGTTAGAATTCGAAATGATCGAAAAAGCTCGTGTCGGCATCCCTTTAATTTCTATCACATTGGCAACCCGTTAACCAAGACCAACCTCTGCCATAGAACCTAAGCCCCAGATTCCAACAAAAATTCCGCAGGAACTCGTGGCGAGTGCAGAAGTGTTCTCGGATTGCAGTGGGCGAGTGATTGCATCATCAAATCCTTCCCATCCCCATCCCATAGACCGTGAGGACAGGGTCAGCGCCGTTATCGACCATTCAGAATATGAGAGCTCTCGGATTGTGTGCACATTGAGGTTGGAGAGCAAATCCTATGCTTCCATCAATTGATTGCTCTGGTCAATCACGGAGTAGCAACTACGAAATGCACGGTCGTCATGCTCTTGTTTCTTACTTCTCATTTCTTATAAATCACTTCACACTTTATACAAACGAAAATTTGGAATGAGAAGAAAAAATTAATGAGTGAGAAGTTAGACGCCTCACTTCTCATCCCAACTTCAGCCTGTGAGAAGTGAGTGAGACGCCAGATATAAAAAGTGAAAAATGTGGAGTGTGAAGTGAGACGTCACACTCTGCGAGTGAAGTAAGAAATACGAAATAAAGAAGTGATGAATGATAGACGACACGTTTTACTACTCACTTTGATAGGTGAGAAGTAGGAAGTGAGATGTCCCATTCTTCATTCCATTTCTCACTTGTTACTTCTCACTTATCAGTCTCACTTCTCATAGTTTGAAGTGAGAATTGAGATTGAGATGTCTCACATCACACTTTTTACTTCTTACAGTGAAAATTGGGACTTCTTACTTCTCATTTCTTAGTTCTTACTTCTGACAGTTAAAAGTGAAAAATCACAAGTCACTTCTAATTTCTCAATTCTCATATTTCATGAGAAATTAAAACTGAGAAGTGAGATGTACTACTTCTCACATTTTACTATACACTTCAAATTTTCTACTTCTCATTTCCTCATTATCGTTTCTTTTTAACTCCACACGATTCGCGGTAAAGTGTTGGAATAAGATATGAGAAGTAATAACTGAATCTATGACAAAAGGTCGAAAGACAAAAGGTCGAAAGGACAAAAGGTCGAAAGACAAAAGGTCGAAAAGACAAAAGGTCGAAAAGACAAAACGTCGAAAGGGACAAAAGGTCGAAAGACACAGAACGTCGAACGAGACAAAAGGTCGAAAAGGACAGAAGGTCGAAAGGGACAAAAGGTCGAAAAGGACAAAAGGTCGAATAGCACAAAAGGTCTATCAAGAATAAGTTGATAACAAGCTGGGTGTATTCCAAAAGAATTTATGAAATGCATTTAACTTTAAGCAGAAATAGCGCACTCATCTAATCAATCAAAGTTGAAGAAAGAGCAATTTTCAAAGAAGGAGTAATTACTATAAGACAATTGAATATCTATTTAATTCTGAAAGAGATAAAAAGATTGTTAATAAGAAATGAATAAAGCTTGTATTTCGCGAGACCGAGTTGTCCTATACAGTTGGCAAAAAATGCTCTTTTGTTTTTCACTGTTTCTAACAATTAAATAAAATTCATCCAAAAAGTGCCAATAATACATGAATATCAAGGTTTTGCCTTTCTCGTATACTAAGTATACGTAAAGGCTATATGATCACTCCAAAACCAAACTTTTGATAGAAGGCTCGGAGACCCATAGTGTTATATACCAATCGACTCAGCTCGACGAATTGAGGTGATGTCTGTTTGTGTGTACGATTTTTTTTTTATTGGATTATGACACTTTCGTCTGCACTTCCTCGCAGAACTGCTTGGAAACATTCACCATTGGGCTCTGGGGATCACGCCTGCTAAGTTACCTTCCACAATTAGGTAATCTTACTTGTATGGAAATTTGCTTCCAACGTGGTGGGAGGAAAAACCCTCGGCTGAGGGAAAAAACCTCCTTTACTTGGTTTGTTACCTTGCTTCCCTTCGGACCGCAAAATAAACTGTCTACTTCATGGATTCTACCATTCGAACTTTCCATCTTTCCATCCTATTCGTGTCTTTGCCTAAACTTCTCCGGTACTACCAATATGCTTTACTTCCTTACTTTACTTACTTACTTGTGTGTATGTAGGTATGTATGTATGTGTGTATGTGTGTATGTGTACAAAATTTTGTAGACACACTTTTTGGAACTTAGCATTGGCCGAATTACTCGCAACAAGTTCCATTCGACTGAGAATCCTGTCCCATTGCTTGCTATTGAAAATTGGCCAGATGGAACTATGAGATCAGAAGTATGGCCAAAATACTATTTTCTATGCGCAAAACACGCTAAAAAACACTCACTCATATTTTTAAAAAATCCACGAGGAAGGCACCAACACCGCTAGGTGGATTAATCAGGTTTTTTGAATGTCACTTCGATCTGTCTGAATAGGGCAGGCCGCAGCCACACCGGTGTATTTGGTCGAAGTGACATTCAGAAAACTCAAACATCCATCTATTAGTGGTACTTATTGAATGAATTTTATTTAATTGTTAAAAATTGTAAAAACAAAAGAGCAGAGTTTTTACTAACTGTGTAGGGCAACTCCGGTTTCATTTTTATTTTTCATTTTATTTCTAATAACTTCATCTGCGTTTGCTCAATGAAGCCATAAGATAAGGAAAAGCCATTCTAAGTAGACCATCAACACATGTCTTGCTTAAACAGGCGTAAAACCTCATTTCTTTTCTTAAACATTACAATTTGGTTCGAGATTGATTCTTTCCGTTTCACTTTCTTGTTAATTTCAAACTTATGTCCCTTTGGACCTTTTGCACCGTTCGACGTTTTGTCCTTTCGACCTTTTGTCCAGTTCGACGTTTTGTCCTTTCGACCTTTTGTCCTTTTCGACCATTTGTCCCTTCGACCTTTTGTCCGTTCGACCTTTTGTCTTTCGACCTTTTGTCCCTAACCCGTAATAACTAATGAGTGCGAAGTGAGACGTCTCAGATCTCATCCTAACTCTATGTAAAGCGTTAAGTGATTAATGAGAAGCAAAAAGCCAGTAATGAGAAGATTTAAATGAGCAGTTATCACTTCTCATTGAGGGAGGTAAGAAGTGAAAACATGAGAAGCGATAAATGATAAGTGAAAATTCCAACTTCTCACTGTAAGAGGTAAGAAGTGAGATGTGTGATGTCCCACCTCTCATTTGATTTCTTCCTTGTTACTTCTCACTTCTCATTTTCACTGCTTACTGTGAGAAGGGAGAAATGAGAAATGAAAATTGATTAGTGTGAAGTCAGAAATGAGAAGTAAGAAGTGAAAAGAGAGGATTGAGATGTGAGAGGCGGAAAGTAAAAGAGGTAAAAACAGACAGATGAGAAATAATTTATCCAAAAGTATAGTATGGCAAAATTGTCATCATCATTTTTTAATCTTCCTAATCTAATCTAATCTAATTTTTCTTCTGTTCTGTGATTTTTGCATGATTTGGATTGTAATGTGCTTGTTTTATTTGGTCTGGACCTAATCTGCCAAATGATTTTTATAACCAAACAACTTGTTCCGCTTAATCTGAAATGTCAAAATTGATATATTAGCATTTTTCGGTGATATTTATACTAATACGAAAGGGATTAGAGGGAAGTAATGAAGCAACAGAATCAAAATTGATGTTACCCCAAGTGAGCGGCAAGTATGAAACGAGTTGAAGTTGAAAATTGACAGAGCACCAAATTTCAGAATAAGCATTGTTATTTTGCCTTACGTCGACCCAGCAACGCAACGACTTGGATAATGACGTGGTGGTGAACACTGTACCAAAATAGGCAAAATAACAGCAATTTCATTCCGCCAATATGCTTTTCAGCAAGAGTAAATAGTTTTAAGGATTTGTGGCACATGTTCAAAGACTCATAGAAGTTTGCTACGTGCTACGTCGCTCCACACATATTTCACACAAGCTCATACTTCGCCAAAATAAAATTCCATCGATTCGGCCAGTTCAGCTGTATGTTCCTTTCAGATGGGTTTCGACCAAATTAGAAAAAAAAGCTCTTTGACTTTTGGCCAGACGGCTTTTTTTTATTGGATTCCATTCATTGGACATTCATTTTATTTTCACAGGCCGTTCTACCAAATTTTGACGGAAAAATATATATGCATTCTATTCATATTTTGTTCTACGTTGCCATTATCTTTCAAATGGTGTAACAAGAACTTATCATGATATGATTTAAAAAATGCATAACACCGAATTTTCAAAAACTAGGAAATTTAAATGAATGTTGTAAAGTCTCCCAGCCATAGAGATCACAATACGCTGATATAATTTGGAAAGGTTGCCTAATTTTCAACGGGCTTAGCTTCATGTTCTTGAAAAACAATCGTGTTCAGACAAAGGCTACAGTTTTTGATTGTTGGTCACAATCTGGAGACTTATTACGACGATTATTCTAATTTAGATATTTTAACAACATCCTGCACCAAGTTTCTAATAAATTTTGTTACAGAAATTTGGGATAACAAAATAACATATGGTGATATAATTTTGATATGACCCTTCTAAATTATATCAGCGTTGTGATTACTACATTTACTACATTTATTATCATTGCCTACTTTTGAAAAATTCGGTGTGAAGCATTTTTTAAATCATATTATGATAAAATCTTGTTGCATAATTTATAAGATTTTTTTTTAACTCTATTAATGTGTTTTTTTTAATTCGAGAATTTAAAAGATAAAGGCTTCTAAAAACAAAATTATATCATAATAAGTTATAATAATCATCACAAGTGTTGAATTTGTGTTCAGTTTTTGTTATACTCTTCTAGTCGGGTATCACAGAGAATTAAAAAACGCCAGGATATTTTTCTGATTTTGCACAAAATCAAGCGCTGAATAATTTAGATTCCTACTAAATTAAACCGGCGTGGGCGTAGGAAACTAGTGTTCAATTGTGTGAGAAATTTTGCATAGTGGAGCGCCGATACAAAATTGTGGGCGACAGCAAAAAAAAGATTCATGAGAGCCTCTTGACTTTTGTGAGACACAGTACAGTACAGTTCAGAGCACATTGCCAGACATCGGATCACCATGTCGTGTGAGACCTAGCATTGTAGGTCATCAGCAACTCCAAATTCGGAAGAAAAATTTTGACATTAGATCCGCTTCCAAGTAACCTTAACAGAGCTGATATATGACTAGTTAGAATCAATGACATTCAAACGAAATAACTTTATCGGAATCGCAAATATTTCCAACCTTTTCCGATGGATCCTTTCTCACCTGTCGATGGTGTTATATTCAGTTGGCATGTTCGAACAAATCACGCCCTGAGTACTTCCGAATCATACGAATCACGTTCGGCCAGCAGTCAGCGTCTAAGGAAGTTTTTCTTTGGAACACTCTCCTTCGGTAAGAAATATGCTTGGTGGAAACATAAACCCTTGAATAATGTTAAATCTGATATACGACCAGTCTTTTCCCGACCGACTGACCGACCAACAGGCATCGTGTCATTGTACATATTTTCAGAACTGCTGAAGCGTCAAGATGGAAGTTATGAATTTTAATTTGTATAAATTTCCCATCAAATCAACCAACGAGAGAAGGGGTGCTGTTCCATATTGAACAAATAAAGCGAAGCTACACAGCTTTTCTTCTGCAAAACAATTTCCTTGGAGTGAACAAGTATTACCCGCTGGTAGACGTGGAACGTGAGATGGATTAGCAAGACCGTAGCAACAGGCACGATTCCAGAGCCAGGGGAATGTGTATTTTAATCAAAGTGAAGTCTTCGCCGCAGCACTATCTGTGATCAGGATGAGGTGAATGGAAATTTATTCCAGACGAACAACAAAACAACTTACCTTTGAATAATGAAGAATTCCGTGATTTTTCTGAACTTTGCAGCTGGAATGAAAGACAACAAAATAGACAGTTAGAGAAGGGAATAAGATTAAAATATAATCGAATAAATATGTTTGCATTTCTAACTATATGAAACAATCAAAGCACGTAGGAGCTTTTAATCTAGAATTATCCAATATTGTACGCTCATATAAGAGGCATGTCTCTTAAATCACCTTTTTTACAGGCTGTTCAATTCTCTTGTTCAATCCACCCGAAGGAGAGTAGAAAAAATCCTTTCCATCCACGGTCCAACCGGCTTAAAACAGACTGATTGTGCACTTTGAGCTTCCGTTTCGTCTGCACACCAGCCCAGACTCCAAAGAAGTTAAGACTTCATAGTCAATAGAAAATCCTCCATCCGTCCCCGAGACGATTGGCGATGGCACTTGGGATTGGGAGAAAGTCAAACTTGGCCATCGCCATCGGTTCTCGTTCGATGGCTTCACTGTGAACAACTTCGGTGCGGACAAGCAAAAGATCTTTTAATCCTCCTGTAATCCGTTGCCGTGCGGGACTCGATTGCGACAAATTGAATTTTATCTACCTCATTGATAGTTCAGCTCTCGGCGGCATGTCCAGCGTGCAAAAATGGCTTCTTTGGGAAGTGTGCAAAGTTGCGCCAATCAACACAGGTGATTGGGGTTTAACGAACAGGATTGATCGTTCGGTTGAGAGATAATTGGATTAGAAGCTTCGAGCTTATGTCGGTTTATTGAGGACGGAGAGGTGAATTCATATTAGTCCAGTATCCTAAAAATGGGTCAACTCTTGTGAGAGCTTAGTGCGTGGAGAGTATTCTCCAAGAATTAATGGGTTACAATAGTTCGAAAAGTTTCACTTTGGTATGTTCTACTGGGTTCCAATCCAGCGCTTGTGGACCAATTTCGTTTCCGTTTCAATGCAGTCTGTAGCGACTCAGCATACTTGGGAAGATCCATTACTTACGTAACGCAAAAATTTGCAATTTTGAGCTTATTGGTGCACTCTTCAAAGTGGGCCCGGAAAATTTCACCACCAGTCTGCACGGACAGGTAATCAAAATCTGGAAAACAGAACAGCTCCCGAAGGAGTAGATGGAAGCGGTCATATGGGGCATATCTATAAATAAAAGGTGACAAATTGGAGTGTAAGAACTTTCGAGCGATTAACCCATCCTAAATGCCGCCTAATAGTGATATCCCAGATCATCTTTCGTGGTCTGTCACAAATAGCGATTGAGTTTGTGGGTGGGAAGTTATTAAACCACCCTTTACAGCCTGACTAGATCTTTACTATATGGCAAATGCCGTGAATATCTGGCATACAAGGAAGGGGGTCCAAATTAGTTTTGATGATAAGCTATGGTGGGGCAGTTGGTGAAATAAATAAATAAAATAAATAAATAGACTAAATTAGTGCGCGCTCGATCGTGTTTTCAAGAAGTACGCAGAACGATGACGTGGCCGGTGATAAAATTAATCAGTGCGCCTAGTGTTTTAGGTTAGCATGCCGGTTCGAGCATGAGCAATATGACCGTACAATTCATAGTTACTGTTCCGTAACTTGCGAAATCGTACAGATAACCAAATTAATGGGACTTGATGTTAGCTTTCCATTCACAATGTACACGTTTCGCGAGCTCAGAACAATACATTTTCTTTCGCTTGTTTTAAGACGAGTCAATATTATCTCATTTTATTCCACCACTGGATACGGCCTTACTAATGAAATCGAAATACGTATCTGTAAAGTTACAATCAAATGTTGTAATTTAATGGAATAATACTAACTCGTCTTATGACCAGCGTTGGTAGAAACTCAAATTCTCAAATCTCATCCACGATTCAAAACAAGCGCGAGGCAAACCCCACCCGACTCATGGCCCAGAGAATCGTCCATGATTTGACTCGCGATTTGCATCATTTCGTGATTTCTAAAAAGGAAACACCATCTTCGACCAGAGGTAGAACAGACTGAACACTTAACACCTAGCATGAGGCAACGGACACATAACACACAGCAGTGGAGCAGTGGAGAATTTTCCGATTATGAAAAGTTTTCTTCCTACCGGGGGGCACACTCCATAACACATGCATCTAGACGATTAACGTCGCTAATCGCACGGCCATGAAGCCCATATACCGGCTTGCACACTTTCAAACCGACTTATACCGGCCGCACAAAGTAATCATGCCCAAAATGTTCAAGTCGGGGTAATGTTATGAGCATGAGCATGAGAATTTTGGCCGAACAATTTGTAGTTGCTACTCCGTGATTGATTAGAACTTGCAAAATTGTGCAGAGAACACAATAAATGGGGCTTGTGATTAGCTACCCATTCTCAATGTACACGTTTCGAAAGCTCAAACATTTGAAGTCAATAACAGCGCCGGCCACGTCCTTACGGTAATATAGGAAGGAAAGAATTGTTAGACTCTCGTTACTACAAGAGACCGAGTATACCTCTGCATCTCCACGATTATCTTCGAATAGAATATCGTTTAGTTTCAAAATATCATTTATTTGGATCCACTTCGGTAAGTGAAATAACACTCATTCACTAGCTCGCCACGAGAAAAAAGTTAAACGTTGTATGCCCGGTGGCATATAAACATTACTGAGGAGTTTCGGAGGTGAGCCAGTCAAGTGCTGAAAGCCTCCTTAATAAAAATACAAAAAAAAACTACTGACGAGAATCGCGTTTTGGATGACCAAACGAACTCGCAGAACTCTGTACTTAATTTCCTTGACCTTACTGACCTTACTAGCCACTGAAAACTATGGGAGATCAAACCGGATCAAATCGCAATACAAGCACATAATCCACCGAACATCAAACAGATATTCATTCTAATGGCTACTTATTTCGCGACGAATAAAACTAGCACTGTATTTACTTGTTCGATGGCTACTGCAAACCATTCAAGATCGCGCTTGTTTTGACCGGAGCAATGCGCAATACATGCGCATGAGCCACCGAAAACCAAATAGATATTTTATTATTTTCCCAACAATTAGAACACGCACTACACTTACTTGCTCGATAGCTACGCAATATTCAAGTCAGGGTAATGTTATGTGTAGTGATGGATAGAGCGTCGATAGTATTAAACATAGGAGCCTCTGGTTTATGATGAACGTCAGAAAAATAGAATTGCAAATCAGTCATCCAACAAATGTCGAGGAAGATAGAAGCAAAAGAAAGCTGATCCCACGCAATCCGGTCACAACATTGGCGCAGCCGAGTCTCCCTTAGCCGGATATATGAAAGCGTTTAGAAATGCTGAAGAAATATCATATGAAATTGGAATGATATCACAGGTATACAACTAGCTGTACATTATTTGCGGCGTTGACAATAATACTCATTGGCGATCTCAACGTTTATCTTAGCCCGTTTCGGCCTGGGCTACGATTTCAAATTGTAAAATCCACCGTTCTCTTGTTTTTCGACCGATTTGCATGAAATTTGGAGGAAAGATGCATTAAACCCTGTATTTTTGTGTAGATGTATTAATTTTGTGATTGGGTCCTTGGGTACGGTTTTATCGAGGGGGTCCCCTGGGTCAAATGGGGTCAAAAATAGGTCAACTTCCTTTTAATCGTAGATAACTAGTAGTAAATGCTCTCAATAATGATGCAATCGTTTTTATGCATCATTTTTCAATAGTGGGAATAGAAACTGCACGTTAGGACCACCAAAACCCAGTCAGAGATGTTCCGGGAACCTGGTTCCCCCAGGGAAGTGGTCACTTTTTGAGTGGTTCTGAAACCCAGCTTGCAACACATCAAACTTCATGATTTTGCAACACAAATATAATAGAAAACATTTGCAGAACTTCTGAGCGCATTGGCCACTTCCGGAGGCTCCCTGGGAACCTGGCGCCACTCAGGGAAGTGGTCACTTTTTTAGTAGTTCTGAAATCCAGCTTGTGACACATCGAGCTCCATGATTTTGTAACACAAATACAATAGAAGACATTTGCAGAACATCTGGGCACATTGGCTACTTTCGGGGATTCCCTGGGAACCTGATGCCCCAAGGGAAGTGGTCACTTTTTGATTGGTTCTGAAACCCAGCTTGCGACACATCAAACTTCATGATTTCGCAACACAAATACAATTGAAGGCATTTGCAGAGCATCTGGGTACTTCCGGAGGTTCCCTGAGAACCTGATGCCTTTTTTGAGTGATTCTGAAATCCAGCTTGCGACGCATCGAACTTCATGATTTTACAACGCAAAAACAATAGAAGACATTTGCAGAACATCTGAGCGCATTGGCCACTTCTGGAGATTCCCTTGGAACCTGATGACCTCAGAGAAGTGGTCGCTTTTTGAGTAATTCTGAAACCCAGCTGGCGACACATCGAACTTCATGATTATGCAACACTAATATAACAGAAAACATTTGCAGAGCATCTGTGCACATTAGCCACTTCCGAAGGTTCCCTGGGAACCTTGTGCCCTCAGGGAAAAGGTCACTTTTTGATTAATTCTGCAACTCAGCTTGCGTTACAGTAAAACTTCATGATTTTACAACACAAATACAATAGAAGACATTTGCAGAGCATCTGTGCACATTGGCCACTTCCGGAGGTTCCCTGGAAAGCTGGAGCTCTCAGGGAAGTGGTCGTTTTTTAATGTTTCTGAAACCCAGCACACAACACATCAAATTTTCTTATTTTGTAATACAAATACAACAGAAGATATTGGCAGAGTATCTAGGCACAATGACCTTTTTTTTTTTTTTTTTTGTCTTTATTAAGGAGACTTTCAGCCCGAGGCTGGCTCGTCTCCGGGGCACAATGACCTATTGCGGGGGTCCTGAAACCCAGCTTGCTATATATCATGGCATCACTACATGATTTTGCAACATGAATATAATAGACGACATAAGCAGAACAGCAAGACCAATCTGAAATCTGAAAATCTGAAAAAAATATTATTTGGGAGGGTTCGAAAATAAATTTTCTTCTAAAAATTTTGTCTCTAGGGGGGGTGGGTTATGTCCTAAACTCCCCCCGTGGCTACGCCACTGGTCTTCAGGTAAGTGGACATTGTTAGGTGGTTTTGAAAGCTATATAGCAATACATCAAATATCATGGTTTTGTAACACAGATTCAATCGAGTTTGTACAATCCCATTGAATTCCACCACTTAATTGTATCTTGACAGATACGTATTTCGACCTCAACAGTAAGGCCGTCTTCAGTGTCTCGTAATTGACTTCAATGGGATTGTACAAACTCGTCCTATGGCAAGTGAAGACATTCCACTAAAAAGCTCAACATATAATTTTCTTAACAGATTCAATGAAAGATACTTACGCAGCATCTAGATACATTGGCCACTAATTTTTACCGGTAAATATGCTATATGATATTTTAGGGCCTTCCTTAGCCGTGCGATAAGATGCGCGGCTAAAAAGCAAGACCATGCTGAACAAAGCTGGATAAGATTCCCAGTTCGGTGCAGGAAAGAATGCTCCTGTCTGTCAGTTTGACGTGTCGCAAGCTGTTTTTCAGAACCAATTAAAAATGGCCACTTCCCTGGGGGCATAAAGTTCCCAGGGAACCTCCGGGAGTGGCCGATGTGCCCAGATGCTGAGCGAATGCCTTCTATTGTACTTGCGTTGCAAAATCATGAAGTTCGATGTGTCGCAAGCTGGGTTTCAGAATCAATCAAAAAGTGACCACTTTCCTGAGGGCACCAGGTTCCCAGGGAACCTCCGGAAGTGGCAAATGTGCACAGATGCTCTGCAAATGCCTCCTATTGTATTTGTGTTGCGAAATCATGAAGTTTGATGTGTCGAAAGCTGGGTTTCAGAACTACTCAAAAAGTGGCCATTTCCCTGGGGGCATCAGGTTTCCAGAGAACCTCCGGAAGTGGCCAATGTGTCCAGATGTTCTGCAAATGTCTTCTATTGTATTTGCGTTGCGAAATCATGAAGTTTGATGTGTCGCAAGCTGGGTTTCAGAACAACTCAAAAAGTGACCACTTCCCTGGGGGAACCAGGTTCCCGGAACATCTGTAACCGGATTTTGGTGGTCCTAACGTGCAGTTTCCATTCCCACTATTGCAAAATGATGAATAAAAACGATTGCATCATTATTGAGAGCATTTACTACTAGTTATCTACGAAGGAAGTTGACCTATTTTTGACCCCTTTTGACCCAGGGGGCCCCCTCGATAAAACCGTACCCAAGGACCCAATCACCAAATCAACACATTCACACAAAAATATAGGGTTTAATGCATCTTTCATTCAAATTTCATGCAAATCGGTCGAAAACAAAAGAACGGTGGATTATACAATTTGAAATTGTAACCCGGGCCGATACGGGTTAAATTCGTTAATGGTCTCTCGTCAGGAAGGCTGAGAACCCTTTTTCGATAACGCTACGACGAATAGATGATTTTTTTTTGGTATACTGACCGATTGAGTGTAGTAGGCTGTAATATATGTAGATGATCGTAGTAGACTTTTATATGCGTAATAAATAATCACTTTGACTTTTGCACCGGATCTGAAAGGACGTCTTTTAATTGTACGAGCGAATCCTTACAGTGGCGACGAGCCGAAACGGACCGGGGAGGAAAAATTTTTTTCGTGAAGATCAGCGGGGAGTAAATTTTCAAGTTATCCTTAGCGAAACAGAAGTAAACTTGAAGCAACAAATTACAATATAGAAAAAAAAAGAAATTATTAAAATGTCGAAGGTAATAAAATAAATATCTCTATTTTTTTACGAGATCGGAAGTTGATTGATTGTCAACTTAATGACTTCTATTGCTTTATTAACAATATTCTAAGGAAAAAAATAGATCATTAAAGAATTCCGTAACGTAGTTGGAAATTCAGAAATTTTGAGTATTGAATGCTGAAATGTAGGGGATGCTTCGAGTAATCCCAGCCCATTAAAGCATGTAATGAAATGATTCAGAAATTCAGTATAATTTCTGAGGAAAATGTAGGGAGCACTACGAGTGGCTCCAGTCCATTCTAATAAGTATAGGAGTTAGGTAACTCAGTCTACTGAAAAAAAAATAAATAAAAGTATAAAATGTAGGGAACACTGCCAGTGCTTCCAGTCCATTATGAGTTGCAAATTCTGATGACAGCGGAATCGCGGAAAGAATCGCGGAGATTATCATGAATAATCTCAGTTTGGAAAAAAAAGGGATAAATAATATCCTTTCACAGAAAACTGTTGTCATGGATACCCAAGAAATATTTTTGAAATTATTAAAATGAGTCCAAATCAATCAACAAGTCGATATTCCTAAAATAATATACATATTTGTTTATGTAAAAGTGGTTTCATGCATTAATGAATCAATTTTCGTAGCTGAGTTTCAACATATCGCCATTTGTTGAGATCGGTGATGGATCGACAAGCTCTCGATGGGAAGAATGGAAGGATCAGTTCACAGCATATCTTTCATTGAAAGGAGTTGAGGACCATAATGAGATGTATAAAGCCCTCATGTGTTTCGGAGGTGCAGATGTCCGGAAAATAGGCAAAACAGTGTCGATGGATGAAAGTACTGTGATGGACAATCCGTATCGTGTAACAATAGAGGCGCTCGATAATTACTATTCACCTCGTATGTCACTGCGGTACGAGCGATTCAAATTCAGACAACTCCAATTCAACCCCAACGAGAAGCTTGATCAATTCCTTATTCGCTTACGGGCCCAAGCAGAGCTGTGTAACTTTGGAGACCAAAGTGAGAATATGATCATGGATCAAATAATATTTGCTACAACTGATGATAAATTGAGAGCAAAGTATCTCGAAGCTGATACTTCCCTCGATGATATGTTGAACATCGGAAGGACGTATGAATCAGTAAACAAGCAGGTATTAAATTAAAAAAAAAACATAAAAAAAGGGAATTCTTTGGTAAAAAAAAAAAATATTTCTGTTGTTATTAAGGTTCAAGAGTTCCGTAGGAAATCAAATGTTTCAGCCGAATTAAACACCTTCAATAAAATGTCCAACAATCAAAACAAGAAACCAAGCACGAAGTGTACCAGATGTCTTGGGAACCATATATCAAACGATCAGCATTGTCCCGCTAAAACCTCTCGCTGCAATAAGTGCAACAAAATTGGGCACTTCGCACGTTGTTGCAGAGACAATCGAAAGCACCGGTTCAGCAACGTAAAAACTGTGGCCAACGGAATACACCAGAATACGGATAGGAAACCGAAATTCGTACGTGAGATCGACGATGTTACCAAAAATGTGGAGATTCGAGAATTATTCCATCTAGAAGGCAAACGAACGGTGATGGCTGATGTCGGTGGAGTCACTCTTCGCTTTATTATCGACACCGGAGCAGACGAAGACGTATTGAGCACGGACGATTGGACTACATTGAAACGCTTAGGTTTCAGAGCGTACTCCATCAAGAAAGGTAGTGATAAAATTTTCCGGGCATATGGTTCAACAACTCCTTTAACGGTGCTTGGAGAGGCAGAAATGGAAGTTTCGGTTGACGGAGCATCCTGTGTTAGCACGTTTTTTGTCATCAAGGACGGCAGGTGCTCGCTGCTCTCTGGAAAAACAGCTGAAAAACTAGGCATAGTGAAGTTCCTACGTACGCTCACTCCTGAGGTGACCTGCATCAAAGATATGTGTGCTTCGATAAAAATAGATAAGTCTATACCACCAGTCAGACAATCATATCGACGAATTCCAATTCCTCTAGAGGAGCTAACATTACTGAAACTAAAAGAATTAGAAGATCTTGACATAATTGAACGGGTGTTCGAAGCATCGGAATGGGTATCTCCCATGATTGTCAAACGTAAAAGTGCTACAGAAGTTCGAATTATTATAGATTTGCGTGAAGCAAATAAGGCAATCATTCGAGAAGTTCATCCATTGCCCACATTCGAACAAATGATTTGCCGGCTGAAAGGAAGCCATGTTTTTCCAAATTTGATATAAAACAAGCATTTCACCAACTTTTGCTTCGAGAGGATTGTCGATATATTACAACTTTCATATCGCCGCTCGGATTAATGCGATATAAACGGCTCATGTTTGGCTTATCTGCCGCCCCGGAATTATTTCAAAAATGTATCGAAACAATTTTGGCCGGTTTTCCATGGATAATAATATTCATAGATGACATTTTAATCCATGCACCTAATGAAGACATTCTCAAGCTAAGAACCGAACTGGTCAAAAATCGCTTGAAGGAATACAATGTTGTTCTGAACGATGCGAAAACCGTAGAATGTGTCACATCACTAGAATTTCTTGGTTACCATTTATCTGCACAGGGTGTAAAAGTGTCGGATGAGAAACTTGCTGCTATTACCAAGTTCCGTGAACCAAAAACGACGGAAGAAGTTAGAAGCTTCTTAGGACTAGTCACATTCGTAAATTCACATATACCGAACTTGTCTACCATAGCAAGCCCTCTGAACGCGTTAGTAAAAAGGAGTGTAAATTTCAAATGGACAAATGTTCACCAGGAAGCTTTCGACAAACTTAAAGCGTCTCTAGCAAACAATGAAACCTTGTCGTTCTTTGATCCAAACATGGAAACTTTTGTTGTAACCGATGCGAGTCCAGTAGGATTGGGTGCAGTATTATTTCAGAAAAATGAAGATGGTATTGTAAAAATAATCGCGTATGCTTCCAAGACATTATCTGAAATTGAACGAAGATATGCACAGACAGAACGTGAAGCTTTAGCTGTTGTTTGGGCACCAGAGAAGTTCCATTTCTACCTGTATGGAAAGTTCTTCTGGTTGATCACTGATCACAAGCCTTTAGTGACAATATTTGGAGATAGAATCAAACCTTGCGCAAGAATAGAACGTTGGAAGCTTAGGTTAATGTCATATGATTACCGTGTGATATATAAGCCCGGTAAATTCAACATAGCAGATCCGTTATCACGATTATGTCAGGAAGGGACACTCTGTACAGAAAGTTATGATGAAGAATGTGAAAGGATTATTCGATTATTATCTAATGACATTAAGCCTATAGCTATCACATTACAGGAAATTATTGACGCAACAAAGAAAGACATTGAACTCACAGAACTGATGAAATGGATTCCATATCCACCAAGGAGATGGCCAAAAACTCTCAATCGCTACAAATTGATTGTAAATGATCTTTCGTCGAATGGTGAAATAATTTTGAAAAATAGAAAAATTATAATCCCAAGAAGCCTACAAATCAAAATTTTACAACTTGCTCATGAACCACATTTGGGAATTCAAGCAATGAAAAGGCGTCTCAGGGAAAAGGTTTGGTGGATTAGAATCGACACCATGGTCGAACAATATGTGAAAACATGCAAAGGATGTCAACTTGTATCTGAACCAAGTGTGGAACCTATAACACGCATTTGTATGCCAAGCAAGCCCTGGGTAAAATTAGCGATGGACTTTATGGAAGTTACTAATGGAATTCATTTGTTGGTAGTCGTCGATTATTTTTCCAGCTATCCTGAAGTAGAAGTTATGACTACCACAACTGCAAAAGCTACTATTTATAAGTTACGAATAATATTTGCACGGTTTGGATATCCAGAAGAGTTGGTGTGTGACAATGGACCACCGTTCGCATCTGAAGAATTCTTTGAATTTTGTACTACTAATGGAATCATCATTTTACATTCGATTCCTTATGCACCTTTCCAAAATGGGCTGGTAGAACGATATAACAGGACACTACTTAAAACAATAAAAATAAGTTTTGCCATGAACCGTGACTGGAAATCGGACTTGCAAGATTTTCTTCTAGCTTACCGGAACACTCCCCATTCTACTACTAACGAAACTCCAGCCAAGTTGCTTTTTGGTCGAAATTTGAAAGACAAACTTCCAGACATAGTTGGCGCTGCAGGAAACGATTCAGTAAGAGAACTAGATTTTTCAAGAAAGGAGAAAGGAAAGAAGTATGCGGATCATAAGAGAAATGCCAAGTATTCAAAAATTGATGTCGGAGATCATGTAATTGTAAAAAAATTTCATCAAACGTAATAAGTTAACTACAAATTTTCATCCACAATCTCATGTTGTTTTGAAGAGAGAAGGAACACGCCTTACATTGGAAAATATGGATACCGGTGTAAGGTCCGACAGACATGTAAATCACACAAAACTGTTAATATGCAGCAACCCATTTGAACAATCACAAAGATTTACAGCCCCTATCGACGATATTTTGAATTCAAAATCCAACCCAAAACCAATACCACAAGAACATGAAGTATCGGATCAGAAGCAAATGTGTACTCGAGAGAATCGATGTAGTCGGAAGAATCGGAAACCAGAATACTTGAAAGATTATGTTCTTTATAAATGCAAGCGTATGAATTAATGTAAACAGATGATTTTGTTAAATTGTGTTTAACTATTAAAATGTCATAAAAATATTTTTAACGTAAAGGAGAGATGTAGTAGGCTGTAATATATGTAGATGATCGTAGTAGACTTTTATATGCGTAATAAATAATCACTTTGACTTTTGCACCGGATCTGAAAGGACGTCTTTTAATTGTACGAGCGAATCCTTACATTGAGAAGGTGGAACTCGTTATGGTAAAGAATTGTTTCATAATGGTCTTTGATAGGGAACAGAGGCGCATCCACAATCCAAATCGTGGGTAGGACAAATAGGAGAGACGACTATTTAAGCAACAGTTTTGGTGATGAGAAATCAATGCAAATCTATATACATAAATTGATCGGCCCATTTGGAAAGGGGGGCTCCCATACAGAAATTTATGCATAACTCGAGCACTAATCAAAGAATAAATCAATTTTAAGCGAAACGAAGTTCGTCGGGTCTACTAGTTTTACATAAAATCAACTCTGAATATCAAAAATCTGGACTCCCGATTAGAATCCTCACATAGATTGTGAAATTTTCATTGGTTTTCGGATAAAAACTGCATTTCAAAATAGCAAGATTGTACATTTCACAGTTGCTAGTTGCTCTTTTAGTTAAAACGATGTTGATCACATTCGATCACTCTCAATTCCAAATAAAAAATGAGCACATTTCATCACGAACTTTCACGGATTGAATCCAAAAATCTTACTTATCATCTGTGTATACACTCACATTATGCAGCTAACCGTGAGATACGTTTTTTTGTAAGTGGCAACGACAATGAACTGATTCGGGGGATATACTTCATGATAAGTGCTTCAAAAACAGCTCCAATTACGGGGGACACTAGTTCTGATCTGTTCTGATGATGCATTTCGATTTGTTTTACACATCAGCTGTGCCAAAAAATATGGTCCTAAACGGAAAATGAGCGAGAACAAAGCGTTTTATAAACTTTTATTATAACTTCTTGGTCTCGGGTCTGCCAATCCAATCCTGTTTCTCATGACTTATAATGATTCAAAAAGGTTTCTGCCTTCCTCGTTGTTCGTTATCTATTGAGAGTTATTTCTGCAAACCCTGCGTACTCCACACACCACAGAATCAAGTTTTTTTTCGACAGAAACGACGCGTACTACAAGTGTGCTACGATCCGTCAAGCATTATTCATTCAACTTCATTGTACCTATCGTGATTTGAGAAAAAAAAAACACCCACACATTGCTCGCTCCTGCACTCATTGTAAATTATAGCTAAAAAACTGCTCATGACATAAAGAAAGCAAATTTCTGGAGATTACTAAGCTTAATTTTAGTATTTCCAAAATTATAGTTGAAAACATTGTCTCAGTCAGCAAGCATATGAAATTGAGATTTTTTTATTTTGTTCATTCGACCTTCTGTCCCTTCTATATTTTGTCTATCCGATCTCTATTTTTTCCATCTTTTTGTCTTCGATCTGCTTGACTCACTGCCCATTCTGGTATGCTTCTGATTTTAGAAAATCTTACAAGCTTCCAGCACAGGTTACGGATCCCACAATTTACAGCAAATCTTTTATAGTTTCAAGCAATTATTTCTTTGACTTTTATTAACTTTCAGAATTTTCCATGGACCTTAGCGATTCATTACCAAGAAATCGTACCCCTTGTGGACCAGATTTCATGCGGGCTTAGAGATGAATGGAATTTCATAGATTTTAATAAATTCTTTCAAGTTTCTTTTCCCCGTGGACTTCTAAAAATGAAAGGCTAAAAACTATACATTATTTCAATATGAATTAATCACATTTTTAGATTCCTATAACTTTTGTTCAACTTCCAAAAACATTTAAGAGACTTTTGAGCGTTTTTGGAATGGAAAAGTAGTTCATATGGTCTTTAAGAACAATTAGTAAACTTTTTTAGAACCTTAGAAACCTCTATGAATACTGTTTAAAGTATGGATAACTTTGAAACCGCACCTTGCAAGACGATGACTTCTTACTTCACTACAGACGTTAAACTGTCTAACGTGTGATGATATTTTAAAGACTCAGAAAATCAGACATACCAGACAGTATTGCAAGTAAAATAGCTACCTAGGTAATATGTTTTTACCATAACCATGGGTAGGACAATGCCTTGACTGTCCCACCCAGGAATATTCATGCGTAGGACATGTCCTACTTGTCCTACCCACTCCCGGCGTTACTGATAGGGAATATAGAGTGACCTACAAAAGACTGGTAGTTGTTTCTTTGAATTGAGTATTCTTGCGGGGCTCTGATAGAGAAGGCAGAGTGTCCCGAAGGAAATGCCAAATCATGATTATGCTATGATAAGGATGACAGTTATAATACCTGGAACAAAGGCATCCTGCGAGCATCCGATAAACGTGGCATCCCAGTCAACCACTGATCGTATATTTTAATAGATATTTGATCGCATATACTGCAGTTTTTTATCGCACTCGTATATGATTACTTATAAAGATAACCCAAATATGATTACTATCGTATGTAATACCTGCGTATGAAATATTTACGATAGTGTTCAAAAAAGTCCTAAAACGCTATAAGCAATATCCGATTAATCTGATTGAATCGCAAATATCGTATATCCACATACGTGATGCCAGGAAAATCGTATACGGATGTGCTTTGCACGTATATAGTTTTCACTTCAGCGCGTTGGTCAAAACCCACTGTATCTCAGCGATATAAATTTCATTTCTACTTACTTCATTCCATCCGATGTGATTGAATTCCATTCCATTGATGCTGTTATTTAATTCCATTACATTAATCCTATTGATTTGCACTCCGTGGTACCACTGCCAACCATCGATCAAAACAACTAAACTTTAACCAAATAAAAATAACTCAGAGGTAAACACGGCGAAATAAAATTTCACTGATGTTGACATTTCATCATCGTTTATATGTCGGTAGAATCGTTTGGAATGCTGCGTAATCGTTTTATGTATGGACATTATCGGAACAATTACAAACAGTTTCCATATAAGACTCAAGCTACATTTGTACGTACAACAACATTATTTCGAATCGTATACTGCAATATCGTAGTCAACATTAGAGATTCATCTAGATTATGATTGTTAAAAAAGTTGCTGCTTTTGAAGAGTTGCTGTATAGCACATCGATAGAGCATTAGCCTCTAGATTCAAAGGTCAGATGTTCGATACATGGTTGTTTACATTTTTTTTAATGTTTACTAGATCGTAATAATGCTTATGAAAACTCAAGAAAGTTGTTGTTTAGTACGTATATGGCCTCCACTTTAGTAGGTACATATATAGTGATTCAGTGCATTATATACAAGTTCTCTTGCTTGTATATGACAACTTATATCAAAATCTATACGTATCAAAATGTTAACTGGGATAGCACTTATTCTTCGTGACACCATCAACTTTGACTATCATACACGTAAAAAAATAACCTTATATGTTATGGTAAAAAACCATTCGAAAATACTTATACTCTTCATTATGCTACCTAATGAATGATCCCATATCAAAAAGCTAATAACATTCATAAGTTAATGAAAAGTATAAGTTTTGGAATGTATGTGACTAATGTGATGTATAAGTTTTTTCTTATACATATCATTAGGCGCCTGCTTTGGCAAAAAAGTATTAGAAATATTAATAATAAATAACATTAAATTTGTTTACGTGTAAATGGTTTGATTAAATTGGCCAGATGGTATAGCTTGAAATATGCCGTATAAAATCTACTAATAAATCGGGACTGATTTGCGATTTGGGCGTAACTTATTTTGTAAACAAACATTGCTTCATGGATTCCGGAGAATGCAAGCGTTTTCATCCCAAACTAATTCCCTTATCTGGTAGAGGAAAGCTTAATCTGTCGGATCCATACCGTGGTTTCCTCATGAAATGCTTGTTTTATCAGGAATTCGCTTTCCAATGTTTGTTTACAAAATAAGTTACGCCCAAATCGCAAAGCGTTCCCGAAATGAACATTATTTTTTCCATAATGTGGTTGACATTTGTTTGCACGGGTTAAAATTCGTTCCCAGAAATGAGAAAATAATTCATGATTCCATGAATCCGTCTTGTTTTCATGCTATGAAAATACACCATGAATATAAATCGTGATTTCATGATTTATTTTCGCGTAACGCAACCAATGCGTTACAATTTGGTTGTTAAGATCGACAAAATAAAAAAAAAGTCGAACAGGGGATTTGAACTCGAGTACACTGAGCGAGAGTCCGGCGTGCTACCTCCTAGCCGTTCTTACTTCTTGGAAATGAAGTGTTCGAAGTATAACCAGTTATGCATACTGTCGACTGATGAGGATTGCCTAGTACCATGAATAATGTTCCTGAAATCATGAATTATAATCATGGTTTCATGATTTTTTATTCATGCCTGTGGGTATGCATTTGTTTCCGTGTGAGAACATCGACATCATTGGTACATCGTGAAATTTGTTATCAAAACTGAAACATGACTTCCACTTAAAATTCTTTTACTGACTTCCGATACCAAAATAACACATAAATGAAATATAATGTGATTTAAAAAAGGTTGAATTGTATAATGAGAATGCGAAAAATGATGAGGAGAATGAATCAAATAAAGTTGGAACTGATGGAAGGAGAGTAGGGAGGGGAGTAATGTCCAGTCGAGTGTACCTATGCCGGATACACTGAAGTATATTATAAAAATCTGAAGAGATATTTAATGTTGAAATTTGAATGAAACCACAGGTATAACAGAAAAATATATATCTTTAATGATGGCAGAAGTTATTCATATTTGAAGATGACATTTAAAAATATCATAAATTCGGTGATTACGTTCGCGATGTCATTGCACACCGATGCAGGCTGCATGATATTTCTTTTCACAAAATTCACACTTCCACAAGAAGTGGTCGTCGTTAATGTTGCACTAGATTACACCGTGCGACATAGTTTAAGATTCTATGTGACACAAGTACTAAAAAGTTACAAACGCGATTCCGTTGAAGTGGGTTAAGTTAAAAGTTAAATCTTGTTACTACGCCATGCTACTGCACAAGTGATTACGCGGCGATAAAAAATCAAATTAAACAAGTGCGGAGGTAGTTGAGAACACCACCGCACTCGTCAATCACTCGCGAAAAAAAAAAACTATATATATTATCAATAAGTTTTCAACAAACATATGAAAACATAACATTATAGACAGAATGCAATATATCATGAGAGAAAGTCAGTAATAAGGAAAATAGATAATATAAAATAGAATCTAATGGTCTTTACATGTAAAGTTCGACGAGCCTATATGTCGGAGATACAAATTTGTAGATTAATTACCATATTTTTAAGCAAATTGAAGAGCATACATAGGAGTAGGAGAGTAGAAAGGGGAAGTAAGGCCGCTACAAATATTTAATTTAAATTATATCCTACTATGATATGGAAATGCTAATATCATCTTCCAAACTTGGACGTACATGATCATGATAGCATTAGGGGAGGAAGAATATCAGTGTCCTTCCGTTAGGATACGGGAGGCATGAAGGAAGGTCGTGCGATATGTGCCATCACAAATATTGCCTCCGCTCGCTTTCAAATCGACTTCTATAAAAACATTCTTCATGCCTGCCGTATCCTAACGGAACTATCAATTCTATACTTTCGCCTCTAATGCTATCATGAACATGTACGTCCAAGTTTGGAAGATGATATTAGCATTTCCATATCATTGTAAATCGTTTAACTTCACGTAGAAGTAACACACACGAAATCATTAATTTAGTTATATCCTACTGTTCTACGAAAGGTCAAGGGGGGGGGGATAATGAAAAATTAATATTAAAATGGAAAAAATCAATAAAACTCCTCGGATTTGTTAAAGAATGTTTTGAAAATCCTCAAAATTGCCCGATTTTTTTTTTGTTGCCTCCTCAAAATATTATTTTTGGGAAAAAAAACCGAGGGGGGGGAGACATAATTGTTTTTAAATATTTGTATCGGCCTAATGTAGTGATAGATAGAGCGTCGATAGTATTAAACATAGGATGACTCAAGAGTTCATCATTCAAATTGTTTTTCATTTAATTTCTGAACTGAGCCATAATAAGTTAACGGAGCCTGTAATGCTGGGTAGACACTCTTCGAGTTGCATTACGGAGTAAGATCTACCACACTGTGCTCTAGTTCTTACTATTCTTGTTAATACTGTGTGATGGTCGGAAGAGTATGGAACGACTATAATTTGCTTTTAGATTACCCATTTTTTGCTCCTTTTGGATGGAGTCAATGGAGTAAACTGTAAAAACGTAACTCAACCTTAGGCTGGTTTTCGAAGCCGACGACATGAATCTCCAAGCTCCAGAGCGCTGATTAATTAGGAAAGAAGCGGATACGAATTTGGTGGATCTGCTGAACCCTCTGACTGATTAGAGCTCTGTGTAAAGGTGAGATTCGGAAATGCCAAACGCAACGAAATCAGATCTCTATACAAAAACGAATTCGGAACTCATAAGAAAAAGCAAAAATATGTTTGAACTTCAGTACCGATGCATGGTCAAAATCAGTATTATCCCACTTATTGTTGAGCCGAAACTGATTGAGGGGCGTGCCTTTGAGAGTTGTTGAGAGTTGGTATAAGCCAATTTTTGGAAGGGTATAAATAGCGGTACCTTAATCTAAAGAGGCCTTACATTAAGCTTGAGAAATATATGAATAAAAAATGACTACTTCATTTCTTCTCAATAGAAATGGAGCAGAAAGACATGCACTAAACAAATGACACGGGTATACTACAAAAGTTCAATGAAATGAACGCAGTGGTTCATCCCGAACAAAAAAAAAAGCAATAATCCCTCCCCTCGGATATGTGATCTTGCCGCGATGGGTGGGCTTACGCCATTAGCACTGATATGGCAACCAAAGACATATCCTGTCGTGGTGGTATCACATGTTGACTATTTTTGTTTGGTGCCGCGTCACATATCTGGCATTGGCGCACTGATTTACCGCATGTGCATGTGATCCAACGGACGTCGTCTCTTGGAGCCTTGAATGGTAGTGCAGTCAGGCAGAGGCCTTTTTCATCAGTGATAATGATGTGAGTTCTCTTCTTTTCGGCAATACTTTTCTTTTACCTTCCCTATGACGCTGAATCGTAGCCACGCTTACATTTAGCTAGCTAGGCATTTATTGAAAAAGTACACTGGATTCTGTTTTTACACGATTTACATTTTCTCAATTTTCCACTCATCCTAAATGTTTAACGTATATTAATTATCATGTGATTTTTCTTTGATTTATTCTGGGTTTTTTGAAACATGTTGCGAAGAGTTTGGTGGCAAATTGAAGTCACACAATCAAAAACACGAGCGAAAAAAAATTGTGTAAAAACAAAATCCTGTGTATTCAAGACATTCGTAGGGAATCGACTGCTGGATTCACTGAGTAGAAGTTTTTTTCAAAACTAGGAACGTGGTGCCAGTTTTATTTTGTTATGCCTCACTTCGAAGAGCAATAATAAAAAATACCACACATTATAATGATGGTATATTAACAATCTTATAACGGCTTCATTCTCGATAATTTTTACAAATAGATAGGCAATAGGCGTGATGAAGCTTTACTTTGCCACCGAAAAGTGAATCCTATAGCTGACCTTGATTAGAACTTAATGGATAATCACCGTAAATAATCAACAATAAAGCTACTTGTTAGACCAGTTTAAAGTTATAGGCAACCTTGACAAAAATTATGATAGAACAAACTAAATTCTTTAACAGTTTCCACTTTGACATGATATATTGAGTTTGTAGTATCGACACAGCTTAAGAACATTGACGAAACAATGACTTAGGTAAACAAAGTGATTTGACGAACGCATAACCTACACCCAGAACAAACAAAGTTAAATAATTTTCTTTCTGCATAAATAATATAAGTTATAAAATAAAATAAAAGTTATAAAATAGAACACTAATACGCAATAATTTTTATATTTTCAATGTGGTCACAAAAAGCTAACAAATTAAATAACTTATAATTGGACTATATGACTAAGTGACCTTTCAAACCACATCAGCTGCTTCCAAGACAAAAGAAGAAGACATTGCTTTTAAAAACTATAAAAACGTTGTACACCCAGGTTTTTTTACACGGTTTGGTTTTGGTCGTTTAGGACCTTCAGCGTCAATGAAGCAATGAGTTAACCCCACGAAAAAATTCACAAAAAATCAAAGAAAATTCAGGGGGTATTTAAAAAACTGTGAAAGTTTAGGTTAACCGAGAAATTAATGAAATCCAACCGTGTAAAAAAAAACCTGGGTGTACTAGAATTTTTGAAATTATCATTTTAGCCTTTGATCATTTGCATTCAATTACATTTTGCATTAGTGTTGAGTCGATTCCAAATCCGAACCTCACTTCACCCCATCCTTCATGGCGTTCAAGTGGTCTGCAAGGACTCTTCTGCCATTACCCTCTGTATTATCGGCTTTGGATTGACTTGCGCTCTCATTGCCCCACCAAACGCTGCAATATGAAAATGAAAATGAATTTCTGAAATAAGCCATAAAAAAATGATTTTATTTGGGTTAAAATGAATATTACAGCATTGATAGGAAGCTGGTTAAAGCAGCAAGTGTTGCTAATATACTTTCACGTTTTCATTCGTTGCCATTTCGACAGTTTTTCACCCCGCCAGTCTCTGCTTACAGAGTTGCTGGAGTTTATTATTGGACTAAATTAAGTTCAAATATTTCTGTATAAATTTGTGATAGACATTACATCAGCCTGCTGCATTGAATTCGTATTCAATAAGGTAAGTTCTTGTTTTAATTCCGAAAAATAGATTGTTACTGTGGACGTCGATGGTAATGAATAAGTGACCTCCAATTACATGATAGGTAGTTAAAGCCGTACAAACGCAAACAACACTGCAACAAAAAACAGTTTGTATAACATTTTCATGAATGCGGTACAAATATGAAGCTGACAGTAACGGGTTGTATACCATAATTCGACGAAAACGTACCCACGCAATAATGCTTTTCGAATCGTTATGAAAATAACATCTATTCAGTACGAAATAATCCTATTCAAATAATTCCTTTCATCTCCACAGCTACATTATGGAGCTTTCAAATTCACAACTCGAAAATCACCTCTCAAAATATAGTCAAAGGCCAATGAAGGCTGTGCGAGCAGAGTGCAACACCCCCCTCGTATAATTCAGGATCATGAATGACATTTTACAAACCATCTCGTGATGGGAATGCTGATGGCCATGTGCAACTGCCATCATGTTGCTGGAACTTTTGGCAATCCGAGAGCAACAGGATACGCTGTTAAAACATCCAGAGCCGTTCCATTGAAATTGGTTCGGCAGCCGGGAATGGATGGGCATCGTTCGTTATGTCGTCGGGCGGGAGGTACGCGAGCTCGTTAGGGGATTTCGTTTTTCGTTTCGTATGGAATATGCAAATGTAATTTTGTGTTGTTTGTCCCAGGGACTATAAATATGATTACCCTTTGGATTGGGGTTGCATAAGTTTTCCGGAGCCACGAGAGGGATCGGGTATTTATGGGAACGTTATTCATTCAGCGGGATAATGTGAATGGCATCCGATGAAATTGGCACAGAAAACGTAATTGGCCAGGGTAATTGTCATGCACCGGTTTATTTGTTGTGGAGACGAAATTCGAATAATATGTATCAGCAAAAGAATTTAATGGGCTACAGTATATTTTGTTATATGATGGTATGTTTAGGCATTTTGAAATCAAATCAGTCAGATAATTCGAAAAGAAAAAAACCTAATTTATATTAAATTTAATAAACTTATACAAGTTTGAAAACAAGATGTGTTGGGTCTATTAAAACCAGAGTGGGTCGGTCTATGGTCGGAATCACTATCGAACCATTTCAGATAAAAAAAATCCATCTTTGGAGTGGGTCTGTTGGCGATTCAGAGATTCTAGTAAATTGCGTTGATCGATATTTGAAATCGCTAACGGATCTAGTCAAGCAATCTTGAAAAATCCACATACCGAAACTATTGACCATAGCTGGGTCAATAAAAGCCAACTGTGAAGTAAGTAGGTCGGACCTATTCCGATTAAAAAGTTAAACTCTTGTAGTATTTTGAAAGCACTTCTGGACGTTGGGCTAATAAAATACAACTCTGGACCAAACTAATTTTTTTTAATGAAGCGTAGTTGGCTACACGTTCACCTTACAAACGATTAATCATGGATTCCCAGCTCATCCACCAAACCTTGTCAGTCGCCGGATGCGCAGCCTATACCTAGTCCCTAAGAATTTTTCAATCCGTTTGTTATACTTTGGCTCATTGACTTAAAAAAGTTCTATTCTCCTCTCGTACACATTAATGAGTAAACGTAATAGTAGTAATTTTCACCGGGTTGATCCTTGTGGCAATGGATAACCATTTTTGGATGTTTGTTCTCCATTTTTTCATTATATGTTGTACACATTTTTGTGAGAAATACGCAATCCAGCCTGAGTATTCTAAAATATGTAGTCAATAAAATAGTCAATAATTGAAATTCATATGCATCTAATGTTCAAAGTAATAAACTCTCGCTACCGCCAGTGAGCGCCGAATACATGCTCAATCTCGCTTAAAAAACGCTCCTAGAGTGCAAACAATTTTATTCCAGCAATAAGGAATTCAAACATCCGCCTTATTGTTTACCTTTGCAATGAAACGTTTTGGCACAGGCAAGCAATTCAAAATTCGCTGTGCTCTTAGTAGATACTTTTGTGCCATTATGAACATTTGCACACTGCAGTAACATGGTGATTCAGAGTACAAATCAGCACTGCTGTAATGACAGGGGCGCTCAGGTGGATTTGTGTTTGCGTCACAATAAAGTGAAAATATATGTGAAAAAAATGATCCACTTGAACAAGGAAGTAGTGCACAAAAGAATTTTACTTTTACGTAAGTGTACTCCTCTCAAATATGGAAGACGAGATCGCACTATTCCACTAAATTTCCCTATTTGATATGTTGGTACTTCTTACATAGGATCTTCTCTCTACAATTCATGCTTACTGTTGATAACTTCCTTTATTCTTCCTTTATTCCTTTGATTTTGAACCGAATCAAACTCATAAAAGATTGTTTGACAAATTCATAAGTTATAATTTATTAACATATTTTTAGCACCTATTTTTTCATGACAAATAACTGTAATACAAAAAGGACTTTTATTGTGCTGCCTGCTATGAATCCATATAGTCATGTTAAGGCAACCACCAGTAGCGCAGTATACCGTTTGCCAGTTTGCCGTTGTAATTTTTTTTAACGGTGGAGCAAACTTTGCCACCTGCGACGCACGTGCACAGCACGAGATAAAAATATTTACTTCTAATTTCATGCTGTGATTTGATATGTTTGTGTATTTTTTGTATCTTGTCAGTGTCTCACGCAGTCCACTGTTTGTTAGCTACGGCAAAGCCAACTGTAGGGGATAGGGGACACACGTGGTTCTCATTTACTGCCTTTCTCGTATAACAAAGTTATACCGGAAAGATATCAATTGACGCCAAAAGCGATCTTTTAATAGGGGGCTCGGAGACCCATAGTATTATATACCTCAACTCAGCTAAACGAACTTAGCAAATGTATGTCTGCTAACAAAAGCAATGAAAAGCATAAGCCAACTTTTCATATTGTAATCCTTAACCGATTTACTAGCAAGCAGTTGACTTTTAAAATTCATCACCTATACTGGGTGGAATGAGCTCCCAATATGCAGGACAAGATCGCCACAAGGCTGCAATGTTTTCTTCAAACTGCCTATCCTTGATGAGCTTAATATTACTGTTTGAAAACGCTGGGGCAAGTAAGTTGAAACGGAAGCTTTAATTTAGACCGGAAATGACCGAACGCTCTGATTATTTTTTTCAACAAACTACTCCCATAAACCCATCTTCTGGCTATCATTCCCGAACGATTTGTTGCTACTGAAAGCACTCTCGATTATTGTTTACATTTCGCCCCTTGCAAAATTCAAACACACTTTTTTGTGGTCCAATGAAATAAGTTTCAAAATTGTTAGGAAGTTTTTTTTCATAAAATTTTCACGGTATGCTCAATAAGAATAATGATTAAGAAAAATCGATTGGAGATCCGTTTTTATTTTTGGTTTTTGTTCGTTTAAAACTGCTCCGCATTGTCAACCCATCGGGGCAAATAGAAATGCGTGGTGTGGGGCAAGTTGAAACAACGATTCAAAACGTTACAATCGCAATTAAAAGTACATAACATTTTATTCCACAATTCAACATGGTCCGTAAATACACTTTTCTGAAAATAAATTCAATAGATTTCCATCTATCCCTTTTTTATTCATGAATGCAACCATGTTACAGTTTCTATTGAAGAATAGAATGGAATATGGTTATGTTTAAACTGGCTCTATGGCTAATCCCGTTCCACACCCCACACCCTGAGTCCTGAAGGGTAGGGAAAAACCATGCAACACGTTCTCATGCATGCAATGCAGAGAGCCGGATGGCTACAAGGGCAACAAGGTGGAAGTTATTTCTTGGTCTCTGTAGTAAAACCAACGGATTATGGATGAAGCGTGATCTTGGAATCGACGAGTGGTTGATTGGGTGAGTAAGAGTAAGTGAGTAAGAGTTAATGAGTTAGTGAGAGTGAGTAAAAGTGAGTGAATGAGTAATAAAGAATGAATAAGTGAATGAGTGAGTAAATAAGAATGAGTGAGTAAGAGTGAGTGAGTGAGCAAGAGTGATTGAGTGAGTAAGAGTGAGTGAGTGAGCAAGAGTGAGGAAGTGAGTATAGGGAGTGAGTGAGTGAGTAAAAGGGAGCGAGTAAGTAAGTGAGTAAGAATGAGTGCATGAGTAAAATGATTAAATTAGAATGAGTAAGAGTTAGTAAGCGAGCAAAAGTAAGTGAGTGGTTGTAACGAGCCTTCGGGTCGTTACAATTATTGTAAATATTCTATTGGTTATTATTGTTCTTAGTTTCTTGTTAAATGTTTTCGTTTGCATTTACGGTTATAACAAATCAAATAGAATAAAGTTGAACAAATTCCGAGAATTAAAAAAAGATAAACCAGCCTTATGAGAAAAACAAAAATTCACCGCGGTATAGTTCATTGTGTTCATTTTCTGCATTTCCCCTCAATAAAATGGTTAAAGAGATCTAAGCCAGGCGGTGAGATACCGTGGGATTTAATTGCGTAAGCCACCCAAAATTGCTTGATCCCGCAAATATTTGCATATGAGCTTCGGCGTGTTTCGACCTGTTGGGATTCTTTTAATGATTCTTTGACCATTCCCGAAGTCCCTCTCACATGGACAGAAAGGTGGCTAACTTAGGCTGTTCGTGTGAAGAGACGCGAACATGCGCGAAAATGTTTGCTATGAGCATGAGAGCAACCGTCGGTATCGCCAATTTACCTTTGTGATTTCCAGTGACGAAATTAATTCGGCGGTTAATCTGAGGATTATTGAAGAGATCAGATTCACTTCGATCTGACCCGTGGAAGAGGCAGAAGTGGCCCAAGTGTTCTCGCACCGTGATAGTTTCGTTAAGGTAAAAGCTACATTAAGTGTGTCCAATTAGTGAAAAATTCCTTAAAACCTTTCCCAAAGTAGTCAATCTAAAACCCTTTCCCATAGTTTCTTAGCTAGTTAGTCGTGTGTGTGTTAGGTGTGTTAGGTTACGAACAATGTGTTATCATGTGTGCTGGTGCACACTACAAAAAAGTCCTGTAACATTATGTCATTTAAGACTGACATATGCAAGCGAACCAAAAGACGCATTATTGCGTTCAAATTTATTTTTACGAGGCTCTGAAATTGTGTATCCTAAATTTTACACAGCCAAAAAACTAGTGTATGTAGCAAAAATGGTAAATCCCAGCATGTCAATCTAACACCAGATCTTATAAGTGGGAGTCCCGTTCGATACCACTCTACCATTCCTGCTGCTTGACTCGACTCGTACGTACGAGACACTGAAGACGGCCTTACTGTTGAGGTCTATACGTATCTGTCAAGATACAATTAAGTAATGGAATTCAATGGGATTGTACAAACTCGTCTTATGACAAGTGAAGACATTCCACTAAATAATTTTCTTAACAATATTATGATTGGATATGCATCTCGGTTAATTACGTCAGCTTAAAGGATTGCGTCCTTTATAAAGTTGAGAATTTTTTGGTGTGTGGCTTAAATCAGGTAAATGGTGCAATTTGCTAGTGGAAATACGACGGCACGCCGGAAGAGGGACGCGATCGCCAATCAACGCGCCCTGGACAGGGCATCACCGTAGTAGAAGGGAAGAAGAAGAGAGTGAGGCAACCGTTTTCTGTTCCGTTGGTACCTACCGACCGTTCCGGAGACAAAGCCATCCGTAGGCCACAACGGCACTCGCAGCATCATTAGCCGACCCGCCGGCAAACCGCGATGTAAAGTTCATCCGTTCATCTAGGCATCTAGGCAAGCTGCCGACCCAAGATGAATACACCACTAGGTGTTTCATTCTGCCAAATTCATGATTCAGCCATCTTGGATTTTAGTACACGGTTAGATGACTTTACCCATTAATGGGTACTGTGTTATTGTTGATATTATTCCCACCGTGAAAAATTCACCCATTTTCTTCAAAAAGCGCCACTACTCATTAAAATGGGTAGTGGCACTTTTTCAAGAAAATGGGTGAATTTTTCACGGTGGGAATAATATCAACAATAACACAGTACCCATTAATGGGTAAAGTCATCTAACAGTGTATGGGAGAGCCGGTTTGTTTTCGTTTTGCACTGAAAATGAATTTTTCACCCTCGCCTGCTTCTCTTCTATAAACCTGACAGATTGGAGCACCTAGTACTGTATTCATCTTGCGCCGACTCGTCGGCGATCAGCGAGTACTTCAACGCCATCTGTTCGTGCATCCATCACAAGGACGCCGTGTAACTCATCCATTCAAAGTGATTACTCCTTTCTAAAATACATGCGCATGTGATTTGCCGCCGGAACATAGCCAATACCCGTTGCTAGGCGAAGACACGGCACCGCCGTAAGAGATATGTTGAGGACTGTTTAAGATCGTACGCACAATAGTTGAGGCGTTTGCGTAGCAAACGATTGCACGTTTTTGTTGAGTGAACCACACCAGACCGAGTAGGCATCAATAGGAAAGGTATAGAACTGTAGAAGCGAAGAGATAGGCAAACAGTGAAAGCAATATGTACGATAGTAGCTTAATAAAAATGGGATAAAAGCTCCGCTGCTCTATTCGACTACAGGAAATGTTTCAATAACCACTACAGACCAAAAATATTTGTAATCTATTTGTTATTTTTGTTCAATGTTGTCCCGATGAAGTGAAGCTGATGGAGATTATTTAATGTAGTACGTTTCGTCTTAGTTTATTTTTGTAGTATTCTTCTACTGGGGAGGTTGGCTCCGAAACCAACCGGGCAACTCTGAAATCCGACGCGATTGGTTTTGAGGGAAAATTTGGTCGCTTTACCAGTGATGATAAACCCTCTCCACCCTCTTTCATCACTGGCCGGCGGTTGTAATTAGGTAACTGGCAACTTTTTGTTAAGCCGTTATTGGGAACGTCCTTCACAGGCACAATCTAAGTTAGCCACCTGTCTTCCATACAGAATTGGGAAAAAAGGAACCTTCGTCCTTAGAGGGTCTCAACGGTCGGGCACATTTAAACACGGTCGATGGTCTCCTACGGGAGTGGCGCATAAGCCCCTTTACTAAACTACCTAAAAAGGGGAAGACAGTCCGGCGTAAGGTTATATGGTATGAGTGAGCGAATGAGCAAGGTGAGTGAGTGAGTAAGGGCGAGTGAGTGACTAAGAGCGAGTGTGGAGTAAAAGTAAGTGAGTTAGTAAAACTGAGAAAGTACGTAACAGGGAGTGCATGAGTAAAAGTGAGTGAGTGAGTAAGCAAGTAAGAGTGAGTGAGAAAGAGAGAGTGAGTTGTTCAGAGTAAATTAATGAGTGAAAACGGATAAATGAAAGAGAGTGATAGTGAGTGAGTAATAATTAATGATGCAGAGAAAGTGAGTGAGTAAAGGAGTGTGTGTGTGTGTGTGTGTGTGTGTGTGTGTGTGTGTGTGTGTGTGTGTGTGTGTGTGTGTGTGTGAGAGAGAGAGAGAGAGAGAGAGAGAGAGAGAGAGAGAGAAAGGTAGTTCTAGTTTGTTCCCGAGGAGCTCGTTGACTTCAAGTTACTTTAAAAAAGCATTATCACCTCTGCGTGCCTTGAATACAGTACTAGGTGCTTCAATCTGCCATGTTTGTGTAAGAGAAGAAGGCGGGGGTGAGAAATTCATTTTCTGTGCAAAACGAAAACAAATCGGCTGGCTCTCCCATACTAAAATCCAAGATGGCTGGTGTTTTCATCTTGGTCTGCCTTATACCGGGCAAACGCGTTCATTGAAAGAAGGCAACATTTCCTCTGTTTGCCTTACATCGAGAAAATGCGTTCTATTGAATGAAGGCTCTCTTACTCCTTTTCATAGAATAGTACTTTTCCATGTTATTATGGGGTAGGAGATCAGTTTAAGTTAATTAGACGAAAAACCAAAACTGTTGTTTAAACAGAATTTTTAATGCTTTTCTCTAAGAAACTCTATTTTTTATTTGTTGCAAAGATTGTTGTTTTGTGATTCCTCAATACCTGCTGGTGTTAAACATAATAATGAAATACATATTCTGAAATACATATTACAGATTCAAAATGTTTTCGGGGTAGTGTCCCATTCTGGGTAATGGTTTTCGGGTAACTGTGTCATTCGGGGTAGTGGCCTTTGTGGTAATGCCATTCGGGGTACTGGCGTTCCAAAAATCCAATACCCCGAGAGGCAATCACCCCGAAAACATTTCGAATCTGTAGTATTCCATTATTATGTTTAACACCAACAGATATCAATGAATCGCAAAATGGCAATCTTTAAAAAGAATTAATAAATAGATACTCAGCATTTTTTGTTTATTTTCCCGAAGTGGGCACCGCCGTCACTCTTACTCATTCGCTCTTACTCCCTCACTCTTACTCAATTACTTATACTCGCTCATTCACTTTTACTAACTTACTCATTCACTCTTACTCGCTCACTCACTCACTGTTACTCATGCACTCCCTGTTACACACTTACTCACTTTTACTAACTCACTCACCCACTCTCACTTACTCACTCACTCACTCACTCTTGCTCACTGACTCACTCCTACTCACTCGCTCATTCATACCACTCACTCATTTTTACTCGCTCACTCACTATTACTCGCTCATTCTATCTTACTCATTCACTCAATTTCACTTATGCACTCACTCTTTTTCACTCACTCACTCTTGCTCACTCACTCACTCTCACTCAACACTCACTCTTACTCACTCATTAACTCTTACTCACTCACTCGTCGATTCTGAGATTTAGAACACGCTTCAACCAGAATCCGTTGCTTTTACTACAGCTACCAAGGAACAACTTCAACCTCTGCATTGTGCATGAGAACGTGCTTCATAATCTCTCTCTACCCTTCAGGACTCTTGAAGCGAACCATACGAAGTGGAGCGAGATCTTACAGAGTACGAATATATACTTCATTGAAAAAGTTCCAGACGAAGGGTAAATTATTTTTCGTCTTTTGTGTAAAACGTTTTTCATTGAAATGAAGTAAAAACTTGAAAAATGACTTATTCGGGGTAGTGTCCCATTAGGGGTAATGGCATGCGGGGAAGTGACTCATTCGGGGTAGTCGCGTTCGGGATAGCGGCCTTCGGGGTAATGGAATTAGGGGTAGTTTCGTAGAGTCCAATTCAAGTGATCCAAAAATAATTAATCACTATGAAAAGTAAACCGAGTCGAAACCAGTAGAAGGTTATCAATCGGATAATTTTTCAGCATAGAGCGTAGTTTGATCCTCCAGAATTTCGTCCCTGATAATTACGCTTGAAAATTTGTTGTACCCCCTATTCGTAAAAGAGTACCATATAAATTTTCTCCGTTTTGCCGTTGAATTTTTCAAACTCGTTTCACATCCGGTCCAATACATAAAAACTACCAGTGGCGCCGGGAGTGGGTGGGACAAGTAGGACATGTCCTACGCATGAATTCTCCTGGGTAGGACAGTCAAAGCATTGTCCTACCCATGACTATGGTATGAACATATGAAGTCATTGGCTGGCAAGAATTTGTGTGTTAGCAAATGGTAACTTTAAAGCTAGTCAAGAGACGAGACAGGATTATTAAGCCCACAGAAAACAAAGTTTTCTGCAAACCTTACAAGATTTTTCGAAATCTGGGAAACCAGAAACACTCCAAAGCTCGCTTTAAATCTGGTCAGTAAGGGATTCTGAGCTCCCAAAATATGTTTTTGGTTGTTTGCTTGAAAATACTAGATCCATAAACATTTCTGAAATTTTTCATTGCTTAAATTGATGGTTTCATTGAATATTTTTTCGAATTTTTGTATCCGCGACTTCTCCAAACTTGGAAAGATATTCGATAATGGTACGAATTCCAAGATGTATGTCAAGCTTCTTGTAAATTTTTGTACAATCTGGGAAAAGCAATGTCATAGAAATCAAGGGTATTTTTTTTTTCAAATTATGAGCATTCTGGCCATAAGCACTACTTGAAAAGTGCTGATTATTTTCGATTTCTCAACACGAGAACTGTTGCTCAAATCGGAGAAAAGCTTGGTACTCTAGTAGCTATTGCTTATGCCTACAAGCAGGAGATCATGAGTTCGATCGCAGGCTTGCCCCTTTGCTGTTCTGAATGTCTTAGTTTGTTCTGTGTTTCACGTTCTACCAAAATGATTTCTACTGTTATAGGTTCCACAGTCGTAGTGTGGCATATATCAGAAGTCATAGTTTTCTGCCCCTTACTTAAGTATGTATCCAGCTTGCAATTTATTATAATTATAATCATTTTCCTTCCAGCATTCACAAGGCAGTGGTCAGGGAAGATCTCGACTGTTGGAGAGTGTCTTGCTTCCATCTAAGAGATAGTGATTAGTCCAAAATCAATATCTGTGGTAACGGATGGAAGTGATGCTACTCTAACACATTTATTTTTTATTTTTTTTCTATTATCGTGATTTTTTATTAGATATTATAAGTTCATCACGACTCTCATACAATAGTCTGGATTTCCAACACCTACCAATCATGCGAATCGCTTAATGTTAGTACTGCCAGATCTGTTGCCCAAATCGGCATTCCCTATTTGTACCCAAGAATCGGGACGTGGATGCGCCTCTGAAAACTACAATCTTTCTATGAATATGACATAATATTCTATATCTGTATACATTGCTATAGAATTCTGATAATGACAATGGATCGATAGCCGCAATTTTATGTTTCAGTTGATAATGGATTTAAATGAGAATGGAACAAATGTTTGCCGCTTCCTTACTCTAAGACGGCCATTACTACTACTGCGTCATAAAGAAGCGGCAGGGTGATTGGTTCGCAGAAGGTGGTCGAAGGCCAGCAACCGAAACGTCCGGACAATCTGGCAAACATTCGTTTTGTTTCTCGTTAAAAATCAAATTTTTTGTGTTAAAGGGCATCAAAATTTCGAATGTGACTGTTTTGTTAATAAATATCAAAATGGGTTTTGGTTTTTAAATTTCTTGAACAAATCCTACTATTTTATTAGTTTTTCTTAAACATAAGACAATTTTAAGCTTATTTCTGAATGATAATCAAAATCAAAGATACGTGAATTATGTCACGTGAAAAAATCACTCGTTTTACCCTCATAATGATCAATTATCAGAAGATTCTGAAAGAATAAAACTCTCATAATCGTGTTTTACTTTTTCGGCGATTCAAATTGATGAACCGTAATGAGCGCGGCCATCCTTAGCCTAGCGGTGAGACGCGCGGAAAGGCCATGCTGAGGGTGGCTGCCTTCGATTCCCGGTGCTGGTCTAGGCAATTCTCGGATTGGAAATTGTCTCGATTTCCCTGGGCATAAAAGTATCATCGTGTTAGCCTCATGATATACGAATGCAAAAATTGTATCTTGGCTTGGAAACCTCGCAGATAATAACTGTGGAAGTGCTAAATGAACACTATGCTGCGTGGCGGCAGTGTCCCGATAGAGGATGTAATGCAAAGAAGAAGAAGTGAGCTTGTGCTTAAGGTGGTTATACAACAAAGCCACAAATCGGCCATCTTGGAAACCACGTGCTTTTTCTAGTGATTTTTCAAGAGCACGCATTGAGAGAACCACAACGCCCATGGGGATGAAACATCCGTAGATCGTTTGTTTACTCATGCTAAACAATCGACTTTTATTTCAGCATTGTACGAAAATTATTACGCTAGACTTAAAGTTTTGATAATAGGAGTAGAAAACCGTGTGGTGAATTTGAAATTCACCACATGGGTTGCGGGTATAATCACCTTAACATATATGTACCCATTTCACTGTGAGCGGCAAAAATTGATCGCAAGAAGAAAATTCACTTAATTTATTGCTTAAAATTTGTGTTTCTGATTATAACAAACAAGGAAGGAAATCATGCATCTGCTTTCCCCTACATGCTTTTTTTTTCCTCAGACAGTTTACATGCACACCCAAATAAAAATTAAATTTCACACCGACAAAGTTTGACGGTGAACTTTCCAACTGAACTTAGGCCGACCCAGAAAAAAAAGTTTACAATTTATTGTGCGCTGTAAAATTATAGCGATCGTTTAAAAAAAGGAGACAACCCTCGCCTATCATCATCATGTAAATGCGAATCTCAACAATTTTAATCAAAAACATCGTCGAAAGTTTCAAAAGGATCCGAGGCACAAACGTTTTTCCAACGAAAGTGGCACTGCCGAATAACGTTTGCTCGTTAGGTACGTAGAGAAAAAAAAATGTGGCATCGTAAAATTGAATGAAGTGGGTTGCTCTAGTTACACATGCGATACTACAGGGATCAACAACGGTTGGCCTTGTCAGCCATGAACTGTGTTTGTGCATTTCCAGATTTCAGTTGGAATGATTGAATCGGTGAAACGTTGCTGTGCAACTGGCGTATATAATTCAAGGGAAACAGATGGATTACTGGAAAATTGAAAACGACGGAATGTTTATTTGACGATTGAGAATCTGTTGGAATATCTTGCAGATGGCTCCTATTGGGTGTACTGTACAAATAAAATTTATTAAACTGTATACGAATTGTGCTATATACAAACTACAAACATATACAAACTAACTTACATGACTGCTTATGTTGAAATATGTATGTTACTTTCAATTTTCAATTTTACTAATCTATTTGAAGAACTGCCAGTCGTAATACACAGTATTACAAAAATTAAACCCTCCAGTATGAAACAAAGATCGAAAGATAACGAACAATGAACAGATAGGTACAAATATTCTATTTCTCCTATTAACACAACTCAAGCTACAGAATAACTTTTGTTTCGCATCTTGGAATAGATTGCGCTAAAATTAAATTTACGCAACATATTCCAGTTCACGAAGCGATATTTCTTTTATCCAATTATTCATAAGCACGACTGTCTTGCTTTTTGTTGGGAAATGTGATTCGAACTGCCAGTCGACTTTATTTCGCATGAAACTAATTAAGATAATACATCGGGACCGTATCTTCCAGCCAATACGGCGAAATGACCGTGCCATTACTATAATAAGCTAAATGCGAAACTCTTACCCGACTCAGTGGCAAGAAGCATTAACAAGTCACCACAATTACCACTTTATGGCTTTATAAGGACATACTGGCCAGAGCTGGGCTACTGAAATGGGCGAAAACATCTGTACTAAAAGCGAAAGTTCACCACACTGACAGGCCAGTGGTCTTTTTACCATCAACGCCATATCGTCATCTGATACTATTATTATACGGATGAAGAGCACCAACGGCGAACGGGCACAAAGCCAACCACCCACCACCATCAGCCGTTCCTGCTTTATAGTCTCAATCGACCGGGGGGAGATGACCCAAAAGGGCGAAAAAGCAACAAGGCAGGGCAGTGGCGGGAAGAGAAAAAATGGGGGAAATATCTCATTGTTTGAAGCAAGAATTATGTTTTCTGTCGACCGGAAGTCGTTATTCTACTTCCTTGTTTTTGCTAAAAACTTCAACAGCATCACTATCTTGCAGCAATTATCTTCAGTCCCAACAGTGGAAACCATCCGAGAGGGTCTCCTTTTTAAGATCCAACGATGTTTGAACTCATCCGAGAGGGGTTTGTTGTTTGTGTCACATTTCCGGTGGTTATGTTTTCGTGTTGGATGATGTTTGAGGCGAAGCCCACAGTATAGGACGACTGATACCGCTAATACCCAGACGACAGCGTTCATCAATTTAAAGATCAATGTCACAGCTATTTGAGATTGTGAAAGGGTAAAAACTGTTTCCCTACTAAAAGTCAGAAGGGTTCGACACGACGTAATCCGACTGTAATAAATTGTTGGTGATTTTAGCTTCGGAACATTCGGGTCATAAATGGTTCTGATTCTGATAATGTAATTATTGCCAATTTTGTTTGCTTCGTTCCATTTTATCCCTTTTTGCACACCACTTTTGACTTGAATTATAATTATTTCTTATTTCTGTGGTTTATTTTCATGTTCACAATGTAAGTGTTCGGATGTGTATCCCTTTATCGTTGTGTATTTGTTTTTTTTTCTGTGTTTCATTACGTGTGGCCTAATAGGTTCTAACATTTGAATTTCATATGATAAGATTTTGTGCAACTCTCCCAAAACGGCATGCCGTATTCGATCACGGGGAGAATAATCTTCTTGTAAACAGCAAGCTTGTTTCTAACTTCTGAAAACGGAAACGAACGAGAACGAGCGAAAAACAGATGACAAACAAAATGTTTTGCGGTGTATTAAAGGACTATAAGAACTATTCATAAACGATATTTTTAATTGAAGGCCCGGTATGTATAATTATGTACATTAAGAATTAGCTTATCTTAGTTACAGTAAAAATATTTCTAAGGCAATGCAGTCTAGACTTCCCTGGACATAAAAGTATCATCGTGTTAGCCTCCTGATATACGAATGCAAAAATGGCTTAGGAACCTCGCATTTAATAACTGTGGAAGTGCATAAATGAACCCTAAGCTGCGAGGCGGCTCTGTCCCAGTGTGGGGATGTAATTCCAATAAGAAGAAGAAGAAGGAGAAGCTAATCAATCTTAAAGTGGCACAATAATTTACGACTCACCCTTCAACATTTAACAGAACTTGTCACGGGACATCCCGGGATGGACTCTCTAGCCCATGTTCTTAACTTCTAAACATATTTCTCGATTGCAGATCATCAGTCCCAAAAATAGTAACCAACCACAAATTCCAATGAATCGATTTATGAATAATAATTATTTTGCACACCCTGATTTTGTAACTTTAGACGCCAGGACGAAACACATCGACTTTTATCTGTGGCTCTACAAATGATTATGAACCATGATCAACCAGATTATTGCCAACCAAGGTTATTATATTGTGAACGTGTAACGGGCAAAAAAATCGATTTGAAATTTATTATCATTGTTATTATTATTACTTATGATCCAATCGCTATCCCCATCAAAAGCAGTGCACTGACGAGCCACAAGCTCTCAGCAGGTACCTTTCAAGGTAAGACCTCGTTTTCCTTCCTGCTTCACCCATTTTCCAAGCCATTTTCACCCACTCCTTCCCGTGAATACCACCCACACCGTTATTGGTCTCGTTTCCCAGTTCGTTCACAGAGTTAATCTACGCTACCGAGTAAACGCGTGAATCCTTTCAAATTCCAAAAACTGGTTCTACATTTCATTCTGGTTGAGCTCCTGTCGTATCAAGGCCACCGATAGCGGAGGTTTGGCAGAAAGGTGAATTTCCCAGCAGGGAGGGGTGCTTTTTTATTAGCGGCTCATTTGGAAACAGATTTATTCCCACGTGTTCTTTGGTCGGTCTTTATTTCAGCTGCGTAACCGCCTGCCGCAGTCTGTTGGCTTGGAGTGTTCGAACGGAAAAGGCTATTAATATTAAATTGAATTCGCTTATCTGACGGGATATTGAAGCGCTGGAACGATTACGATGTTACGCAGGGTGCGATGCGTATGAATGGAATCAGTTGAATCGTTGAAATGACAAGGAAGGAACTTTGCCTCCGGGCAGATACTGGAATACTGATTGTTCGAAGTAGATGAAACGAATTTTACAAGCTTTCGAAATATATTCTAATAAACAGCTACAGTTTAAAGATGTTATCTTTTGGATGCAAATCAATTGCTTCGTTTTCTGCTGTGTGAAGCAAATCAGTACATGATTTTGATTTAAATAGATGAAATGACGAAATGACGAGTCCGATTTTCGGTCCGGACGAGAATGATTTTCTACGTTAAATGGGTATATGTGAAATAACTTGTTAAAATAGCTCATAATTTATAACTATTTATCTCCATGATTTCCAGGACATTAATTTCCTGTTTCATTGAAAACATTTTAAAGTAAGAATCACGCTAAATATGACTCATCATATCTTATTTAGAGATCACACATATGATTCAGAAGTATAATTACACACCCAAAAAACAAATCTGACAATTATTGTATAAAATCTGGGCATATACAATTCTGTAAGCTTTTTATACAAATATTGTATTAAAATAATACAAATCTGTATTATTTCAATACAGCCATTGTATTAAAATCTTCCGAAATTGTATATGCCCAATTATTATACAGTTTCTGTAAGGTTCTTATGCAGAACTGTATTAAAATCTGCCATCCGCTGGTTGGGTGCATATATTGATTATTTAGTTGCTCCACGGTAGTTGACAACTGCTAATGAAAAAAATTCTTTTACGCTTCATCGCGAAGAGCAGCGTTACAATGTCAACTCCAGCCAATGTTATGCAGACGGCAGCTTCGGAGAAGTGTGGAAATGAAGCAAACAACAAACGAATCGCATCGGATTCATCCGTTCGTTTGCCTCTACTTGTCGAGTTACTAAGCATTACACCCTTCTGCTATATGAGCTCTGTTTCAGTCATGATGAAGCCAGTTCACGTTCAGAAGGCATTTCCCATATCGGAGGAGCAGAGTTTCCTTCCTTTGTTATCGAACTTCCTTCGGATGCTAGTGAATGGGTCCTCCGGAAAAATTTCGTGAGTTAGAGTTTTGCGAGGATGAAGTTTGTTTTTTTGGGGCTATGGAATAAATGAAATGATATTTATTTTGACGCTAAAATTTATCGTGTTTAACAAATAAATTCCGATATTTCATTAGGCTGCTGCAGTAATCCACTGACAGTATTGCTCTTCCAGATAAAACTTTCCTCTTTTCGGCTCAATTTATAAACTACCGCAGCTGTCAGCTGTCAGGTTTTTGTTTCAGTGTTTCGAATATTTTCAGGCTTACGGTAGAACTTTGACAGCTGCGAAAAAACTTTGCGGAAAATTTTGAAAAGATCCGTAATATTTAGTTGGACATAATAAAAAAAAATATTGGGGTCTCAAATGAGTTGCATAAAATCCATTTAAGCATTCATTTCGGTTTTATAATGAAAAACAAACATGACCACATTTTGCTCAATTAACATGAGTGAGTGTTCAAATAATGCATACACAGAGAATGCATTATTTGAACACTCACTCATGTTAATTGAGCAAAATGTGGTCATGTTTGTTTTTCATTATAAAACCGAAATTCGTAATAAATGAAATAGTTCGATTTACAAGAGTTCGAAATTCTCCAAAGGCCGGTTTATCTATCTCTTCATGGTTGGTCAAGCATGCACTGTGGCATCTGTTTGTTTTCTGCAGCAACATGTTTTCTTGCCAAAAATAATTATGTGAAGTAAATCAGACTGAGCCATTCTGGTATAAATTTATCATATTAAAGCTCATTTTTCATCATTGCAAAAATAGCGTCTGCAACTAGTTGCGAAACTACTATTCACTCATTTTTTGACGTAGAACTACGTCTGTCTTTTCTATATTGGGCTACACTTTACGATTGCAAAAAATCAAAAATATGATAAACTTTGATCGTTAAGATTTCATTACTCGATGGATTTTCAATTTTCTTGAACCATTCGATCAAGGAAGAGTCAACGCTTCATTCCCGATGTACACTTAAGTCGTTTTAGCGCGTTCTATTTTTACACTAATCGCTTTTTATGCAATTTTTTTCACTAAAATTTCGGGATTAACGCGATTCATTTAGACATATTTTGGAATTTATGCGGGTTTTTATGTTGTTTTAATTTACGCGGCTCATATCCTCCGCGTAAAAACTGACTCCAGTGTGTTAAAATATTTTTTTTATTCGTGTATTTATTTGGTACCTATGTGTTCTTAACCGCTACTGTGCCGTGATCTACTGTGGTACTCTGCTGTACAGAGTCCACACAGAATCTTTTTTTAGATGTTCATAATTCGTTATTGTTGTCATTGCCAGTCCATATCATCGTGAGTCCATTGTGTTCATTTGTCCATGTGGTGAAATCCAGTGATCGTTGCTTTGTTCGGTTACCATTAATCGAAAAACGTTGGAGGAATGCCTCCGAGAAAAACAGTTTTTGTCAGTCGTCATCAGGCAGCCGTGTAGGCGAAGCGCGTTCCCCAAAACGCCACCGTACGGACTGCGCTTCTGGCGACTGACAAGGGTTTGGAGGAGGGGCTGGGAATCGAACCCATGACCACAGACAAACAGACGTAACACTAGAGAAATTTCCATCGAACATGACTCCAACGATCAATTTGAATTTGATTGATTGCGAAATTCACAACTAGAGGCGCTTGTGTCGTAATCCTTCGGGTTTGACATTTCACTCCAGCGCCTTCTGGTGACGATGTCATATGAAACATCGTTTCGTGTAACATGATCGCAAGATGGTGGTAGAGGAGTTGAGCGATAGATTTTTCAGAAAAATTTTCAATCTGTTACGTCTGTTTGTCTGTGCCATGACCATTCGCTTATGAGGCGAATGTGTAGCCAACTACGCTACGGGACTCCCCTATGTTACAATATTTATGTATAATTATTTACTACTGAACACTTGCTAACAGTTTGGCAATCGGTTTTGGTGAATCAGTCAAACTCGTAAGTGCATCGCAAGCTTCTTCTTCCATAGCACTACATTCCAACTGGAACTTGGCCTGCTTTTCAACTTTAGAATAAGGAAAATAAGTTCAAAAGTAACATTTACCAATGCTTCGAATCGAGATACAATTATCGAACGACTTTTACCACAGAGAACAGACATGGATGCTCGAAAAAAATTTCGTTAAAAACGTGTGTAAAGATTTATATCGCACCTCAGCGCCGCCAACGCAGGCTGCCCGACATAAAAACTCAATCTCACTAAGTGATGGCGTTGGTATACACTGCATAAACAATGTAGTGCTGCCACCTAGGAGCAAGCCTAGGAGAAATCCAGAATGAACACTAGCGCTAAAAAGTAAAACACGGCAAATTTTAACTATCTTTATCAGCACACTGTCACCGCGCAACGGGGGCATAACGACATACTTTAAAATGACCAGTACAAACTTTTACACAAGCACGCGAATAAAGATGAACGTCTGTTCTCTGTGCTTTTACTCTCTAGCGAGTTTTTATCAATTGATAATTTGGATATGTGTTCGCTTTAGAGTGATGTTCATCCTTGATTATTTGAAAATTTTATTTTCATCATCCTTTTCAAATTTTGTTCTAAAAATTTTATACATCACCATGGTTTGTAATTCTCACTCAATCTCAGCAGGCAATCACGAAAACTACCAGTACTGCCACGTAGTTCAACGTCACCTTTGCGTCCAACCCGATTGGGCTGCACCTTTGAGTTTTTTTGTTTTCGTTATTGCAGTTACAGATTGAATAAAAATGATGCCCTACTGGTAACTAAAAGGCACAGGGTAATAAAACATAAATATTAAAATTTAAAAAAAAATCAAAAGACTCCTCGGATTTGTTAAAGAATATTTTGTAAGTTCTTAATTTTTTTCTGAAATTTTATGGATACTCCCTCATATTATTATTTTTGGGCAAAACAAATCTGACGGTGGGGGTGGCAGGCAGAGATGTCAATCTCCCCGGAGAATTCACCGGGGTGCACATGTGCGCTTGCACCGCGGTAAATTCTCCGAATTTAACCGCGGTGTTTCGTGCTACAATCATCGGCTCGCACCGGCTCCGGGGTGCCACCGCGATGAGGCATAAAACAGCAGCCAATTACAGTATGATTCCCGAGTATGCGTATCGCGACTAACTATTTGACAAACAACATAACAACGCATATGCTTGATGAGTAGAACTCGAAAATCGGTGTCCGACGCCATTTTTAAATCCAAAATGGCGAACCGAAATTCAACATAGCGGTCCTATGGATCAATTATTTGACCTGACACCATGCAATATAGGTGTCTATCGGTCGGGTTTGATGAGTAGAACTCGAAAAAATCGATGTCCGACGCCATTTTGAAATCCAATATGGTTCAAGAGAGCGGCCATATGTACCAATTATTTGACCTGAAACCATACAATATGGGTGTCTATCGATCGGACTTGATAAGTAGAACTCGAAAATCGATGTCCGACGCCATTTTGAAATCCAAGATGGCGGACCGAAATTCAAGATGGCGCCCATATGGACCAATTATTTTACCTGAAATCATGCAATATGGGTGTCTGTCAGTCTGGCCTGATAAGTAGAACTCGAAAATCGATGTCCGACGCCGGGTATACTCAAAACTGAATACTCAAAAAATGGTATACAATTGAAGGTGTGCTCCGACATCTTCTATAAGATACACTGGGGGAAGTGGAAAAAAGGGGTAAGTATAAAAATCAACCCGAAAAATTGGAATTGTACATATTTTACAGTTTTTACCACATCAAAACATAATGCAAGAATATACTTTGATGCTCACACTAATACTATGTTGAAATTTGTATAATACATACACTAACACGGTTAACGCTTGAACTGTCATTTGAGGTTTCGCGAGAAGTTGATTTTTTCATTTAAAAAATCGATTCTTATTTGCGCAAATAGTCCTTTTTTCCGGTGAATTTGATTCACAGGTGACCATTCTAATACACAGGATTTTGTTTTTACACGATTTTTTTTCGCTCGTGTTTTTGATCGTGTGACTTCAATTTACCACCAAACTCTTCGCAACATGTTTCAAAAAATCCAGAATAAATCGAAGAAAAATCACATGATAATTAATATGCGTTAAACATTTAGGATGAGTGGAAAATTGAGAAAATGTAAATCGCATAAAAACAAAATCCAGTGTACAATTAAACTAATCCCATTCAATTGATAGTGGTTTGTAACTAGAAAGCAAATAATTCAAAGATTTTACACTTACCCCAGGTATCAAACACTGCAGAGGAAGTGGATAATGTTCTAATTACGGATTTTTTTTCTCCCCTCTAGGGTTCATTCCGATAGCTGTGAATCTTAATATGTTCCTTCTTTGTTATCATTGTGATTCCAGTGGTGATTGGACTAATATAAATAAGGAAATGCCTGATTAATCCACCTATCGGTATTGATGCCTTTCACATATGAAAATCAATTTATTAGAAAGTTAAAAATTGCACTGATAGGTAAATATATTGTATAATTCACAATAATTTTTATTCATAACAAGTTTCGCCGTAGAATGCATTTTTTTTTTTGCGAACAAATTGGTTAAAGACAAGTGCTTAAGAATAGCTGATAATTTTTTTACGTGCTTTGCGCACACACATTCATACAAATACGCACATACAAACATCATCTCAATTCGTTAAACTAAGCTAATTAGTTTATAACCCTGTAAGTTCCATTTTTCCTTTAAAAAGTTCATCTTTAGGGCGAACATATAGATTTTACGTACACTTAGTGTTCGAGAAGGTAAAACCAGCTATTACGAGAATTCCTTGAGGATCTATTCCGTTAAGGTAATGAAATTATTCCACAAAAGATACTCAGAGCAATTATCGTATTGATTTTAGTTATATGTAACTACTCATCGCTATTGAAGGTCAAGGTAACATGGGTTTTCCACTTACCCCATCCCACTAAAGTAAGTGGAAAAACAACTCCTAATTTTAAAATCTATTTCTATAAATTTCAAGTGACTAAAATGGTATGAATTACCGCACAGTTGGTGCAAAATGGGCTGTTTTTGATAGCCCATTTTGATTGAACGCATTTAGATCATTTAAACTAGGGCTTCCATTTTTCCCGGGAATCAACTTCCCGGGAAACGGGAAATGAAATAATAATTTCCCGGGATTTCCCGGGATCCCGGGAAATAAAAAGAACCCTCGAAACTAATTCAAAATCGTAGTTTGAATTTTGTCGTAAAATATGGTTTTGAAAATATACATTCGACATCAGGGAGGCTTGCTATTTTGTCCTCAAATGATGAAAGAGTTGTTGAAAGCCTGAGAAAGTTTTTGTTTAGTTCGAAAATCGTTAACTCCTTATACAAACGTTCGCCATGTCATAAGTATCAGCATCTGCTCTGGCTCAAGAGTAAGATCTGCAGTGTTCTGATGAGCTCCACTATGTACTACTTTTCTATAATTTTTTGAAAACTTTTTCAGGTTGTATCCGATTTTTTTCCAGTTTTTGGACAACGACGGCTTCGAGAGATTCTCTTCTATTATTGCATGAATTATTCTTTTACTCGACGACTTTTTTTTAGTGCATAGAATCTTCTGGTCAATTTTGAAGGATAAACCATTTTTATTCATGTACGTCCACTTGAACACATATTGTATTTAAAGCAGATGAATGAAATATTTGAAATGAGAATTCTTCCATTCGAAATAAAAAAGAACTCTCAGGCGAGTGTTTGATTGTCATACTTTAATGATCCTGACTATAACATTTTTTCAGTCAAACTTTGCTTGAAATGCCAAACAGCACGCATCAAATTGCAAAAGTTTTGCGAGTATTTGTTGTAAGACAGTTGAAATGATCGCATACTAAAGACCTAAAATCTGTTTTTCCATCAAGATCTGTTAGTCCACCAATATTATAAAATACTCAAATGAAATATTTCCGAAATATCGCAAAATACAAACAAGTCTTCGAAATATGAGTCTGTTCGAATTTGTTCTAATCGAATCAAAAAGGATTGAAGGTCTTGAAAAACCTTTGACAATAATAGGACAAACCTGCCAAAGCGGTCACTACTATTGCCTGAATATCTGCGAACATTGGTAGCTCTGCTGTTTCACCACAGAAACTGAATTTTTATTTCGACGTTTGAAACTACTGAATAAACGAACGATAGATACATGGTTCTTTGTCTCGCCTCTCTTCAACACATGTTGGAATGCACCGTATGATTCTGTAACATTTTCAGTTATAACTTGAATTCTTAAACTTCAAAAGTGAAATAAATAGTTAGATGATGCTAGTAAAAAAATGTAATTTATACCCCCAAATCCGTTAACATCAAATTAAAAAAAAACCAGACAATTATTACAAAATATTTTGGTATGCTCATTTCCCGGGTAATTCGGGAAACTGATACTTAAATCCCGGGAATCGGGAATCCCGGGAAATCGTTTCCGGGAATGGAAGCCCTAATTTAAACTGGTGTTACACTAATTCAAATATCCTTTTCCACTTCCCCCAGTGTACCTTATAATAAAAATGAAATGGTCTGTGTTCGTATCCGCATAACTCGAAATCGGCTGAATGGATTTTCGTCATTCCTTCAACAGTTACCTTCGTCATAGTTTCCGACGGGTTTATAAGATATTTCCTCATGTGAAAATCATATGTCATGTTGAGAAAATCGTGAAAACCTAAAATTAAGATTTGTATGGAAATTCCACATCGGCAGTTCGCAACGCGCATTTTCGCCTACTATGCAGGACAACGTCTGCCGGGTCGACTAGTTATCAATATTTTCGCATCGGCGCGCCGCCGCCTAAAATTTGTCACTGCTCTGATCTATGACATTTCATGCTGATTCAAATTTTAGGAAAATTACAAATTCTATAGTATAAGATCTAAAGATTCAGTGGAATTTCCGTATAACTTCCCGGTAGAGCCCCACAACATCACGTTGAGACTCCAGAGATTTTTTTACTAAAAATACAATATATTCTCTTGAAACTTCCATACAATTTAACGTTGCTATTTCGAAAAGCTATCTAAAAACTAAGTTAAACTAAGGGTGGAAAATCCGAAGAATTTCCCGTTGAAATCCAATTTTTTCTCGTTGAAATAGATTTTTTGGGCGGTGAAGGTTCGTTTGGCAGAAAGCAATTTGGTCGAATGCTACAAGTCCGATAGTTGTTCGACCAAATATGTCGTTTGAATGAACATATCATTTGGGTCGGCCAAATTTCACAATTGACCAAAAATTCCCTTTGTCAAAAATTGTCGTTTGACAGAAAGAACCATTTGGCGGAAATGAATAAAAGGCTTAATTTGTCGTTCAGGTGGTTTGGTCATATGGTCAAAAAAATTAGTTTAGCCTTCCAAACAATATTTTTGGGAAAATTATTAAGTTCCTTTAGTGGAATGTGTTTACCTGTAATAATACCAATTTAGTACTATTTTATATAATTCTACCACGTTGTAATTTTTACGGATACGTATTTCGACCTCAACTGTTAAGCCATCTTCAGTGTCTCGTGACTCGACTCGAAGTTTAATGGAATAGTACTAAACTCGTCTTATAACAGGACCATTTTTAAACAAAAGATCTATTCGGCCTAACGACGTATTTGGCTAAACGACATTTTCATCCAAATGACCTGTTGGAGAAAACATTTGTATTTGCCCAAATTGCCAGTTCAGCCGAATGTCCCTTTCGCCTGTTTGTTGCTTTCGGCCAAATGACATTTTCAGTCAAACCATTTTCGACCTAATAATCGTTTTATACAAATGTTCAATTCGGTTAAAAGAAATTTGGCTAAATGGCTTTCGGCTTAACGTGTTATACAGGAAAGTGGCATTCAAAAAATGGTCGAAATACGGGAAGGACCATTAAACCAAATACATCATTGACCGAACAAACCAGCATGCCAAATCCATCTCGCTGAAAATTTTATTTAGCTGAATATATGCCTGATCAAAAATGTCGTTCGGCCGAATTGCATTTGGATTTCAAAATGGCGTCGAGCATCGATTTTCGAGTTCTTTTCATCAAGCCAAATCGAAAGACACCCATATTGCATGGTTTCAGGTCAAATAATGGGTCCATATTGCCGCCATCTTGAATTTCGGTCCGCCGTTTTGAATTCCAAAATGGCGATGGACATTGATTTTCGAGTTCTACTCATCAAGCTCGATCGGCGAAGACCACTGCGACGAAAAGGGATTGGAAACTCGGTTCGTGGAACTGCAAATCTCTCAATTTCATCGGGAGCACACGCATACTCGCCGATGTGCTCAAGGACCGTAGATTCGGCATCGTAGCGCTGCAGGAGGTTTGTTGGAAGAGATCAATGGTGCGAACGTTTAGAGGTGATCATACCATCTACCAGAGCTGCGGCAACACACACGAACTGGGGACAGCTATCATGGTGATGGGCGATATATAAAGCGGGTGATCGGGTGGTGGCTGACCAATGAAAGAATGTGCAGGTTGAGGATTAAAGGCCGGATCTTCAACTTCAGCATAATCAACGTCCATAGCCCACACTACGGAAGCACTGATGAAGACAAGGGCGCATTCTACGCGTAACTGGAACGTGAGTACGACAGCAGCCACTACGTCAGCATCATCATAGGAGATTTGAACGTTCAGGTTGGCCCAAGAGGAGGAGTTTAGACCGACTATTGGAAAGATCTGCGCTCACCATCTGACGAACGAAAACGGCCTACGACTAATTGATTTCGCCGCCTCCAAGAATATGGCCATTCGCATCAGCTACTTCCAACACAGCCTCCCGTATCGGTACATCTAGAGATCACCACTGCAGACAGAATCACCACGTTCTTATTGATGGGAAGAGGGTGAGCTCGATGGGGCCCCTCTTGAGGACTGCTGGAATACAGTCAAAGCAGCCATTAACGACGCAGCGGAGAACAACGTCGGGTATATGGGACGAAGTCGACGGAACGATTGGTTCGACGAAGAGTGCAGACAGATTCTGGAGAAGAAGGACGCAGCGCGGGAGGTCGCGCTGCAGCAAGGTACCCGGCAGAACGTGGAACGTTATAGACGGAAGCGGAGACAGCAGACCCGCCTTTTTCAGGAGAAGAAACGCCGCCTGGAAGAAGCGGAGTGCAATGAGATGGAACAGCTGTGCCGTTCTCCAGAAACACGCAAGTTGTATCTGAAGCTCAACGTATCCCGCAAAGGCTTCGTGCCACGAGCCGAAATGTGCCGGGATAAAGATGGGAGCATCTTGACGGACGAACGTGTGGTGATCGAAAGGTGGAAGCAGCACTACGATGAACATTTGAATGGCGCTGAGAGGCAGTGAAAGTCAAGGCAGTGGAGGAGATGACTACGTCAGTTCAGCGGACGATGGAAGCCAACCAGCCCCCACCTTGAGGGAAGTTACGGATGCCATCCAACAGCTAAAGACCAATAAAGCAGCTGGTAAGGATGGTGTCGGATCTGAGCTCATCAAGATGAGCCCGGAAAAGCTAGCCACTTGCCTGTACAAACTGATAGTCAGAATCTGGGAAACTGAACAGCTCCGGAGGAGTGGAAGGAAGGGGTTATATGCCCCATCTACAAGAAAGGCGACAAGCTGGTGTGTGAGAACTTTCGAGCAATCAGCATCCTTAATGCCGCCTACAAAGTGATATCCAAAATCATCCTCCGACGTCTGTCACCAATTAATGAGTTCGTGGGAAATTATCAAGCCGGCTTCATGAACGGCCGCTCGACAACGGGCCAGATCTTTACTGTACGGCAAATCCTTCAAAAATGTCGTGAATACCAGGTCCCAACGCACCATCTGTTCGTTGATTTCAAGGCGGCATACGACAGTATAGACCGCGTAGAGCTATGGAAAACTATGGACGAGAACAGCTTCCCTGGGAAGCGTACCAGACTAATCAAAGCAACGGTGGATGGTGTGCAAAACTGTGTGAAGATTTCGGGCGAACACTCCAGTTCGTTCGAATCGCGCCTGGGACTAAGACTAGGTGATGGACTTTCGTGCCTGTTGTTCAACATTGCGCTAGAAGGTGTCATGCGGAGAGCCAGGTGTAACAGCCGGGGTACGATTTTCAACAGATCCAGTCAATTTATTCATTTCGCGGATGACATGGACATTGTCGGCCGAACATTTGCAAAGGTGGCAGAACTGTACACCTGCCTGAAACGTGAAGCAACAAAAGTTGGACTGGTGATGAAAGCGTCAAAGACAAAGTACATGCTTGTGGGCGGAACCAAGTGCGACAGGGCCCGCCTGGGAAGCAGTGTTACGATAGACGGGGATACCTTCGAGGTGGTCGAGGAATTCGTCTACCTTGGATCCTTGCTAACTACTAAACTAAATAAATGAATGGTCCAACTCATTGGGGGAAGTCGAAGAGGAGAAGTCTGTCTTGTGACACCATTACAGAACAATCATAGTAATCCATCCCAAAATATTTCAATCGCATTATCCGTCATAGTGGAATCAAAAGTTTGAAAAGTAGGAAAAATGGAATCAGATGAGAAAAGTGATGCATCACACCCACAACTCTTGCATCGCTACCTATCGCAGAAACAAATTGATCATTTACATGAGATTTTTAGCAAACGTAAACAGTTGCTTCCCGATGAATTGCAAACCGAATTGTTTGACCTAACTGGGGTAAAATTCAGCGATGAAGAGTTTCAAACCCTATTTATGAAAATAAATGCCAATAAGGATGAATATTGCCAATGGGATGAACTGGTGAGCTACCTGATTCTGGGATTCCAGAACGATGATCCTCTGGCAGTGCAGGAGTCTTTGGATCTACCCATTTCGCAGGACATGAGCATGAAGTTGGGAAGACAAACATATCCGGTGACGAAAATTCAGTATGCTCCCTTGGTTTTATATGTAAGGGTCCTGAGTTTTACTTGAGTTATCCCCGTTGAAACTGTATTTCTCGTAGGATGGAACCGTTAACTGGTCCCAAGGTTTTTGGATTACTTCTACTCGGGAGGCTGTCATAAACTTTTGGAAACGAGATTTTAAACACCTCAAAACTGGAAAGGCATTCAGCGGTATGATCAAATTTCGAAACATATAATATTCGAATAATATTCGATAAATGATTTAATTTCCAGTGGATCTAAAACGCATCAAAACGATGGTTCTGGACACGGCAGTTCTTCCCGATCAGAACTTTTTCTGCGTCGCATGTTTAGAATGTGAACTTCGTTTCTATGACATTATTGCTTCCGGATTCACACTTAAGACGATCATCAATCGAATTCCCAATGCAATTAATGCGCTTCATTATCATTTCGCGCCTAATGCCCGCAGCAAAATGATAATCGGTGACTATGTGGGATACGTGAGAATCATAGAATTCTTCCCGGAAAATAAGGAACCGTTCAAGTTCGACGCAGCCACCGCTGTGACCAGAATGGCTTTCTGCGACTTAATCGGTGGCCTTTGCCCGCAGATGACCTGCGTAGATTACGGTCGATTATTGCCGGATATTGTACGCCAAATCGAATTCATTGAATCAAGAAACAGCTTTCTGGCTTGTTCTGAAAATGATCCTCTTGTTCCGAATCAGCTTCGGAATATGCTGCAAACATCGTTAGTGATCCAACATATCTATAAACTTGATCGAAAAACAAAATTCGAGGTTCCAAAGGGTGTCGCATGCTTCGCATTTGATCCTGTAAAAGACTTTTTGGTGACCGGAGGTCCTGATGGACAATTGAGGTTGTGGGACAGCCGACGGCCCGACAAACCTAGTCACATTTTGGCTGGACATAATTCTGCTGTTGTTTTCATGTTTCTGCAAGACGAGTCTTCCAAACTATATAGTATGGATCAGAAGAAAATTGTCAAAATATGGGATGTACCGAACCGAGCCCTGATTCAAACCTACAGTCAATTTTCCTCAAGTTTGTACAAAACTGTCCCAGCATGCGCGTATTACAGTGAACTGAGCCGTGAATTAATAATGGGTGCCAACAAAGTGCTATCCGTCAGTTGTTGCCCCAAAATTGCGTTAGAAGTCACCGATGGTGAGAGTCACACTCAGCCCATCTCCGTAATTTTGTATAATCCACTGTTCAAAGTCATTGTGAGTTGTGGTTTGGACAGCTTCATTATAGTATGGGACTATACTGGCAACCGCAAATTGACAATCATTCCTGATGCCCACACTGAAGTGATTCACGGGATACTGGAGAAGATCCATATCACAGCTGCTTGTTTTGACCCCAAACTTCAATTGTTATTGACTGGTGCTCGTAATGGCGATTTGAAAATATGGAACTTCAACAGTGGATCATTGATGAGCTCTATGACAATTGGAGCAGAGTGCGAAGTAACTGCAGTGTTTTGGGAACGAACGGGTATTCTAGCTATGGGATGGAACCATGTGATTGTGGAATTTCCGGTAGGGTCAACAGGCATGGATTTCCCAACCGGAGTTGAATGGCAAAGGCTTCACTCAGATGATATCCTCTGCGCCACAATGAACCATACAGTTCCAAAGGCTTTAGCCACATGCAGCTATTCGGGAGAAATCATTCTCTGGATGCTTGAAACCGGACAAGCATATCTGAGATTTGATGCTTCAAAACCACGGAAGAAAATTCAAATAAACTTCAAAAAGAAACACACGACTCTACCTAAACGTAGACAAACGCGTTTGTCGATATTTCAACCACAAGAGCATTGGCGACAACGACGGTTAACCAAAATAGTAATGCCAGCTACAGCAGAGCTGCTGCGACAGTTAACCATTCATAATCTTCTGTTCCTGGAAGCACGTCCACAGCATCCAGAGTATGGAACGCTATTAGCATCGGTAGACACTGGAATGATTCAAATTTATTCGCATCACCCCAATGGAGGCTATTTGGGTTCGTTTAATGCAGTTCACATGGCAGGTGATCGCGTAATTGCTATGACGAGCGATCCTGACAATACATTTTTATTCACTGGATCCTATCTAGGATACGTGAAAATCTGGTTACTTGACAATTATCTGTAGGTGCGGGTAAACATTATAAATCTGCTAATTTGATTCAATGTTACAATTTTAGCATTCCAAAAGAAAAAGAAACTAAAGTAAACCATGCAGCTTTGAGAATGCAATTCCCATTCCTGTTGGATGACGTTGTGCCAGGTCGGGCTAAACGTTCGGTAGCGAATCAACCCAAACCAATGCTCCTGAGCTCTTACCAAGGTCACCGGACTTGCGTTACCTGTTTGGCCTATTTGAATGCTTCAAAATTGTTGATATCGTAGGTTCAACTACTTATCCTTAAATATGAGTTGCATAAATGTTTACAATGTTTAACAAATACGATGTATTCAACTTTTCAATTAACAGAGCCAGTAGTGATCACACAATTCGCATTTGGACCATCGGAGGACGCTACATTGGATTACTTGGCAGCCCGATGAAATGGCTAACCCTTGAAACGGATGCTCCTATACCGCGCAACTACCAATTTCGAGTACCACCGGATCTACATAGGGAAGTCAGTTTCACTACAGCTCAAGTGCTTCGAGGAGGCGAGCGTTATATCAAATTCAAAAGTAAAATTCTGCAAGAAGCGAGCGAACGCAGGCGAACTGAGGCAATTGAAACATACGGGAAACCTTTGGAGCCACCCTACCTAAGATCGGAAACATTCCCATATGGTCAGCGCGCCTACTGCCATACGGATCCGAAGATAGATTTTTCCTTTCGGCAAACGCCAATTTTCGAGCATCTTAGTATTCCAAATTTAATCAAGTTCAAACCGATTGACAGTGCAAAAACATTGAACGATGCTAAACAGATGGATTTTTCCGGTGATGGTGATCGAATTGATTCGTATCAAGAGAAGACAGACAGCATATTTGAATAGAATCTGGAGAAATTGATAAAATAATAACCTTCCCAGCCGCTTTTCCCGCTTTCCCAGTCCATATTATCAGTCATACTATTAGGTTTGGCAGCCACGAAAGCTCTCATTTCTGCCGATTCAACATTTTCCCAATTTCCGACTGGGGCCTTGTAGAACCAAACCGACAAATACGCCCTACCCACGCTACAAATGCTGATCTCATTTCGTTCCCTCCCTCCAAATGGCCACCAAATGAATGAACTCCACCCTGTAGTTATTATCAAACAAGCTGATGTTAAGACAGGATACAAAGATACGTAAGAAGGAAAAATGAACAGCCGTATCTTTCCGTATAACAAGCAAAAGCTGTTTGTCCTGTAAACGAAAATAGAAATGAAATGAAAAGGAAATCGATTGGTGAATATTAATGAAAATCTTCGGATTAGCATCACGATATCGTTGGGCTCTGGCAACTGACTGGGTGCAAAATTATCGTTATCATTGAATAGCAACATCGAAAGTTCTCTTCTGTGCTAAATCAGCCATTTCCTGTATCATTGACAGTCAATGCGGTGAGGAAAAACGAGTTAGTCATTCTGGATTGAACAAACGAATGTTTCCAATAAAGCTGAATATGTAGCTACATGTTTTAAAATTCAGTTATTTTTTATTTTATTTTTTGCTTAACTCTCAAACTACAATCCTCTAGGCAAAGGCACAACTTTGTGATCAGCTTAAATGATGTCAAGTAGGGTAAAAGTTCCGATAGTCGTGGGTGTTCCTTTAGTTGCGGTAGTGGTGTTTTTACATAATCCACAGTATAAACGCAGCAACCCATACATACTATCAATTAATTGGCCTGTCATTACGCGAAATAAAAGAAAACAGATTGAGAATTGCATCAAAATCGGTGAAGTATCATTGAAATACCTTATTTTCTTCTCTGCTTTGTACCAATAGCTGTGGTAGTGTTCCTATAGTTGCGAGTCCCGTAAGAAAACAATGGGATTCGCAACTATAGGAACACGAATAAAAAAGTACCACAACTATTGGAACACTGCACCAATAATTGGAGGTGTCATTTTAGGCAACAATGGTAGATTCTTTCGCGATTGGATTCATCTTCGTTTGAAAAATGATTGAGGACCTTCCGAATGTGCACTTAAGGTAAGTGAAATAAAGTACAGACTTGGAGTGAGCAAAAAAGTAGTGATTGAACGTGCTTAGTTCCTTCACTATTGGGTCTTTTACCCTACCAGAGCTCAAATGTATCTTTACTCTTCAGAGAAAGATGCTTACTAGAGTGGGGCGTCATGGTCCTTTTTTCAAATAAATGGTTGTTCGAAGCCATTCTGGATCCTAATTAACTGTGCAAAATTTGGACCCGATTGGCTGCTTCCTCACTTTCCGCATAGCGTTTGAAGTTTGTATGGAAACTAGTATGGGAGAACGTATATTTTTGAATTTTTACTTCTAGAGCAGCGGTCCTCAACCTTTTTCTTGAGAGGTATCCCTTGGAACTTTTGCATTTATTGAGGTATTGTTCGCTGTAAATCAAAATAAGTGTAACTCTGAAGAAAAATGGATGTGGAAACTAACCGAAAATATGACTCCAGAAAGTTATCTGAAATAATCTTTAATCCGTAAAACTTTCCAATTAATATTAAGTTTATGTATCAAGCTTCCTACAAGGCTGTAAGTTGGTTAAACAACAAAGCCACAAATCGGCCATTTTGGAAACCACGTGCTTTTTCTAGCGATTTTTCAAGAGCACGAATTGAGAGAACAACAACGCCCATGGGGATCACAACATCTGTAGATCGTTTGATTACTCATGCTAGGCAATCGACTTTAATTTCAGCATTGTACAAAAAATATTACGCTGGTTTTGAACTTTTGATAATAGGAGTAGAAAACCGTGTGGTGAATTTGAATTTCACCACATGGCTTGATTGTATAATCACCTTAAGGCCTTTAAACTCCGAGCGTCTTGAAAAACGGCTTCCATGCATCTTGAAAAGAGGTTCCTGAGCATGCTGAAAGGAGGCCCGACTCTTAAACGGAGGCCTCTGAGTATGTTGAAAGAGGACTTCCGGGCCTCTTGAAAGGAGGCTTCCGGGCCTCTTGAAAGGAGGCTTCCGGGTCTCTTGAAAGGAGGCTTCCGGGCCTCTTGAAAGGAGGCTTCCGGGCCTCTTGAAAGGAGGCTTCCGGGCCTCTTGAAGGAGGTCTTCGGGCCTCTTGAAAGGAGGCTTCCGGGCCTCTTGAAAGGAGGCTTCCGGGCCTCTTGAAAGGAGGCTTCCGGGCCTCTTGAAAGGAGGCTTCCGGGCCTCTTGAAAGGAGGCTTCCGGGCCTCTTGAAAGGAGGCTTCCGGGCCTCTTGAAAGGAGGCGGAGGAAAGGAGGCCTCTTGAAAGGAGGCTTCCGGGCCTCTTGAAAGGAGGCTTCCGGGCCTCTTGAAAGGAGGCTTCCGGGCCTCTTGAAAGGAGGCTTCCTGGCCTCTTGAAAGGAGGCTTCCGGGCATCTTGAAAGGAGGCTTCCGGGCCTCTTGAAAGGAGGCTTCCGGACCTCTTGAAAGGAGGCTTCCGGGCCTCTTGAAAGGAGGCCTCCGAGCCTCTTCAAAGGAGGGCCTCTTGAAAGGAGGCTTCCGAGCCTCTTGAAAGGAGGCTTCCGAGCCTCTTGAAAGGAGGCTTCCGAGCCTCTTGAAAGGAGGCTTCCGGGCCTCTTGAAAGGGGGGTTCGGCGCCTCTGGAAAGGGGGTAGCCGTGGGTCTTGGACGGAGGCTTCCAAGCCTCTTGAAAGGAGGCTTCCGGGCCTCTTGAAAGGAGGCTTCCGGGCCTCTTGAAAGGAGGCTTCCGGGCCTCTTGAAAGGAGGCCTCTTGAAAGGAGGCTTCCGGGCCTCTTGAAAGGAGGCTTCCGGGCCTCTTGAAAGGAGGCTTCCGGGCCTCTTGAAAGGAGGCTTCCGGGCCTCTTGAAAGGAGGCTTCCGGGCCTCTTGAAAGGAGGCTTCTGGGCCTCTTGAAAGGAGGCTTCCGGGCCTCTTGAAAGGAGGCTTCCGGGCCTCTTGAAAGGAGGCTTCCGGGCCTCTTGAAAGGAGGCTTCCGGGCCTCTTGAAAGGAGGCTCTCGTGCCTCTTGAAAGTAGGCTTCCGCGCCTCTTGAAAGGGGCCTTCCAGGCCTCTTGACAGGAGGCTTCCGGCCTCTTGAAAGGAGGCTTGTGGACCTCTTGAAGGGAGGCTTCCGGGCCGCTTGAAAGGGGACTTCTGGGTGCCCTCTTGAAAGGAGGCTTCCGGGCCTCTTGAAAGGAGGCTTCCGGGCCTCTTGAAAGGAGGCTTCCGGGCCCCTTGAAAGGAGGCTTCCGGGCCTCTTGAAAGGAGGCTTCCGGGCCGCGTGAATAGAGGCTTCAGGGCCTCTTGAAAGGAGGCTTCAGGGCCTCTTGAAAGGAGGCTTCAGGCCTCTTGTAAGGAGGCTTCCGGGCCTCTTGAAAGGAGGCTTCAGGCCTCTTGCAAGGAGGCTTCCGGGCCTCTTGAAAGGAGGCTACGGGGCCTCTTGAAAGGAGGCCTCGGGGCCTCTTGAAAGGAGGCTTCCGGGCCTCTTGAAAGGAGGCTTCCGGGCCTCTTGAAAGGAGGCTTCCGGGCCTCTTGAAAGGAGGCTTCCGGGCCTCTTGAAAGGAGGCTTCCGGGCCTCTTGAAAGGAGGCTTCCGGGCCTCTTGAAAGGAGGCTTCGGGCCTCTTGAAAGGAGGCTTCCGGGCCTCTTGAAAGGAGGCTTCCGGGCCTCTTGAAAGGAGGCTTCCGGGCCTCTTGAAAGGAGGCTTGGGCCTCTTGAAAGGAGGCTTCCGGGCCTCTTGAAAGGAGGCTTCCGGGCCTCTTGAAAGGAGGCTTCCGGGCCTCTTGAAAGGAGGCTTCGGGCCTCTTGAAAGGAGGCTTCCGGGCCTCTTGAAAGGAGGCTTCCGGGCCTCTTGAAAGGAGGCTTCCGGGCCTCTTGAAAGGAGGCTTCCGGGCCTCTTGAGAGGGGGCTTCCGGGCGTCTTCAAAGGCGGCTGACGGGCCTCTTGAGAGCCTCTTGAAAGGAGGCTTCCGGGCCTCTTGAAAGGAGGCTTCCGGGCCTCTTGAAAGGAGGCTTCCGGGCCTCTTGAAAGGAGGCTTCCGGGCTTCTTGAAAGGAGGCTTCCGGGCCTCTTGGAAGAGGCTTCCGGGCCTTTTGGAAGAGGTTACCGATCCTATTGAGAGGAGGCTTCCGAGCCTCTTGAAAGGAGGCTTTCAAGCCCCTTGAATAAATGCTTTGAACCCTCTACAAAGATGGTTTTCAAGCCTCTCGAAAGAAGGTTTCCGAGCCTTTTGAAAGGAAGCCTCCGAGCCTGCTGAAAGGAGGCTTCCGAGCCTTTTGAAAGGAGGCTTCCGAACCTCTTGAAAGGAGGCTTCCGAACCTCTTGAAAGGAGGCTTCCGAGTCTCTTGGAAGAAGGTTTCGGAGTCTTTCGAAAGAGGCTTACGAGCAGCTTGGAAGAAGGCTTTCGAGACACTTAGAAGGAGGCTCCCGTGCCTATTGGAAGGAGGCTTCGGAGTCTTTCGAAAAGATACTTCCGAGCCACTTCTCTTTCAACGAAGGTATTTACGGACAAAGACATTAATGTCTCTCAAATGGAGACTTCCAAACCTTTAGAATGTAGATTTTAGTCCAGAAGCACATTCTTGACATCTTATTCAACATTTCGTCTCGATCAGGTAGATTACATTAAAGATTTTTTTTAAATTGATCATTTGAAGTTTTGTCTTTTTGATCTTTTGTCCCACAGCTCTTCAAAACTGTGCTGGCAGGATTCAAATGTCTTTGATGAACTGATTCCCATGCATATTATGTACAAAAACAAGTTTTAGTTACGCTTTTCTGTGCGAGGTACCCCCTGGGTTCAGCGCAGTTACCCACAGGGGTAAATGTACCCCAGGTTGAGAACCGCTGTTCTAGAGGTTTCAGTTCATTATAAACCAAGTGGAAAATATCACTAAAGTATGACCTAGAGGATGCCGAAGAAGGTACGTTGCTGGAACGTCCACGAGAAAAAGTTATAACGCTTCTAAGATTGAATGTTCAAACCATATGCAAAAAAATCTTTTGTTCTGCCAGCCAAGCACTGCCAAACTACGTAGACTAAATATTTAAAAATTTTGATCTTCAAAGGCTCGTAGTTTTTCAGAATGATTTTACAAAGTAAAAAATCCGACAATAAGGAAGATGGGTTTTGCCCTCCGATAACCATAAAAGGCTGTCCGACAAGGAACATTAATTTCTTGCATACGGTTTGAACAATCAATTTTCGAAGCGTAATAACATTCCTTCTAGCTATGTACCTTCTTCAGCAAAGTCTTTAGGCATTTTTAAGACTCTATACTAACGTATTGAGTCACGTGATTGTTTGTTGGCATTTTTGACAGAACTTATGTAAATATTAAGTTTATTCTTTTCTCGGTCATGGTAAGTAGTTAACATTATTCAATACTAGCAGACCCGACGAACTTCGTTTCGCCTCAAATTGATTTATTCTCTGATTAGTTCACGAATTATGCAGAAATTTCTGATTCATTTGTATGGGAGCCCCCCTTTTCAAAGTTGGAAGGTCTCTCGAACCATCTTAAGAACCTTCCCCGGCCCCAAAAACCTCTGCATACAAATTTTCACGCCAATTGGCTCAGTAGTTTCCGAGTCCATAAGGGTCAGACAGACAGAAATTCATTTTTATGTATATAGATCTGCCGATATCTATTTTTTTTGGCTTGGCTATGAATTGTTTTACACTAGCATTGGACGATTCACATCACATCATGACAATACTGGTAAAAGCAATGTATTATGTGTTATTATTTCTTCGAAAAATTTGTACAAAACTGCAAAAAAGACAAAAATTAAATTAATACAATTTTGATTTATTTTATTTCATATGTTTTCTCAGGGGGTGGGCAGCAGGGACTATGACCAAGGGATTGACGATCCCTCCTTAGGTCAACTGCAAGTTGTGGTGCCAGCCAGCGTTCAGAAAAAAAGAATGATCGAGAAAGGCATATTGCCGCTAGGTGGATTAATCTGGTTTTAAAGAACTAAGATCCATAAGAAAGCATTGCAATTTTTCTATACACAAAGACGTCGAAAAAATATCCATCCTCCTCATCACACCTGCTTGAACCATATTCTCCTTCAACACAAAGCGTTCCACTATGCTCTTACATTCTACTGTGCAAAGGACAAACGAGGCCCAACGTCTCATCTAATATTCAGCTCGTGGAATCGATAAGCGTGTGACACAGAAAACGGAACCACGCCTAGCGGCTATATGTTAATTTGAACGAATGTAGAACATTGTTGAACATGGCATTCCGCGGGAAATGAGAGCACATTACTGCAAACGGCGATGGGAGTTGTTCCTCCATCTTCCGGAAATCATGACTAATCTGAGACGAGTCGGACGAATGTGTGCTTTGTTGCAGTGTTGCCTGCAGGTTTTGTTCATCTGCCGCAGTGGAAATAAGAGAATCGAGGTAAATCAACTGGGTGGTATTGATTATTGAACCATGGAGAATTTCGAAAACTTTAGAAACATAGCATTCGGCATAGACGTTACTCAGTTGAAGCCCGTGCCAATAAAACAGCAACAGATTCGCCCGCGGGCTCACTTGTGCAATACGAAGAAATTGTATTACGACATGGTGCAGTACGGTACCGGCAATATGTATCTTTCTCTTTGCTGAAAACATAGTTTCAAAGCGAAAACGCCTAATGGAAAAATAGGGTAAAGTTACCAAAATCTCAGAGTTTAGAATGTTTAACAAGAATTACTTGAATAGAACTAATGTCATAGAGTAGATTTTAAGAAAATAATTAATAGATCACGGTATTATACACGGAATTATACTTCTTAGTTGATACTTTTTAATTAATTACTAATCCAGTTTTCAAAGCATCCGATTCTATGATCAATCATTCTGAAATTGATGAATACTTGGCTAATGCCGGCATACTAATGCCAACATACACTTCCACCCGAGGTACGTTTACCCTAGTGGAAATACATTTTCGCTGATAAAGGATGTTGCCGCAAACACATTTTTCTTCCATCCTCTGCATCAACGATTGCTTAGTTTCAGAGCTCAACAAAAGCCAAGCGTCATAGAACCTTTTTTTGTGTGTACTACTTCGCTTGCATTTCCTCCTTAAGTTTTATCCCACATTTCTCTTCAGCCCTACGGAGGATGAGTAAGAAGTTTACTTGTCTGAATGTTATTATCCTTTCTCACTTTATTATCAATCGCAAGAAATGGTTGTTCGTTTACATGCTCCGTATCTAGCTGGTGTTGTGTTGTCGCTTGCTTCCTGCTTACATTGGATTACCGCATCATATGCTGTTGCTTTGTTGAAGCATATTTCGTGACCCGCTCGTAACATTGACAATAGAAATGGCTTTTCCCTGAAGGAACAAGCAGTAGGGTAATTGATCCGATAGTCGTGGGTGTTCCTATAGTTGCGGTAGTGTAGTTTCTGTCAAATATACGCAATAAATGCACCAACCCACATTGTATAACTATTTGTTGACCTGTCATTACGTGAAAGAGGCGAAACAGTTTGGGATTTCTCAAATAATCGGTAAAGTATCATTGAAATACTATATTTTTTTCTCAGCTTTGTGCCTATAGTTGCGGTAGTGTTCCTATAGTTACGAGTCCCGTATGAAAACAATGGGATTCGCAACTATAGGAACACGAATTAAAAAATATCGCAACTATTGGAACATTGCACCAATAATTGGAGGATTCATTTTAGGTGATAATGACGGGAGCTACTGCTATTTCAATACTTTGTAATCAAAATACAAATTCAGAGCTTTCGGACGCACCATTGAGGTAAGCGAAATAATGTATAGTTTTTGTGCAAGCGAACAAATAGTGGAGGAGCGTGCTTAGTTCCTCTACTATTGGGTCTTTTACCCTACACAAACAAGGGCTTTATGACGTTGTTGGGAAGTATACAATTGCTAGGAAAAGTTCTATTGAGCGTAATCCAATTAATCCATATCTGGACGTTCAGTACCTACTCTTAATTGTATTCGATGAAGCTATCGCTATGTTGCATGCATTACTAAAACTTCAGGAGAAAACATCTGTCAAATGTCATGATAAGTTTATTCACTTGGAAGAATACAACATTTTGGGCTCCGAACAAATGCTCCAAAAGTGTTGGACAAAAGTTGCGTTTCTATAATTACGACCAGCTTTACATGCGTTTAGGAAAACTGAAACCAAACCATCTAAGGTACAATAATTATTGAAGCTGAATTGATGCTGGGAACTTTACCAACTAGGTTTTATTTGAAATTTGGGGCTTCTTGAGCAGGGATGGGAATGGTAGCCATTGTTTATGTCATTCCTTCTGCGAAGCAGTGTGGGCTTCGTAGCGGCGACGGTCGTTTATGCACAATGCACATTTGCGTGATGTGGGTTCGACTCCCGCCCTAGTAAGGAAAACAGTGTTTGCTAAGCGGAAACAATTTCCACTTGTCCACTGGATGTTGCGTGAATGTCTTGTTCGTTGTCTAATGCTAGGTGTTAAGTATGCAGTATGTGCGCACGGTGTCTTTGTCCGAAGAGGCTAATTTAAAAAAAAACAGTGTCTTTAAAACACCCACTACACGAAAGTATCGGCTTTCCTCTTTCGCATTTTACATTTTGCATCGGGGGTCATTTTTCCATACATTTTCAGGGGGGTTAAATCGGCTATCATTTGAGATTTCTATGGATTTCGATTTTGCACCAAAAATAAATTATTATAGATCCCCCGATAAAACATTTTAGTTTACCCACGATATTTGAGGTTATGGCTTTCAGTCTTCTTATGCTCAAAAAAGGGTTTTACGTTTTTATCCGACGTTTCGGTTACATATATTGTACCTTTATCAAGGAGTTAGCTAATAGAATAGAAGTGGCGCTAAAAACGTACTACACGGTAGTTCCTGGTGCCCGGATAAATTCAAATTTCGCAGCCCCTACCGAAAAATAGAGGGGGCGATTTAACATAAAGTTGTGGCAAAACGTTCTATGCTAACACAATGTAACAATAAAACGGGACTTAGTTAACTCCTTGATAAAGGTAGAATATATGTAACCGAAACGTCGGATAAAAACGTAAAACCCGTTTTTGAGCATAAGAAGACTGAAAGCCATAACCTCAAATATCACCATCATAGTCGATCTCTCCTAGAAATTACCCACGATATGAAAGAGGAGATCATATACTTATAAAAATATGCACAAAGAAATTAAAGCACGTGTAAATTTAAAAGAACCTATAACTCTATGTTGTTGAACACGGAGGTCAATTTGTTACATCTACTTCAACGGAAATTTACAGGTTTCTTTCGAACTGTGGGTCCTTCCACCAATGCAACCGCAAAAAAAGGTTAGCAGCTGCTGCAGCCTCGATCCCATCCAATGTCACACGTCAAGCAATATCTGGTTCATCTACTAGTGAATTGCCGTCGCTCCCTCCCCTTGGATTTTGTCAATAACAAGAAGAGAGATCTCTACCTCCGGAGAACTACGCAGCCCTCTACACGCCGGAGTAGTTGGCTCCGATCTTCAGTCATCTCCCATTCCCATTTCGATCCAAATTCCCAAATCCCGTTTCGACCAGATCTACATTCTGAGCCCTTTCCTAGTCGAAAATGGCTACTAGGATGGGTCTGATTAACTGGTACATGCCATCCAAGATGCACTTTCCAAGGCGGTGAGCAACATGTTCCAAAGTTTCGACAGGTAAGCAACACCCTAATCATTAATACACTCACGAAAGGCTCAACCGTCTGCAAATTGTATCAGCGTACTGGAGTTATAGTACAAGTTAATTAACAAAATATAAAATCGATTAAGAGAAATCGATCAATACAGTTACGCCCCTATGAAACTAAGCGCGAGAATTGTTTGATAACTGCTGCAGAGAAAGTTGTCGAAATAAGTCGTAATTTCGTCAGTTTATATAATCTTGGATAGAACATTTTCAGCCCACACGAATCACCAGTTAACGAGCATGCGAAGAATACCATTTTCTCTTCTTCTCGGAGGATTTGCAGATCTCAGCTAATGAATTGAAGGCCTATACCAAGTCATCGATAAACATGAAGGCCCCAGGCTTCAACAGCATCCAGAGTCTCGACCTCAAACCCACCAGTACTTCCCATCATCCTGAATGTCAGCAAAAGTCATCCTCAAACCTGGAATGGATCCTTCTCCTCGTAAAAGTAATCATCCCATCAGCCTTCTCTTAGGGATATCCAAGCTATTACAGAAGCCGATCAGAAGGCGCCGAATTTTTGAGTCTGAGGAAATCACAACATCTTGCTCAAGGCACAGTTTGGTCTCCGATGCGGTCGTTCCACTGTGCACCAACTGAATCAAGTTACTAACATTCTAAGAAGGAACGAGTCTGTCTCTAAAACGTCTGCCTTGGTCTTACTCGATGTTTAAAAGCATTTGACATTGTTTGGCATGATGACCTGGTGTACAAACCACAACGCTATAATACTTTAAGATACCCTGGTGAAAATCATCAACAACTATCTGTTGACAAGACATTCCGTGTAAGCATATGCGGTATTTCGAAAAATTTCGTTTCAGATGGTTCGAAACGAAATTCCGCGGAATTTCGCGGAATTTGAGCATGGCGAAATCTGATTTCTTGATTTCGTTTCGTTTCGTAAATTTTCAAAAATTTCGCTTGAAAAAATTAGCCTTTAACGAAATTTAACGGAATTCCGCGAAATTTCGAAACAAATTTAGACTTGAACCATACTATCTCATACGGTCGTGTATTATCAAAAATTTTGGCTGCGCCGCTGAACAAAAGCTTAAAGCCGTTTTCAAAACTTAATTTAATACAAATTTCTCTATTAACGATTACTACAAAATCCCATTCTGAGTCGACAAATACGTACTTAGTTTTCTTCTACAAAACATCTTCAGTTTTTTTTGTTAGTTGTTAGAAATGTCCAGCAAAAAACTCAGGCTCAGATTGCAAATATAATCAGATATGAATCGGAGCAGTACAACTTTGTCACAGAGACAAAGTCGTGGCATGAATTCCTGAGGCCTTTGTGAAGTATATTCAGAGCGCCCCTTTCTTAATAAAGGCCAATTTCTTCACCTCTCATGCCTCAAACCAGGTTTAAGCGCATGACTAAGCATCGCTTAAGAGTTAAAAAGGCCATAATATTATGATTAAACAAAGCATCATTTTGCGTTGGATTGATTTGAAATACGGTTTTCATCTTCGAGTTTTCAAAATAATTTCGTTTACAATAAATATTCGTTTTTTTCGTTCACATAAATTACCTTTTCTACAAACCAAAGATTCCTTTCCCGTGGTGCTCACGGAGATGTAGAGCATTCCTCGGTTTCTTATAATAATGAGTGTAGAACTTATTTTCCTCTCCTAATCCTAAATTGACTGTAAGGGCATGACCGGCTCATACTGTCCATAGCAGTTGTTTCCTGCACTTAATTGAAGTCGGTTGGGAATGAAAAATTGACAACATTTTTTGCATGCCTTATATGCACAAACACATAATGAGAGGAATTTCAATACTTTTACCGTTTTGCTTCGAATTGCCGGACGATTCGAATGCCGGACACTTCAATTGTTATTTGACTTTATTTACCATCCCAACAAGTATTTCTTGGGTTATCAGTGCAGGGAACGATTCTTCGACTTGAAACCATTTTAACAAATGTAAGTAATCCGTGATCTGTAGTAAAAACTTGAAATTTAGAGGTAAAAGTTGAAGCATGTCATAATCAACAGTGAATTTCGTTTTTCTTAGAATGCAGTCTAAGACTCAACATTAGAAAAACTAAGCTCATATTTTCTATATTCTATCATTTTCAAGGAGTATTAGTAATTTATTAACATAGTATGATAGCACTCTTTCTCATGAATTAGAAAAATTGCTTGGGAATTCATAGCTTTATAATTTTTATTACATTTTCTGTATGTCCGGACTTCGAGGCAAGTTTTTACAATTGCTTCGATTTCCGGACATACTGAAATGATGTTAAATAACTGTTTATCAGTTAAGTTAATTAAAATCAAATGATTCGTAATGAGCAATCATAGTAACAATATCATAGATTTGAGTTGCTACACTCCAAAATGAACATTGCTTGCTCTCAGCTTATCGATATATACTTATACACATATTGTAAATGATGTCACTTTATTAATCGTACACAAGTAGCAAAACTTGCCTTTAGTTTCTAGTGAAAGGTTGTCTTCAAATGTATTTTTTTAACCATCCACATTTTGTAGAAAAAAAAGCAAGTTCGTTAAACTAGCTTTTAACAGAATTGTATAAAAAGACACGTTGTGAACGACTCCCGTCAAATAAAAAAAAAATCAACGTTTCTCGGACACGCCCGGATTTATCAATCCGCATGAATTCATTATTTCAATCGCTCCTTTCAACCCTTAATTTCTAAAAGCAAACTGAAACGGTTTTCAAAAGACACATAAATACCACTAATTGCAGCTTACCCACGTTGAATTTGAGAGGTAGGTAATATTTCATTACCCACAGACACGTCAAATGTCAAAAAAGCGTTCTACCTTGAAACAGGAGAGGGGAGATTTTATGAAATTATTAGGTTCCGAATGTTGTATATTGCTGTTGAATGCTCCTGCTTGGTTTCAAATTCAGTTTTTGGTAGTCCTGGTCAATCTCGGAGCAGAAACTTCGGATGGTACACACAACCGGGGGATGCCAGATTTCCATACAAATGTGTATAGAATCCTTACCTTACAGATTTATAATAATCGAGAAATATGAATGCTATATCCTAGTTGTGTTTGAATTGATTAAATTGGCTATTTGAGAATCGATATAGCCAAACTCGAAGTGTCCGGAAATTCGAAGCAAACTTGTCCGGTATTTGAAGCATCCCTCATACTGTGTCCGGATTTCGAAGCAAGCGATGTTCAATGTTTTCGATTATATGAACTATTTCGTACATAAAAAATGTCATTTTCAGTACACTACAGCAAATTTGATAAGTTAATCTTGACAGGGTGTGTTATCACTCACTGCCAAGTACTTAATTCCGTTTGAAATATTGAACTGAAAATTCAGCAGTGCTTAGGTGTCCGGACTTCGAGTCAAAACGGTATATGAGAACATTAATGCTTTCAGATAAATATTTCCTTATCTAAATGAATCCTTAGAATATTCTGAAAATTGTCAATTTAATCCAACACGTTCAGTAGTTTCAAACATGCCATCAAAACAGAAAGGGTGCGCACCCATTTTACATTTTTTTCAAGCGAACAAAGAACGTGGAAAAACCGTGACCGTGGACAATTTTGAACGTGAAAATATCTCGAAAACTGTTAAAGGATTTTAAGTAGACCGTGCTTAATTGTTTTCAAAGGTGATTGGAAGTCCAAAGACACGAAGCAACTCATCAATAGGATCAGAAGCATCATCCGGAAATGGCTGCTGTCCAACGGTCATGTGAGACCTACAAGATTAAACTACGCCGCACGACGAACCACGAACCATATGCTATTATTCATTATTCTAAGTTTAAAGACTAAGGCCAACTCTAACGTATATCAGATTGAACTGTACTTCTTTGTAGTTTTCTTTCCGAGCAATTCTTTTCATTCTCGCTATTTGGTGGCCACCCATTATTTAAAGACAAACAGACAATAGCTTGGTTCGTCGAGTTGATTGTATATATGTAAGACTATGGGTCTCCAAGCTTCCTAAAAAAGAGTGAATTTGTAAGGAAATGATATCCTTTTGTATTTGTATGAGAAAGGAAAAATTATTTCTTTATATATGGCAAACTGCTGCCGTAAAAACTTTGCGATCACATTTCTGAAACACGAACAGAAATACATATCTTTGGGCATTTTTGAAAGGTGCAGAGGATTCGTCTAGCGAGAAAATATATGCTTTCAACAATTCTCTATCTGCGTATACGCCTGGTACAGATATAAATGAGTATTCCACCAGATAAAAGATAAAAGTAAGCTCAATATCATAAACCACGCAAGTCAATATGAATGAAATAAGGTTTTAAACAGAATTTGAATCAGAATACAAAAAAATCCCACAATTTCTATATTTTTATATACTAACTGATATAAAGCTGAACTGATATAAAATCTATCAGATTCGAGAGCACACACTCCACGAATAATTCCTTTAAAGGCAGCACAAATGCTGGGGTATTGCCTTATCGCCAATGGTGAACGGGAACGCGGCGATTTATCACATACTGCTTCTTCTGTTACTATAACTCTATTGGTCTCAACGCAGTTATTTGACTTTGAAAAAAAATGAAATCAGAATGGCGTACATAATGTAAAATTAGTTCAACAAAATTTCCGCGGAAAAAAATTAAAATTTCGTTTCGTTTCGTAAAATTTCGAATTAAATGGACCATGATTTCGTATCGTTTCGAATTTTCGAAAGTAATATATATTTCGTTCCGTTTCGTTTCGAATCCACATAGATATTTTGAATTTCGTTTCGTTTCGTTTCGTTAAGAAAAAGTGTTTTATCGCATACCCTTAATTCCGTGTCTCAATCAGCGGAGCGATTTCCTATGCGCACTACATCATAGCAGGCGTCTCCCAGACAGGATCATCGGGCCCCTGCTGTTCAATCTGATCATCTCCGAAATGTCAGTACCTCTAGAAGACGGCATTTTGTCTCTGTTCGTAGATGACAAAGGTAGAGTGCTAGTGGTAAAACTCCAATGAGACCTGAATTTCCTGACAGAGTACCTCACACGCTGGAAGTTTTGTATCAACACGAAGAAGAACCAGATCATCCTCTTCATCCACTCAAAATCCCCCAATCACGTTCCGCCTGAGTAATGTAAAATCACCATCAAAAGGATGACAGTGCACACTAAAATATTATGAAAATAAGCCACGACTTAATTCATCATTGAATGTAAAATTCGGAAACAGAATGTGTATCATATCATAGATTTAAGTCTCAAAGCGGACCACTCTACTCCTATTTTTTTATTTTCCAAACAATGTAAACTGTAAAATAGCAGAACGTGAAAATTTAAAACAACTCATAATTTTGTGTTGTTTAACACGGAGCAGTTTCATCTACTTTAACGGAAATTTACAGGTTTTGTTATAGTACGGGATTGTTTTTTTTTAATAGACCTTCCAACCGGTACTCGGTAAAATCATTCCGGTCCGTTCCGTTCCAATCGGTTCAAATACAGTCCAGAAAGTACAAACTACCATAGCATTACCACGAACACGATGCAACTACATACTTTTGAAATCATTAAGTATGATATGTCGCATGATTGTATTTGCCTATTTTCATAAAGTGACAGGCTCCGGCGGAATCCGGAATACAGGCCGATCAAATTTGGCATAGTTTCGAGTCGAGTCAAGTACGAGACACTGAAGACGACCTTACTTTTGAGGTCGAAATACGTATCTGTCAAGGTACAATTAAGTGGTGGAATTAAATGGGATTGTACAAACTCGTCTTATGACAAGAGAAAACAAATTTCAAAAAATATTAACTACAAATTTGGAGGACCATGTAGCCAACCACTCAATCTGTATTATTATTAAAATTAAATGAAAAAAGACAGTTTCTTTTATTTTATTAAAATTTTATCAAAAACGACGAATATCAATGTTTCAATAATTATTTCAAATTTCATGTAACATTCAGTTACATTTTTCGGTATTTTTTTCACGAGAAAGGCACCAACACCGCTAGGTGGATTAATCAGTTTTTTTTATTTACGATGTTCTGTAACTCGATATTTTTCTTTGCTCGATGAAATTCAAAGTTCCTTGAATCTAGTATACTGCGTACCCTCCGTAGCCATTACTCGATGTTCTCTAAGACTAAGAAATTTCCCAATGCATTTTCATCTCGCTTACTCTTGTCAGAATCAGTTCACAGGCACGATGTATACTATGTCGGGCCATTTGGTCGAATGCCATTTGGCCGGGCGCCATTTGAAGTCAAAAGTGCGAGGTGAAAAGTATGAAGTGGGGAGTGAACCATTTAGGAGAAAAGTGAAAAATGAGAAGTAAGAAGTGAAAAATAAGAAGTGAGAATTTAGAAGCAAGAAGTGAGAAATGAGAAGTGCGAAGTGAATACTGAAAACTGAGAAAGGAGTATTGCGAAGTGAGAAGTGAAAAGTGAGAAAAGGAAAATGAGAATACTGAAAACTGAGAAGTGAGTATTGCGAAGTGAGAAGTGAAAAGTGAGAAGTGAAAAGTGAGAAAAGGAAAATGAGAAGTAAAAAGAATGAAGTAAGAAATAAGAGGTAAGAAGTGATGAACGAGGAGGGAGAAGTGACAAGTGAGAGTTTAGATGTGAAAATGGAAAATTGTTAAATTAATCTTTTTCATCTTCCTTCTACATTTTTTCTCTCCACTTCCTTATTTTTTCTACCCTTTCTTTCTAAGTCTTACTTTCTTTATCATTATTTTTTCTCTACTCTTCTTCCTTCTTCGTCATTTTTTCTTCTTAATTCCTGAATCCTTATTCTTTCTTTTCCCTTCTTTTTTCATTTATATTCTTTCTATTTCCTTTTATCTTTTCTTTTATCTCTCTCTCCTTTCTTTTCCTTCCTTCTTGCTTCATTTCCCTTTCTTCTTCCTACTGCCGTCTTTTCTCTTTCTTCTTTCTTTTTCCTTCGTCCTTATTCATTCTCTTTCCTCCTTCCTTTTTAATTGTTCTTTCTCTCATATTTTTCTTTTTTTCTTCTTTCTTCTTCCTTTTCTGTCCTATATCTCACCATTAACTTCTCACTTCTCAACGTCTCGTTCTAAACTTTCCAATTATCATCTCTCACTTCTCATCTCTTGCTTTTGTTTTCTTCACTTCCTGTCTTCTGTTCACTCACTTCCCACTTCTCACATCACAACTATCACATCTCACTTCTCACCATTCACTTGTTACTTCTACTTTCTCACTTCTCACTTTTCCCTTCTTATGTGTTAATCGCAACTTTCTCACTACTCAGAATTCACTTCAATTTCTCAGTACTAACTTCTCATTACAATGCACTCACTTCGAACATTTCTCACTTCTCAATCCTCACTTTTCACTATTAACTAAAAATATCTCACTTCCTACTTCACCTAATAAAGAAATAAATTTGAGATTCTCGGCCCATTCGTCCAAATGGCATTCGGCTAAATGACTCTAAATCATGTTTATACATGTTATGAAAAGTGTTTGATATTTTAGAAACAAAAATACAGACACCATTCGATTTTGGCAACACGTTCGGAACATTTATGTTTTTTTTGTGAAATATCTTGGCTGTGCATATGCACAGCACATGTTTAGAAATAGACAAATTGATATGAAATTTGCGAAAAAGAATCCACGTGTCTTGGAGGGACTCGATCCCTCAACCTCCTACTCTCTAGATAGGCATAATAACCCCTACACAACAAGACCACTTAAAGGTCACGTTTGCGGAAAAGCCATCAGAATCCGACTACCAACCTCCACCGCGATTAGCTCTTTTTACAAATTGAATATCTTTCGGATGCTTGATTTGCCCAATCTTCAGTCCCTCCAAGACACGTGGATTCTTTTTCGCCAATTTCATATCAATTTGTCCATTTCGAAACATGTGCTGTGCATATGCACAGCCAAGATAGTTAACAAAAAATACTTTACGTTTATACAATTCCTACACCTACTCGCGATGATGGCCCCAGACAAAGTGTAGCTCGTTTTCACATCACTTTTTAAGTATTTGTAAACAGTTCTACTCGTTTTTTTTATAGTTCAAAACTAACGTGGTTCCGAGATACTCATCTAGCAGCAAGAAACAAGAAAAATAATTGTGCACAGTTACTTGCAAAAACCATCTGCGTCAACTCTGGAGCATGGGAAAACTGCGGGATCATCCTAAAAGTACTGTGATTCGATTGATAAAAAAGTACAACTGATACATATCGGAATAGTAACCTTAGACTTTTTCATGATTTCGAATAGTTTCTACAATTCAACGTGTCAGCTTTTAATCTTACTATTATGATGAGATAGGGTTTGTGTCAAATTTTTATCTAAATCGGACAAAAATTCGAGGTGACCAGTTTTGTGTTTTTGATGTATGTTCAGACTTTGAAAAAATACAAATTAGAGTGGCTCAAATTAGTACGTAGAAAACTTATTTCAAATTCTTTACTGGGCCGCCCTTTTTTATGTGATGCCCTGATGCTCTGAACAAAATTTGAGAGAAATCGGTCAACACTTGGGCGGTGCTAAGCTCGTTGGAAGCTTATATGGGAAATTTTCGGGAGAAACATCGAAAAACAGTGATTTGCAGATTGATGGCACTATTTACGATAAATAACTATGATTCTAATTCAGTTCGTGCATACAGAATATTATGCTCAAAACCGCAAAAAGATTAGTGTTTATCCAGCGAAGTTATTAGCATTTCTCTGAAGAATAGGAGAGCGGCCTATCGAAAAATTGAAATAATGTTTTTGAGCCACCTTATTGTTAGATGTTTTGTAAGAAAATCGATCAAAAACTATTATGATTGCAGATTGACTGATTTATGGCTACTTTTGCAACAGAAAGATACACATAAGAATGTAGTACCAAAAAAACCAAATACCAAATAGTACCAATTGTCGCCATACGTAAGAACAACTTTTTTTTTAAATAAGTAAAAGGCATGTGGGTGGACTTTATATAATAACAACTGTGAAAACCATAATAAAATTTGTTATCATCCTCATCATTGATTAAACCATAATAGGAACGCATGCACCAGTTGTGGCACTACTCTTAATTATGGGTCCTTTTTTGGCAAATCCCATTGTTTTCTTATGGGATTTGCCTATATTGGGACCATTAGTGCGACAATTGGTGCAAAGGACGTCAAAAATTAAGCAAAATCAATGTTTACAATTATGCTTTGCTTGTTTTGGAGGAGATCAAAGGTGTTACCATATCATATGAATATGCTTTATCGATATGAACTTGGTTTGCGGTGATTTGATTGTCCATTTGGCAAATAAAGCACTAGTGCGACAACTGGTGCTATAGCCACAACTGGTACATCTAGCCTATATGACAACTAGCCTAGTGTGTGAAACTTAAATTATTGTACCAAAGAAAGCATGTGTTTCACCCGACTTGCTGAAAATGATTAATGACTTGGCTGTGCCTCCATTCATGTTTCCCTACATTTTCCTACTTTATGAAATCGTTAGTGGTGCAAGAGCCGAGAATTTTCTGCAATCATCATACCGAAAAAGAGGAAGCCAAAGACATGGAAAAAAAAGGTTGCGGCTACCACATCCTACAAAGCAAAGTATTGTCGGTAGCACTCTATAAAGTGCGAGCTATGGTGCTGATACATGTGATAATAGTGATTACTTAATCGATATTTATACCCCGAGTAAGCAGAAGGCTAGTGCCTCCCAAGAGTGCGCAGAGTTACGTGAGAAGAATATCTTTCTGGGTTGGGGGATAAATGCTGATGATTATCCTTTAGTGGTCGTTATTTCTAGTGCATAACGTGTAGGAAATGGCCTAAAGCGCATACGTGGCTCAAAATGATTCGGTACAATGTTTTACCATTTGCCTTCGATGGTGGTCATTTGAATAATTTAATCGTTTCACCAAGTCGGATCTTCGATTCGGAAAATCCCCGATTTGCTAAATTTTCGGCTATCTGACACTCCAGCCATTAAATATGCATAGATTAAATTTCGAGACATTTTTCATTATAAATGGTGAAATAATTACAAATAATATATACATATTTTTTAAAGAAATCCAAACAGCATCAAAAACGGCAAAAACTACATTCCCTTTTTGATTGTATTGAAAAGGGTAAAAATTTAATCTACGGAAACTCAACCTGAAATAGAGACGCATTCCGAAATCTACTATATTTCACCACATTCTCATTTTGCTTGGTTCAATATTGAAAAGAAATGGAATATAAATACTTCGAAGATTACTTTACTTACCTAGAAGCTGGATAAATGTAGCTTTATCTCATGAAAGATCCTTTTTTCAATTTTCATATCACCATCGGACAGTTTCTCTTCACGTTCAAACGCACTAACATTATCCCTCACGATTGAATTTATTTATTCACTCTTTCAATGAACGTCCAAACGATTTATGCAGTCAAAATAAACTGGTAAGACAGTTCATAGTACAACGGAACACATTAACTAAGAGTGAACAAAAGAATTTAGCTATCCTGTTGTGGCGATGATAAGAAGCATTCTTTCCTTCAAACCTGTAACGTTCACACTGCCCCGCTCTGGACGCAAGTCATCTAAATTTACATGACCACCACCCAACAATATGGGGCCTCTAAAACAGGTAGTCAAGACACGACTTGCACTGTGGAACAAACGAAACACCGGACAAGGACGTGCCAACATCAAACGCAAACGCCCGGGTCCTTGCCAGCGCCACGTAACGCAACGGCTTTGGTTATGTCACTCGCGTCGTCTGACTGATTAAACTTTCATGTTTATGGCACTCTCACACCCTTATCCTTTTCCACGACGTCTGTTGAATGTTACTTTCTGACGGCCCCTCCAATCTGAACACTTCTCTGTTTCTTTGTTCATTTGCGCTTCATTTTCCTTGGTTTACTTTTCTACGAACACCGAGCTATGATTTACTTTCGCACTACTGTTTGTGTTGCCGGTCAGCATTGGAAATGTTTTTCTCGCATTACTGGAAATATTGCTGGTGGCATTGTAGAAGCAGATTATGACAGGGCCGTGGGTGGAAATAGAGTCAGTAACTGGTTGGTTGGCTGACAGACTGGTTGATTCGTATGTTGCTTTTCTTATGGTTGCATTGAAGGGCTACAGATTCACTATAAAATAGTTTGATAAATGGCTCGGAGAGTCATGGTTCTTATGGACATTATTTCATGGATGCAGACACATTCATAGTCCGTTCTGCATTGTTAATTTCCGATTTGAAATATAACAGCTATTGAGAAATCGACTGTATATTTTTAATTCGATTTTAAGAACGGCTACGCAGTTTTGAAGACTGAAACAAGATGTATATTTGTCCGACGTTTCGACACGGGTATGGCGTCTTCGTCAGGGGAAAAATAACCCAGCGAATATTTATTTACATTCCACAAGCTGATGAATTACTGTAAAACCGAAACTCATTACATGAATCGTGTGGAGTTTGAACTGCCGAATGGCACCAATATGTATGTTATTTCCAAATTTAGGTGCCATTTTAGGTCCCTATTGGAAAGAATGTCATAAAACCGGACTCAACAGATGGGAAAAAAATCTTAACATAACATTTGCTTATATTTATTGAACAGCTACTCAGTCTTACAATTTCTACAACGAGTTTATTATTTATTCGACACGGGAATTGTGTCTTTTTCAATGGGAAAATATTGTTGTTGTTTGTCATCGTATGTTGCACGGTCTGTTTGTCCGTACATTACTTCGAAAGCACTGTTAGATTAGACAAACAGACGGTGCAAGTTAGACTAAACATACGACGACAAACAACAAAAATATTTTCCCCTTGAGACACAAGACACAATCCACGTGTCGAAAAGTCAGGTACATAACAAACTCGTTGTAGAACTTGTAAGATTGAGTAGCCGTTCAATAAATATAATTAAAACGTACAGTCGATCCATAATCAGTAAATATAACATTTGCTTAATAGAAGCATAAGTACTAGAACGCTACTAGTGCTGTAACCTTTTTAGGTATTTTGTTAACATATGCTCCAATAAGCTTAATTTGGCTGTGTTTTATGCAGAATGTTGTAGGGCATGTTTGGTTTCATCACCCACATCGGTTTGAAACTTATAGTCAGGGATTGAATCCAAGAGAGAATGAAAAAGTCTCTCACTTATCATCTCTGTAAACATATATACGATATGTAGCATACCGCAACTTTTTTCGCAAGCAATCATGATAAAGAACTGATTCGGGAGACTATACCTCATGATATTTTTTAAAGCTCCAAACGCGTGGAGCACTGGTTCTGATGATGCATTTCAACTTGTTCTACATAGCTGTGCGGGCCCCAAGACAAAATGAATGAGAACAAAGCGAGAATCATCACTTCTCTGTGGGGCTGCCTATCCGATTCTGTTTTTTTTCGGGGGCTTGTATACAAGTTTGATAACTTTGTTATCATGGCTTGTTATGATTCGGAACAGTTTTTGCCTTGCTTAATCATTGTTCATTATCTATTGAAAGCGATTTCTGCAAACCTTGCTTATAGTACCTGTCCGTTGGCTGCTAGGTCTAAGCAAGCTAGATGTTGGTCACGCGAATAGGAGCGACATTAGCAGTCTTATAATTTTTGCATCAACTGTTTGCTTGCATGTCGATACTGCAAAACCTTTTTTGCTCCCAAAACGGAGGAGCGTAAATCGTAAAAAGAGGGAGCGTTATTTCGAATTTAGGGCGTAAAAAAGGGAGCGCTATTTGGAATTGTTTTAAAAGTTTTTTGTTCAACTTACTTTTTGTCTTAAGATGTGTCTTTTATCAATATCGGTTCAAATTGTTTTCGTTATCATGGTCATCCAATTGTTTGAGTGTTGAGGCATTAAGATGTTCTTGCAGATATATGAATACATAATAAGAACATTTTCCCTATTTTCAAGTATTATGAGTCAACCAAGAACTCTATGGAGTAAGGACCTACGCCCAGCCACAGCTACCACAACGCCCAACAAACATTGGAAGAGGAGAGTAAAGCAGTTATATTACCAAAATTAGTCCTCTATAGCTTATATAACGGGTGGTCACTAAAAAACGAATTTCAATACTTCAATACTTTTCTATGAGAACACGTATATGAATGAAACCTTAGAATATTCAGAAAATTGTCGCCCTTACACTTTTACTCCAACATGTTCAATTGTTTCAAACATGCCGTCAAAACAGGAGGGATGCGTGCCGCATTGTACAAAGATCGTGGGAAAAGTACACGATGAACAATTGAAACATGAAAATATTTCGAAAACTGTTAAAGGATTTTAAGTAGACCGAGTTGCATTGTATTCAAAGGTGATTGGAAGGCCAAAAACACGAAGTAACTCATCAATAGGATCAGAAGCATCACCCGGAAATGGCCACCGTCAAGCGGTCATGTTATACCTGCAAGAATAAACTACGCCACACGGCGGACCACGGACCATATGCTATTATTCATTAATCTAAGTTTAAAGACTAAGGCCAACTCTTTATATAACGTATATCAGATTGCCCAGTCAACATTTTGGTACCTATATCTCTTGATATAGATGAGTATATAAGAACCAACTTAACCGTATATAATGCGCAGCTTGGCGACATAGGTATATATGAGTTTTACTATACGATTTTTCCCGACATCATGAGAACAGTATTACGATTATACATAAAAAAATCTCGCTTAACTTTTCATTTTTTTCATGAATTAATTTGAGTATTGCAATCAAAAGCTTTCATGTTGTTCTGTTGATTGCGCTATTCAAATTAATTCATGAAAAAAATGTTACTTAGGACCTTTTGAAAAGTTAAGCGAGAAATGACAAATTTAAGAAAAATCTTACCAGCACCAATCTCGAACATGCGATCTTTGGATTTGGTGGATATTAGAATTCGGATTTTTGTCCAACATAAACTACACAAATTATATCTTCACTACTGCTTGAAACTTCTACAAGCCATTTGGACTGAACAACTTTTTCGGTCAAATTACCAATTCGACCTAATACCATTCCAGACAAACGTTTGATTCGGTCTAATGGAATTTGGCTAGATGACTTTTGGCCCAACCTGTTATTCGAATAAATGGCTTTCCATCGAATGGCTTTCAGCCAAACGACAGATAGAGCAATTTGGCCGAACATGTCTTTTGGCCAAAACCCACCCTACCGAGAATTTTATTTAGCTGAAATAGGCGAAAATGTCTCTTGACCGGTAGGCTATTTGATCAAACAAGTCGTTTGACCAAAAAGTTGTTTTGCTGAGATGGTCGTTTGGCAGACAGGTTATTCGGCCAAACGGGTGGATATTTTTGACCATTCCGTAATCAACATTTGGCTGTTGGACCAAATGACATTTGCGGCCAAATGGCCCTTTGTGTCGAACAATTTCGGCCAAACAACATTTTCGGCTAAGCCCAAACGACGTGGTAGAGAAGAGTGCTTTTTCAACCAAATTATCAATTCGACCGTATGTCGCTTTAGCCGAATGAAAATTTTGGCCAACCTGTTTTCCGTTGCATAACCGTTTTGTCTAAACGATCATTTCGGCCAAATACAGTTTGGCTTGATGATTTTCGACTTTTCACCGTGGAAATTCTGTAGAATTTTCCATAGAAAACTAAATAAACCGTGCAAATTCCAATGAATTTCCTATGAAAACTTAAAATCATGAAAAAAAAAAACATAATTTTTTTTTCAAGAAACGAACGTAAAAAATTTCCACGCCGATTCACGCTGCCGCCGCCGCAGCCGACCAAAATTCTGACAAACGACGCCACCGCCACTGATTTTCGGACCGGCGCACATCTCTAACTCATCCAAAAATGTATAGAATGTAGATCCACACAAGTAACTGCAGGTCTATTAGCCTATCTCACGATATTTGTTCAACACATTCTTGGCTTGAAGTTATCTCGTCGCAATTTATTCACATTTTGCATTTACAAGCCCTGAACTGCTTCGTATTAGTGATATGGATGGAGTGTGTATACTACCTGAAACCCATGACAACAAGAACTACTTGGAATGCAAAAATTCAAAGGTGGAGTTACACAACTTGTTTATTCCTTAATAACTGGCTACGTTACAGGGCTTGATGTGCACGTCTTGTTTCTCTAGAGTACTGCCTAAAACAAATGACCACAGCCTGAACTACCTGGAATGCTAACATATATTATCAAGAAGAATTACACAACTTGGTATTTTCTCAATAATTGCTTCTCGTTCGGAGGTTGATCTGCAGATCTTTACTACCTACCTAGAACCGATGGCACCAACAAGAACTACTTGGAATGCAAACATTTACTTGGACATCTTCTTCTTTTTCTATGGCTCTACATTCCAACTGGAACTTGGTCGGCTTTTCAACTTAGTATTCTATTAGCGTTACCTCAGTTATTAATTGAAAGCTTTTCTTTTTGCACAAACATGTATCTTGTGAGGCAAGTACAAAGGGAACGCTATACCCAGGGAATCTTAAATGTTTCCCACCCGAAAACATCCTAGACTGAACCGCATCTAACTTACTATCTCCGGATTGGCAATCCTACGCCTATGCTCGCTAGTCTAACTGGTGACCCCTTGGACATCTTATGATCATGAAAATTGGGATCCAATGCTTTTTGAATTGCATTTGGTACGTACTGACGAAGAGGATGTAGCAAAAGTCATGATTGATCTAGTAGATACTTTGAACTGAACTCGAAAACGTTTTGGAGTACCATGAACACCGCGTATTCCAGAAGATTGGGTTTACATTATTCCTTTTAGATATATTAAGTATGTGCCATTGCAAATACCTCGATTGATTGACCTGGTAGATACTTTGAGCTGAACTCGAGAAAGTTTTAGAGTACCTTGAACATCTCGAATTCAATTGAGTTTACATGGTGCGCATATGCTTATTGAACCAGGTTGGGTACATATCGATGTAGAGGACATTGCAAAAAGTATTGGTTGTCCGGTAGATACTTTGGGTTAAACTTGGGAAGGTTTTGGAGTACCTTGAACAAAGCGTATTCGAAAAAATTGATTTACATGATGAGCATATGCCCATTGGACTGGATTGGGTATATGCCGATGATGAAGACATTGCATAAGCCTTGGTTGATTAGGTAGATATCCAAGTAACACGCATGTCACAAACAAGCTGCAGCAACCAAAAGTGATTGAATTGAGCATCTCGTATTCCAGAAAACTGATCACTGTCTCAACGATCAAGATGACTAAACATGATTGAGTGTTTAGATTCAATCAACAATGTGATACAGGATCCTAATATTTCAGATTCTTCTGCAAGCTGTCAAAAGCTAAATTTCCCAAGGTTTTGCATATTTAGGTCTTCAAGGTATAGCCAAACTTGACCTCCAATATTGTTCCAGGGTATCCGACATCCTTATGAACATTTTTGCTGAAGAAACTGGAGACCTAGCTGTGATTTTTTCAGCCAATCTAAAACGCTGGGCATATATGACCCATCTGTCCTGAAAAGGTTCAGGAGGTCAAATATTTTCAAATTTATTGTTATGTTATCAACGGATGCCACCTTACCTTAGGGGACTTCCATAAATTACGTCACGCTTTTAGTGGGAGGGAGAGGGTATCTAAAAGTGTGACCACTCATATCAACGTATATACGTATTTCGCGACGTGGTAGGGTGCCCAAACAACATCAGCATATTCAAGAAGGCTACGAACATAATATATAGATTTTAGCGCATAAACATCCTGGAAAGCGTTTGTATTCCTATTCACAAAGCCTAGCGTGGCGTAAGATTTTGCTGTGATCATTGTGATGTGCTTATTGAACCTCACTTTTGAGTCAATTACTACTCCCAGGTCCTTAACTGTGGAAACTCGGAGGAGATCGTTGTGTCCCATTGAATAGTCAACGTACGAGGGATCGCGCAAGCGAGTGAAGGGGATAACACTGCATTTGGATATGTTAACTCCCATGCCATTCAGAGTGCACCAGTGCAAAAGATAGTCAATATCTTGCTGGAGGGCACAACAGTCGAGATTAGACCCAATTGCACGGAATATTTTCATATCTTCGGCAAACATAAGCTTCGACGATTTCAGGTCGTTGGCAAACAGGATGAAGATTAATGGTCCAAGGTGGCTTCCCTGAGGAACCCCCGACGGTATTTCAAAGCTGGGCGAATTGACTCCGTTGATACTAATGAAGGCAGTGCGTGATACATAATTTCGTATACCATCTTCTCGAGCACTTTAGGTAGGCAGCTCAGAATGGAGATCCCACGATAGTTCTCCATGTTATGTATATTTCCTGTGTGTGTATTGGGATAATGGATGTGACCTTCCATGATGAAGGAAACACAATATTGTTGAGGGAACGGTTGAAAATGATTGAGACCGGCGAGACTAAAGGTGCAGCAAATTGCTTGATAAACGATGGTGGTAGACGATCGGGGCCGGGGCCTTTCGAAGCATCTACGTTTGAAAGAACTTTCTGAACTTTATCAACAGAAACATTCAATTGCGGCAAATGGACATTGTAATGTTCTAAGCTACTCTTCCAATCTCGATGTTCATCAGGTGAATGAGAAGGGGGACATTTGAGACCAGAGGTTGGCATTTGAGAACGGAGGTTGATCCACAAATCTTGGCTCTATGGAGTTCTTAGACAACCTAATATCCACAACAACAACAAGAACTACTTGGAATGCAAATATATACCAATAAGAGGTCACACAACTTTTTTATTCTTCGATAACTGCCCTTATTACGGTGATTGATCCGCAGACCTTGACTGTGTGGAGTTCGTAGACTACGCACAACTCATGACAACAGGTAACACCACTTTGCATGCAAGCACAAATTATTTTCCTAGAACATCCGGAATACTTAGCTCATCTAAAAAATAACCTCCGAAACTAATCCAAATTTGCCTCATATAATTGCTTGATTTTTTTTACGCTCCTATAGGGCGTTTTTTGGAATTTTGACCGTACAAAAAAGGAGCGTAAAAGGAGGGAGCACAAAAAGAGGTTTTACAGTATGTACTTGATTCATAGATTTCATATGAATAAGAGTTCACCTAAGTTATTAATTTTATTATTTTATGTTATTATCACCTGAATATTTATGGTATGAGTTCTGATATTACAGTTGATTTAAAAGTATACGATTGCTAATGTCGCGTGAGTTTGCCGCTGCCTGGCAGCCAAAGTACCGATACTTAAAGTTTCAAACTAATGTAGTTGACAAAACAAAAAATTCTCTACCTACAGGACAACAGGAGACATATCGTTTTGACTCAAATTCCGAACATGACTCATATTCAAAATACTCGCTTTCAAACGGCCATTTTGACTTATTCGTGTTATTTTCTCCACATGAGCTTGAATTCGTTTGTAATCTTGATCCTCAGTACGGAAAACTAATGAAAGTTTCAGTTTGAGGGCGCTAAAACGCCAGTCTTCGGAATATGAGTCATGTTCAGGATTTGAGCCAAAACGGCAATTAACGGTCATATCCAACATATTAAAGCCAGTATTTGGGAAACAAGTTTAATGCTAACAGGGCCATTAGCATTCTAGTACTTGTGTTTGATGAAATTAGAGCCAATTTAAAAAATAAATATTTGTATGCTGGTATCGTAAAGGTTAATTATACTTCCAACTTGTTCATGATGAACCCTCCTGCGGTTAGATGTGCGAAAACCAAGCATGGAGGTGTAATGCCAACAAAGAAGAAGAAGGAGGATAGAATTTTGATCCATTGTTTCGTAGATAAAAAAGCAATGTGTTAAAAAATTATGTCCAATATTCTAACTTTTTATAAAATATGCATAGTAAAAATATCATAAATAGCGCATATTGGACCGATCCTTTTGTTTTTTTCTTTGACAGAATAACCTTAAATATTTTATTTTATAGTACGATTTAATAGTATGCTTAAAAAATATTCAAATTAACGAAAGCAGCAAATTCCATTATACAACAATCTTCTTCTTCTTCGTCAATGGTACTAATTTCAAACTGGAATTTTGCCTACTTTTTATTTTACTAGGAATTCTATAGTTATTGATAGTTTTTTCTATGACTGACATTACATATGACTTTGTATGATGGGTGGCAAGAACAATTAATTGGATCAAGGATGTTAACGATCATTCAGTAATTTGCGTTCGATCATTTAGTAGTTTGTCAATAACTCATTTCAGAAGCTGAATTTCAAAATATGCTGTATGATGGACTTCTAGTGCGAAGGTTTTTCTGTAACTTTGCCTAATGGTTCGTTATTAGAATTCAACTAATAACGGAGTTAGGGCGCTAGTTGCAGTAACTTAAACTAAATGATTGGAATTTTGTTATCATTTAGTCTAAGTTACTGAAACTATAGCTATAACTCCGTTACTAGTGGAATTCAAACAATGAACTATTAGGGAGAGATGTAGAAAAATCTTCGCACTAGAGGTCCACATACAACATATTTTGAAATTCAGCTTGTGGAATGTGTTATTGACAAACTACTAAATGATCGAACGCAAATTACTGAATGATCATTAGCATCCTTGAATTGGATACACTAAGAAGTCGACAATCCTATGTTTTTGCTCACATAGCAACATATCGGCCAGGCCTAAACTTACTTCATTTAGGTACTATGTACCAACGTTATATTTATATTTTGTAGCTATACATATGTTTACAGTGATCCTGTTGCACTTTCCAGGCAAATAATTTCTCAATCTTCACCGCATTGAAACAATTCACCCAATAAGTGATAATATTCACGAACGCACAATAAATATGCCTATTAATGTAAATGTATGCTTTTACTTAATGAATGAAACAATCCATGTGGATTATCACGCTCACACCCGTTATTCCCATCTAACTAATCACACTTTCCCACAATAGACCTTCCGATTATCCACGTATCTATCGACCGCAAAGAGGCAACTTTATGTTCACATGCTGCCATAAAACGACACCTGTCCCGCCACAGCAACTGACTTTATTCCACCGCACTCAGCAAGAATTTTATCTTTCGCTGTTCACTGCAGTGGAAAAACGCACGTGCGAACATAATTTCAAAATCTAACCACTCGCTCACTTTGGCAAATTCTTGTTACATTTTCTAGTTCCACCCCTTGCTACACAAGGACCACAGAAAACACCATTTCCATTTTCTCGTGAAAAACCTTTCACCTTTGTCTTCGCAGTAAACCCAAATTCTGACAACCTCCACCGACGAAAGGAGGCACTCAAGAGCTACACCTGCAATACCAGCACAAAACAGCCGTTTCCTCTGGTACCGTTCATGGGAAATGTTGATATTATTTTCAGTATTGCGATTCCGTGTACAGAACAGTAACGAGCACCACCAAATCGTCGATCCCCACTAGCACCACCACCACCGTTCTGGTGGGCACTAACCTACACGACAGCGGACCGGCTTGGCAGGAGATCAACCAAACGTCTTACGAGCCGAACAGAAACTGACAGACTGCCGTTCCGCTGACGGACAACCTGCTTCGGAGTGAGAACCATAGGAAAAACAGTCGGAAAAGCCGAAAACCCACCCATATCCTGTCCTTTCCCAACGACCCGCGCGGTTCGCATGCAGCACACAGGGTCGGTTTCAGGGCGATATATGCTGACGGTCATGGTGAATTGTTTACTACGAGAACTTTTAGCATGATCATAAAAAGAGTCATTTTATTTTATTTTATTTAGTGTTTTTCCTTACTGATAATAACAAATTTATCAATACAATTAATTGCATATTATTCGGCAACTCGGCCGTACGAAAACCATTTTTTTGTTAAATATCTTGGGTATGCATATGCACAGCACATGTTTCGAAATGGACAAATTGATATGAAATTTGCGAAAAAGAATCCACGTGTCTTGGAGGGACACGAACCCTCAACCTCCTACTCTAGATAGGCGTCCCTCCAAGACAGGTGGATTCTTTTTCGCAAATTTCATATCAATTTGTCCATTTCGAAACATGTGCTGTGCATATGCATAGCCAAGATACTAAACAAATTTATCAATAGTTTTTTATGCATCCAATTAATTGTTAACATCTTTTGCACTACTCAGCATATAATAAATCGATAGCGAAACAACCAAACCTGTGATGTGAAATCTTGGATTCTGAAGAGTCTAGTGGACTTAATTAATCATCTTTAAAGAATGAAGATTGAATTGAATTTTCTTTATTTGAGAGGCTTTCAGCCTTTGGCTGATTCACCTCACCATGGGTACTCGTATTAAATATAGGTATGATCTACACAATCAAAATTATCTGATGATATTCTTAAGAATTTAGGTCAAAACATTGATCTGAATCCGATGAATTTGAGTCTGTTCAAGAATATGAAAAAAAAACGGGATAATATGGGAAACATTCGAAGTTTGAAAAGACAATTTCTTCGTCCTCAACCAACGATTTATTGTTGCTTTTTCGGTATGCCACCAGGTCTGCGATACCTAGCCACGTGATGAAGCTGCCATTTTAGGAATAGGGTAAAGGATGTATTTTGGACCACCTTTACGGGGGATCTTATTTTGGACCACTAAGAGGAATTTGCACTCAGTTGTCCAAAATATCAGCCGTCGAACTGGTGGTCCAAAATACCTCCCTTACCCTAGCTGACGTGACACCGCATTTCTTGTTCAGCTGACCGCTACGGGTCATTCGTTGTTTTCGGCCGCTCATAACATGGGAAGCAGACACTCATGTAGGTTTGATTAAAGTGGGGAAGAGCCATTTGACCAAAGGTCACTAGGCCGAAAGTTGTTTGGCCGAACAGACCTTTGGGCTGTTGGTCATTTGGCCGAAAGGGTCATATAGCGTAATAGGTGATTTGGTCGAATAAGCCATTTGGCCGAATAGGTCATCTGGCCGAATAGCCATTTGTCTGACAAGGTAATTTTTCCGAATAGGTAATTTGGCCGAATAGGACATTTGGCCGAATAGGACATTTGGTCAAACAAAACATTTGGCCGAATAGGACATTTGGCCAAATAGGACAATTCAAGACAAAATTTTCAAAACGACTTATCAGCTTTTGTAAACAAAGATTCAAATGGCGATTTGACGAATCTGATAGCACTCCCATGCAAACCAACACTATCAATAGGTAGGTTAAGGTTTCGGCTACTTGTTTATGGTGTTGGTTTGCGTCGAAGTGCTTTCGTCAAATCGACGTTTGAATCTTTGTTTACCTAAGCAGATAAGTCGTTTTGAAAATTTTGTGTTGAATTGGCCAATTAGGTCATTTGGCCGAAAAGGTCATTCGGCCGTAAAGGAAATTTGGGCGAATAGGACATTGGGCCGAAAAGGACATTTGGCCGAATAGGACATTTAACCGAATAGGACATTTAACCGAATAGGACATTTACCCGGATACAACATTTTCAAAGTACTCGATGGTACTTTACGATAAACCACGATTTTTATCCAGATGTCAGGGATGTGATTTGAATCAAGTCACACTTAGCGATAGATGGATGAATAGATTCTGAATGCTCACTGCAGACTGTCCTGACTGTTTTTATTGACGTCTGCTCAATGTTCTGTTGCAAATGAATTACAGTTAACTCTTCTTCAATTATTGGTTTACTGCGTTCATCGGGGGTGAAACTTTTGCTTGCGAAAGCAATTGGTAGATCTCCTTACTCGTACATTTGGGACAATACTGTACCACATGCTACATCCGAAGATTGCAGGTTCGAGTCCTATCACGGTCACCATGAATAGTACTTGATGATACTTTACGATAAACCACGATCTTTATCCAGACGTCAGGGATGTGATTTTAATCAAGTCACACTTAGCGGAGATGAATGGGTAGATTCTGAATGCTGAATGCAGACTATCCGATTCTTTATTGACGTTTTCTCTTTAAAACTAGTGTGCAGCCCACGTGTGTAGCAGAAGGCCAGGTAACTGTAGTAAAATGTATGATGCGACTATGCATTTTGTTTTATTGAAGGATCTAGAAATGTTGTTTGGGTTTTTCTTGTTTATTTATTGCCAAGGGTTTTGCTGTGGCGTTGACGGCTGAAGGTAATTTAGGAAAAGGCTCTTGGATGTGCTAAATAATAATGTATTGAGAATTGGAGATTTCTAATATTGTATACGACAATTTGGCCAATTTGGACATTTGGCCGAACATGACATTTGACCGAACAGGCTAAACACCAAAAAATATGAATTGTAATATTGACGTATCCTAGTAAAATGACACAAAACCACATGGCATAAACTGAATCGTATATTTTTCAATGTCAGACGATTTCAAATTACATGTCCCTGAACCTAATCACAGCACACGACGCATCTAACGCACAAGCAGTCGATGACTTGATGCAGTGAAATATTTGTGCAGACCGTGGAACTTGTTTTAGTTCGATCACTTCTTTTTCAAGAAACGAAGATAGCTGAGTGGTTGCGTGTTGGCCTCTCACTCAGCGGGCTTATGTTCGATTCTCGTTCCTTAAATTTTTTTTTACGTCAAAAATAACGCTCGTATATGTCAGTGTCACAGCACCAGCACCTAAAATTACGTGATTATTTTTAGGTGTGTAGGTCATTTGACCGAACATGTCATTTGGCCGTATAGGTCAAGTGGAAAGTGATAAATAAGGAGTGAAAAGTGAGAGTTCTCACTTCTCTTTATTTATTTCCCACTTCTCACTGTGAAAAGTGAGTAGTGCATAGAGGTAGTGAGACGTCTCACTTCTAACTTCGCGCTTCTCACTTTCTACAGTAAGAAGTGAGATATGGTGACTACTCACTTTTCCCAGTGAGGAATAAGAAATGGCCGAAAGCCATTTGGCCGAATGCCACTTGGCTCGAAACACATCTGGCCAAAAGTCATTTGATCGAATTGCTCATTTGACAGAAAGGGTAATTTGGCCGAAAAGGTCATTTTTCGAAAAGCCCCAAATACAATGTTAGCGGATCGGCAACGGAAACGGCAAATATGACAGAAAATATTTGTACTAACTGTCAAATTTTCCGTTGCCGTCGCCGTTTCGCTGACATTGTGTTCGGTGCTAAAGGGTTATTTGGCCGAAAGGGACATTTGGCTGAATTGACCATTTGGCCGAATTGGTCATTTTGCCGAAAGGGTCATTCGGACAAAAGGGTGATTTGGCCGAAAGGGTCTTTAAGCCGAATGGGTTAATTGACGGAATGGGACATTTTGCCGGATAGAATATTTGCGAATGGAGAAATGAGGAGTGAGAAGTGAGACGTCTCACTTATCACTCCTTATTTCTCACTTCTCACTGTGACACTTTTCTTTCTTCTTGACACTTTTCTCACTTCTCACTTTTTACAGCGGGAAGTGAGAAATGAGAAGTGAGAAGTGAGACGTCTCACCACACACTTCGCGATTCTCACTTTATAAAATGAGAGTGAGAATGGAGGGGTCTTACTTCTCACTCCCAATTTCTTACTCCTCTTTGTGAAAAATGAGAAGTGAGAAGTGAGTAGGGAGACGTCTCATTTCTTACTTCCCACTACTCACTTTTCACAGTGAGAAGTGGGAAATAAGTAGTGAGAAGTGAATCGTCTCACTTTCACACCCTTTTTATCACTATTCAAATGAGCTATTCAGTCAAATGACCTATTCGGCCAAATGTCCTATTCGGCCTAATGACCCTTTTTGGCCAAATGACCCTTTCGGCCAAATGACTTTCGGTCTAATGGTCTGTTCGTGGTCTGTTAGTGAGATCATGGATTGGCCGCACAAGTAGCGCGGCGCAATGGAATCATGGATCGGCCACGTGAGTCGTGGCTAGCGCCGGACAGAATTCATCAGGAGGTCGGAACGTTCGGTAGAATGCTGGCTGGTCAGCAGGAGTCCAGGAGGAGCTACGGTAGAGCATCGAGAGGCGCCGTACAAACATCGAAGTCGGGACACTTGCACGGGCACATTTGCTAGAGAGGTCGGCGTACAAACTTCGGAGTGAGGGCCATTTGTACGATGAATTAGACCAGGAACCTCAGCGAGGAGGAGCTTATATTGCATCATAAAACTCATTTTGCAAAATTAGCTTTCTAGTTACTTTCTAAGTACGAGACACTGTAGACGGCCTACGTATCTGTAATGATTACAATGTGGTGGAATAAAATTAAATAATTCTAAACTCGAACTAAAAACGAGATATTGATATAATTGAGACAAAAGATCAGACGACAATATCAATATTTTGCACTGAAATATCATGAGAATATCAGGTTATTGTGGATTTACTCGCTATCAAGATTTTCCCGATTACGTTTACGGCTACTCAGAGTAAGCGCAAAAAATCGAGGGGAACGGCAATGTTAATGTCTTACAAAATTTAATTATAATGATTACAAATATTTAGTCAAATGAAATCAATTCTTCAATATTACAGTCGCAGAACTTTATAAAATAATGTAGGTATTTTTTTCGCGGTATTTTGGGGCAAGTATTAAACATTTATATTACAAGTATTAAACATATCTCACAATCAGGTAATAAATATATACATTCAACTACCCCTCACCTAATGGGACACGTGGTCATTCTTTTGTCCGCCAAAAATGCAAATGCCAAAAAGCACGTGGTTGCCGGTAAACAAATATTCGCTCTTTCACTCAGATTGCTGGTTGGAATTTTTTTGACGTTTACTTTGTCTAGCTCAAACCAACAGCGAATACTCTAGCGACTACTTTAACGAACACTTGGTGGAACGGCTACTCTAACCGACCGTGTCCACCTAGCAAGTAAACGTACAATATGTTATTTGTAATAAGTGATCAATATTTCGTGCTATTAGTTTGTTCTTATTCATATCATATATCGATATCAAAATGATATATCTGTGCAAATTTTTGATATTATTCTCAGTTCTTTTATCACTTATATCAATCAAGTCCATATCATGTTTTGCTATTGAGTTCATGGTTTCTACCCGGGGACAGTGAACATATTTAGAGCAACCCACTTGACTTGTACCTCTACAAATGTTCGATCCTCCATTATCAGCAACTGATCTCACTCATTCACTCATATATGCTGAGCACCTCTGGGATACATAGGGCCTACGTTGAATATTTTTATCATGTGCGGCTGCTCGCTTTAGCCTTAACCTAGACCCAGGTCAGATTCCTGTCGACTTCCTTTATTTCTTTATCGAAGCTTTCAATAACTGATGGCCATTTGAAATTTCTTTTTTATAAATGAGATTTCCATCTATGGAGCACACCGCTTCCGATTTCCTCTTGTTATGAAACGAGTTATTTGATAGATGAAAGCAGATATTGGTAAGCACGGGGATTCAAAATTGGACATTCCCCGTAGTTGGCAACTAAAAGTGTTGAATCATGAAAGACGATAAAATGTTTGGAAAATTGATTGAGACTGTAACCCTATGAACAGGTTATTTTCATCAAACCATCCGAAAGTCTCCGAAATATGAATCTACACGTTATCCATCCAAAGTTGATACACATGTCAACATACTTCTGAGCTTTTCTTAGCCGACCCTGCTTTTTAGGAAAACATTCACCCGCCCCGAAGAACCTTAATTGTTCGGAACCGTTTCGAGTTGGCCCGACGAAGCACGCATTTGTATGTGTTGAAGGAATTTCCCACACCGCCCGTTTAGATTATTGCACCACCCAACTCATTCATCGCTTTCCCGTCGAAGAGTGGGTTGTGAGAGAAACAGTTGATCCGGTCGATGTTCGTATCTGAACAAACACAAAGTGTAACAGAGGGGAGCAATACGGTGGACATGGGAGCGGGGTTTGTTTTGACAGTATTTACTTTTTATTCTCCAGACAAAGCTCTTTGTTTCGTTGTTACAAAGAGTACTGTTTGGTTCAGTACGGAGGTCCTGAGACTATAGCAGAGTCATGCGCTGGTGGTCGACAGAAACGTAAAATATTAAAGTTCAAGTTTCATTTCACTTTATACATAAATAAAGCCAAACGAGTAAAATTAACATTCTAGTAATACAAGTTCATATTCATAAGTTTAATTAAAATCTTAATTGTAGCTTATTTATTATTCCAAAATTTACCATCACTCTTCAATTCATTAGGGAGAATCCATTAATTACGTAATGCAAAAATTGTTTTTTATTTCGTACACTAAGTGTAAGCAAAGTATAGTCTTTACAGATCTTTACTGCCGCTAACCGCAAGTCGAGCACATCTGTATATGGAGCCCCATATACAGATGTGCTCGACTTGCGGTTAGCGGCAGTTTACATATGCTCTAAAAACAAACATTTTATAAAAATCCCGGAGACCCAAAGTATTATACACTGATCGACTCAGTTCGACGTATTGAGGTAATGTGTAGGGTAAGACGGTATAATATGTCCCCCTAAGGCAATACTTGAATAAATTTTTACTTTTCAACGCAAATTATGCAAACTTTGTGTGTTTTTGGTTGTCCATTGCCTGTGAGTTGTCATATGAAAATATTATAGAGAACACATAGCAAAGTTTTTTTTCGGATTTCTACAAGTGTCTGGACAAACGCCCCACCTCCATGCATACAACTACAGACACCTTTTATATCCCTTCATTAGTAATTTATCTACCTTATAATAAAATGGATACAAGCCCCTATGTGCTTGACTTTTAAAAACACCATAAGTTCATTTAAGCAGGTTGGAAGTTCATTTCGATGATTTTCGTATAATTTGGAAGAAACTGCTACTTGGTACCCCGGCCTACATAGGGGCGATTTGACCAGTGAAACATTTTTTATAAACTTTGCTTTTATTTCCATTCTTTAATATGTACTATAATACTTCCACATTCACATATGCAAAAATGTCACTCATTTTTTAGGAACTTATCCCATTGTTTACTATTGGAAATGGTCTACATCGGATTATTGGTTTAAAAGTTATAGTCAAAATACTATTTTATTACGTTTTATATTAGAGCTGATCTTCAAACATAATCATATTGTATAAAAATCTGCGAATGCGTTATAATTATTTCAGGAGGTGTATTCCATTTGGTTTCACCACTTTGTAACTTTACAAATACCTATTTCAACCTCAGCAATGAAGTCGTCTACTTCAATCAATAATCCACAATTAGAATTTCACTGGACGGAAAATATTTTAGAATCATTCACATTGAATTCTTTTACATGCGACAATGTAACAATTCGCATGCGCAACTTTAATGGTATGCTGTAACGTGAATCTAGTACCGCATTATAGCACTATGTATATAACCAACCAAAAGTCTGTTGATATCGTTGATATAAAACGTGTGTGAATTAAATGGAACTGAAGTCAGAACCCAGATGGTAAGCGCCGGTAGGTGGTTTTCCAAAACAAGCGACTCGTGGAAATGCTATCCATACGGGTGCACGCGTGCACGTAAATACCTTATAAAAACGCTCTTTTTATATTTATTCGCTTTACTTGCAGTAAACACGATACACGAAGATTCAAAACGCGGATAGGAATGCCAATGGAATCGATCTCTACGGATGTGGGAAGAAAAATAAACTTTTCCGGCAAGTTGATTTTGTTTATACTTACGATCGGTTTTCAATGCCGGCTTGTGAATATTGGCTGAAGTCGTGGTGTATTTAGCGATCTCAAATTTAGTACGATGAAAACTATAGATCACGATGTAGTAACCTTGAGGGCTGTCCATATACCACGTGGACAATTTTGGGGGGAGGGGGGGTATGTCGACTGTCCACGGTTCATACATTTTTTTGAAAATTTATATGAAGAATTGTCCACGCTGGGGGAGGGGGGTATCTGAAACTGATCAAAACCTGTCCACGTGGATTATGGACAGCCTCTTGCTAGAGCAGCATTGGGTATTCAAGCAAATTGTGAATGAGTTACTCAAGGGAATTGAAAAAAAATCAAGAAAACTAGTTTAAATTTGTTGACAAACGGAATCGTGTTACCTCATGAAATGCGATTGCAATAATAGTAAGTTGGCTTGGTTGGCTTTTCTTAATAATGCCATAATTTCACAAACAAAAAACAAATTTCCTAAAAGGCAGAACTATATTAGCACTTAAAAAAGTAAAAATTGCAATTAAAAAAAATCCATAAGGGATCATTCAAAAATGACGTCACATTTTTTAGGGGGAGGGCTTTGAGATTTTGAGACAGTACATAGACTAGGTCTACAAAAAAGCCTGACCTAGGGAAAATGTCTAGAAGTTAAAGAAAACAGTGGACGTTATCGCGCCTAAAGAAATCAAAATTTTCCATTAAAAAAACAAAATTTTCATAAATAAAACAATATTAGCAATAAAGGGTGTTTTTATGAGATATTGCGAAACAATATTCGACTGCCGGTGGGACTTGAACCCACACTATTCCATTAAGTACACTGACGTATTACCAATTATTAGAGTGGGGCGTCATGGTAATTTTTTCAAATCAATTGTTTTTTGAAGCCATTCTGGGTGCTGAACAACTGTGCAGATTTTGGGACCGATTTATTGCTTCCTCACTTTCCGCATCGCTTTTGAAGTTTGTATGGAAATTAGTATGAGAGAACGTATATTTTTACATTTCTACTACTTCTTCTTCTTCTGTCCCCACACTGGGACAGAGCCCCTCGCAGCTTAGTGTTCATTAAGCACTTCCACAGTTATTAACTGCGAGGTTTCTAAGCCAGGTTACCATTTTTGCATTCGTATATCATGAGGCTAGCACGATGATACTTTTATGCCCAGGAAAATCGAGACAATTTCCAATCCGAAAATTGCCTAGACCGGCACCGGGAATCGAACCCAGCCACCCTCAGCATGGTCTTGCTTTGTAGCCGCGCGTCTTACCGCACGGCTAAGGAGGGCCCCATTTCTACTACTAGAGGTTTCAGTTCATTGTTCATTGTGTGGCACATTGCGTTAAAGTATAACCCAAAGGATGCCGAAAAACTTTGCTGAAGAAGGCGCTGGAACGTCCACGAAAAAAGTTATAACGCTTCGAAGATTGAATGTTCAAACCATATGCAAAAAATCGTTTATTCTGCCAGCACTGCCGAACTACGTAGACCAATAATTTAATTGAGTGTTATTTCAAAATAATTGATCTTATAGGGCTTTAGAGCTAATGGGAGCTATCCGGAATCATTTCACAAAGAAAAAAAATAGGTCGTCAGGTAGTGCTGGCAGAAACATTGATTTCTTGAATATGGTTTGAACAATCAGTTTTCGAAACGTAATAACATTTTTTGTAGACCTTTCAGCTATGTACCTTCTTCGGCAAAGTCTTTCGGCATCTTCCAGACTATATGCTAACGTATTGAGTCATCAATCACGATGATAAATTGAAGCCGCTCAAAGCAAAAATGTAAAAAAGTACGTTTTCCCATATTAATCTCCATGTAAATTTAAAACGCAATGCGGCATGCGAGGAAGCAACCAATCGGTCCCACATTCTGCACAGTTGACTGGGGTCCCAAAACGATTCAGAAAAACCTTGATCTCACTTGATCGGACGAAGTTTGCGTTTTTCCATACAACTGCGCCCCACTCTAACCAATTATACAACAGCTGCCCTTGCGAGAAGATGTTTTTTTTTTTTTTTTTTTTTACTAATTTTATTTGCTTATTATCTAATACATGCATTCATCTCTTAGACTAGGTGTTCCGTGTTTTCTTAACACTATCATCCTTATTTGCTATGTTACGCTTTTAGTTATTATTAATACATTTCAATTGCCTCTGGCAGTTAGAATTTTTTCCTCTGGTTGAATTGAACCATGTAGGAATTACAATGTTTTCAACTTAAACTAAACTTAACCTATTTTATACTAAGGGTACAAGGAGTTAATCGTTGCAATAGAAGATTGCAACGATTTTTATCTAAAATTGGAAATTATTTTGTTGGACATTTGTTGCAATGTCTCAATATTAGAAATTCTATGAAGTTCATTGGTACTATACCACGGAGGCAACTTCAGAATCATTTTCAGAATTTTATTTTGAATCCTCTGAAGTGCCTTCTTTCTGGTATTGCAGCAACTAGTCCATATTGGCACAGCATACAACATGGCAGGTCTAAAAATTTGTTTGTAAATCAAAAGTTTGTTCTTAAGACAAAGTTTTGATTTTCTGTTTATAAGTGGATATAGACACTTAATATATTTGTTACATTTGGCTTGAAGGCCTTCAATGTGATTTTTAAAAGTTAATTTTTGATCTAGCAGAAGTCCTAAATATTTATATATACCAATTATTTGGAACCCCATTCATAGTGACAATATGTCTGCTAGAAGGTTTCAAATAAGAAGCTCTCGGCTTATGTGGGAAAATTATAAGCTGAGTTTTGGAAGCATTCGGGGAAATTTTCCATTTTTGCAAGTAAGTGGAGAAAATATCCAAACTTTTTTGCAATCTACTACAAATGACACGAAGGCTACGCCCTTTGGCTGAGAGACCTGTGTCATCTGCAAACAAAAATTTTTGACACCCTGGTGGTAAATCAGGTAAGTCAGAAGTAAAAATGTTATACAAAATGGGCCCCAGTATACTGCCTTGGAGAACACCAGCTCTTAAAGGTAATCTATCAGATTTAGAATTCTGATAGTTTACCTGCAGTGAGCGATCTGATAAATAATTTTGGATCAGTTTAATGATGTACAGAGGAAAATTAAAATTCATCAATTTTACAATCAAACCTTCATGCCAAACACTGTCAAATGCTTTCTCTATATCAAGAAGAGCAACTCCAGTCGAATATCCTTCAGATTTGTTGAGCCGAATTAAGTTCGTAACTCTTAATAACTGATGGGTGGTTGAATGCCCATGGCGAAAACCAAATTGCTCATCAGCAAAAATAGAATTGTCATTAATATGAACCATCATTCTATTTAAAATAATCTTTTCAAACAGTTTGCTTATTGAAGAAAGCAAACTGATTGGGCGATAACTAGAAGCCTCAGCTGGATTTTTGTCCGGCTTCAAAATTGGAACAACTTTGGCGTTTTTCCATTTATCTGGAAAGTATGCCAATTGAAAACATTTGTTAAATAAATTAACCAAAAAGGATAAAGAGCTCTCAGGAAGTTTTTTGATAAGTATGTAGAAAATACCATCATCACCCGGGGCTTTCATATTTTTAAATTTTCTAGTAATAGATCTCACTTCATTCAAATTAATTCCCAACGAAGAGTCAAAAACATTCTCTTGATTGAGAATGTCTTCGAAGCTCCGTGTAACCTGATCCTCAATTGGACTAGTGCGACCTAGACTAAAATTATGTGATGGGATTCGGCTTCACAGTCTCAAAATTGTTCAAACAATAATGTTTTAACTGCCCGACGTTTCGGCTGTGTTTGGCAGCCTTCTTCTGGGGGAAATTAGTTTTACTGTTTTCGTTGTTTTGTTACACTGTAATCTTGTGTCGTGTTGTCATTCATGTTTTATATTTTGATTAACGTGGATTTTATCAAAAAATATTGTTTAATTTGTTCGCACTATCAATCACGGACCCTGTTTAAGTTAAACAGGGTCCGTGATTGATAGTGCGAACAAATTAAACAATATTTTTTGATAAAATCCACGTTAATCAAAATATAAAACATGAATGACAACACGACACAAGATTACAGTGTAACAAAACAACGAAAACAGTAAAACTAATTTCCCCCAGAAGAAGGCTGCCAAACACAGCCGAAACGTCGGGCAGTTAAAACATTATTGTTTGAACAATTTTGAGACTGTGAAGCCGAATCCCATCACTTATATTTAACAGTCGAGACATCATAGAACTAAAATTATGAGCACTCTCGAACTGCTGAGCAAGTTTTTGAGCCTTTTCGCCATTTGTTAATAAAATTTTATTTCCCTCTTTAAGCGCTGGAATTGGCTTTTGAGGTTTTTTAAGAATTTTTGTTAATTTCCAAAAGGGTTTCGAACTGGGATCCAACTTCGAGACATTATTCTCAAAGTTGGTATTTCTCAGAATAGCGAAACGTTTTTTAATTTCATTTTGCAAATCTCGCCAAATAACTTTCAACGCGGGATCGCGAGTTCTTTGGTATTGCCTTCTTCTCACATTTTTAAGACGGATCAGTAGTAGCTGAAGATCGTCGTCAATAATAATGGAGTTGAATTTAACTTCGCATTTCGGAATTGCAATGCCTCTGGCTTCGACAATTAAATTTGTCAAAGATACGAGAGCATTATCAATATCACTTTTGGTATCGAGAGGAATATCAACATCAAAATTCCTATCGATATACATTTTATATAAATCCCAATCAGCTCTATGATAATTAAAAGTAGAGCTGATTGGATTATAAATGGCTTCTTGTGAGATTTCAAATGTCACAGGAAGGTGATCAGAGTCAAAGTCAGCATGAGTTACCAATTGGCCACACAGCTGACTTGAATCCGTTAAAACTAAATCAATTGTAGAAGGATTTCGACTGGAAGAAAAACAAGTTGGTCCATTGGGATATTGAATAGTATAATATCCCGCAGAACAATCTTCAAATAAAATTTTACCATTGGAATTGCTTTGAGCATTATTCCATGAACGGTGTTTGGCATTGAAGTCACCAATTACGAAGAATTTTGATTTGTTGCGAGTCAGAATTTGAAGATCAGCTTTCAACAAATTCTTTTGCTGCCCATTGCATTGAAAAGGCAAGTAGGCTGCAATGAAGGAAAATTGTCCAAAATTTGTTTCAACAGAAACTCCCAAGGTTTCAAAAACTTTGGTTTCAAACGAAGAAAATAATTTATGTTTGATACGTCTATTAATGACAATGGCGACCCCACCACAGGCGCTGTCAAGACGATCATTTCTGTAGATAAAATAGTTTGGATTTCTTTTAATGGAGAGTCCTGGTTTTAAATACGTTTCAGTTATAATGGCAATATGCACATTATGAACTGAAAGGAAGTTGAATAATTCATCTTCCTTACCCTTTAGAGAGCGGGCATTCCAATTTAGAACTTTCACACAATTATTTGGATCCATTGAAACGGAGTCCGATAACAATTTTTGTGTGTACTTTATACCAACCTGAACAGCTTCAGGAATGGTATTTGCTTTGAACATTGCATCAATCATGTGATGCAATTGTTCAGTTAAAAATCAAAATCGGAAGCAGTCATGCTACCTGAATCAGCAACATGACCGTTATTTTCCGTTGGGACATGGGTATAAACCTCATTTTGAGAAGAGAAATTTTGTCTACCAGCAGCGATGTTTGCATACGTAGGTACATTGGAAAAATTGGAATTTACTGAAGTGGTTGCTACCCGTTGACGAGCGGCAAAATTTGTTTGTGAATTGTGGTGGGTATGAATTGCTCGACCGGTAACCGGTTTCGAAATTTGAGCGTTTGAAAAATTTCTACCCGTCGAATCTGGGATCCGATTGGAATTTCCCGTCATCAATTTTGCACGGGAATTCAAAACTTTTTTGCGTGAAGGGCATTCCCAGAAATTGGATTTATGACTGCCCCCACAATTAGCGCATTTAAATTTATTGGAATCTTCTCTCACAGGACATGCGTCCTTGGCGTGAGAGGTTCCACCACAAATCATGCATTTAGCATCCATGTGACAATGTTTGGTTCCATGACCCCACTTTTGGCACTTACGGCACTGGGTGGGGTTTTGGAAATTTCCCCCAGGCCTGCGGAAATGTTCCCATGTAACACGGACATGAGACATAATACAGGCCTTTTCCAACCTTTTCATATTATTTAGTTCACTTTTGTTAAAATGAACTAAATAAAATTCTTGAGAAATGCCCCTCTGGGAAGTACCAGAATGGGATTTCTTTTTCATCTTAATTACTTGGACTGGTGAAAATCCAAGTAATTGAGAAATTTCAATTTTAATCTCATCCAGTGATTTGTCATCACTGGGGAGACCTTTCAAGACAACTTTGAACAATCGCTCAGTTTTGTCGTCGTATGTGAAGAATTTATGGCGCTTCTCAGTTAAATACTGAAGAAGACGTTTGCGATCGTCAAAGGATCCCGGCAAAACGAGGCAGTCACCCTTTCTAGCAATCTGAAATGAAACCTTGATCCCCAGAAGGTTACTCAAAATCTCATTCCTAAAGCCAGAAAACTCGGCAACAGATACCACAATCGGCGGAATCCTTTGCTTTTTCGCATGAATCGAATCACCTGGGCTAGATTCGATTTGCTCAATATCATCATTAATCAAATCGAACTGATTGCTCAGTTCGATAGGAGAAAAATTATTTCCGACATTAGAGTTTGAAGGAATATCTGAATTCTCCAGCTTCCTTCTATTTTTCCGCGCTTTGGCAGGACGGTCTTGAAACCTTGTTTCTTAGAAGGAAGTGGAGAATTCAAAGACTCCCCTTCCTCTTGTTTTTATTAATACTCATTGCTGAGCGTGGAGACGTGACCTTCTAAGAGGTTTTTTCCCAGAACGGTGTCCCTGCAGGATTACCACCGCTTGTCGGAATTTTACTTCCGCAAACGGGTCCAACGTAAAACGAAGGCACGGGTCCTTGCAAAGATCGTAACGGGATCAGTGGGTACAAATAGCGCTAAGAAGCACCGTTGAAATTAAAATAGCTTCGGGTAGTATTAAAAACTTCCTTCCGCAAAGAGAGAAAGAACCGCACAGCACGAAAGCACGATGCGGTCAGCGAGAAGATGTTCTATAACCAGCTAATAACGATGGGATATCAGTCAATTCCCCGTATCTATCGAATCTGCTTTGGCAACATTTCACACCCAGTTCTCTCTACCCAACTATGTGTATCAGAATTGAACAAGGGCAGCTGTTGTATAATTGGTAATACGTCCGTGTACTTAATGGAATAGTATGGGTTCAAGTCCCACCGGCAGTCGAATTTTTTTTCGCAATGTCTCATAAAAACACCCTAAAATGGCAAACTTAACTATGTTTATCAAAATTAAACATCTTTTCCAAAAAAAAAAGAGAAAACCTGTCATCAATAAAGAATCAATAATCAATAATCAATAAAGAAAAAAAATTAGCAATAAATAATAACAAGATTTCTAACAAAATGTATATTAATATAAACAAAAATTTCCACAAAAAAAAACAATAAAGAGTGTTTTCTATAAAAAAAAATTAAAAACTCACTACAATTGAATAATGAATTATATCCTCGCAACTTCGACGTCGTGGCGCTGCAGGAGATTTGCTGGACAGGACAGAAAGTGTGGAAAGCGGGCATCGAGCGGCTACCTTCTACCAAAGGTGTTGCACCACCAACGAGCTGGGAACTGGCTTCATAGTGCTGGGTAAGATGCGCCAGCGTGTGATTGGGTGGCAGTCAATCAACGCAAGGATGTGCAAGCTGAGGATAAAACGCCGTTTCTTCAACTATAGCATCATCAGCGTGCACTGCCCACCGCAGGTCGGTGGCACGACGCCATGTTTTTGTAGCCAACATCTCAGTGTGAAGTTCATGATAGTATTTGTTTTGTATCTACAGGACAGTATTTACAAACATCACATTTGATTATCATTAGGATACAGAACTGATACGGTTGCGCAATGTTGGCTGTAAAACAAACCTATTGTGTGAGATAGGAATGCCACCCGGCTGGAGACCCGATGACGACAAATAAGCAATCTACGCACAGCTGAAGCAGACATACGATGGATTCCCACTGCGGGACGTCCAAAACGTTATCGGCGTCATGAACGCACAGATAAGAAGGGAGGAAATGTATAGACCGGTCATCGGACCGGAATATCTGCACACCATATCGAATGACAACAACCAACGATGCATAACCTTCGCAGCCTCCCGCGGAATGGTAATTCGAAGCACCTTCTTTCACCTAACCAAGAAACGGAAAACCAAATCGACCACTTTCTGATCGACGGTAAATTTTTCTCCGACATCACGAACGTCCGCACTTACCGCAGTGAGAATATTGCCGCTCCCAACGTAAGAGCAGCTAGGCGCAGCGACTCTTCAAGATGGCTGGAGAGATATTCAATCCGCCATTGGTAGCACCGCAACCGCTGCACTTGGCACGGTGCCCCCGGATCAGAGAAACGACTGATATGACGGCGAATGTGAGCAGTTAGTAGAAGAGAAGAATGCAGCATGGGCGAGATTGCTGCAACACCGCACGAGGGTGAACGAGGCACGATATAAACGGGCGCGGAACAGACAAAACTCGATTTCCGGAGGAAAAGTGCCCACAGGAAGATGGAGACCGTGAAGAGACGGAGCAACTGTACCGCGCTAATAACACACGAAAGTTCTATGAGAAGTTAAACCCATATCACGTAAGGGTCACGTGCCACAGCCTGATATGTGTAAGGACATAAACGGGAACCTTCTTACGAACGAGTGTGAGGTGATCCGAAGGTGGCGGCAGCACTACGAAGAACACCTGAATGGCAGACGAAGATGGCGGTATGGTGAAGGACCTGGGAGAACGCGCGCAGGACATAATTTTACCGGCTCCGAATCTCCAGGAAATCCAGGAGGAGATTGGCCGACTGAAGAACAACAAAGCCCCTGGGGTTGACCAACTACCAGGAGAGCTACACAGTACGAACAAAACCTGTAAATTTCCGTTCAAGTAGATGTAACAAATCTGCTCCGCGTTAAACAACAGAAAGTTATAGGTTGTTTTAAATTTACGCGTGCTGGAATTTTACAGTTCTTATTTTCATTTGAAAACAAAAAAAAGGAGCAGAGCATGGGAATCGAACATTGGTCTGCAGAGTGAGAGTCGAACTTGCTATCGTCCCGGATATTTCCGCTTATTGATATCGAGTTGATCGAGGTATAACAGGTTAAACGTTTTGGCGATTCGTTAATTCTTCATTAGGCTAAACGATAGCTTAAATTTACATGACACGGAAACTCCATCGAGACGGAATCATCTGAGACTCTGAATGCATCATGAATGCTGAATGCATCAGAGATTTCTCGCCGGAAGAAGCAAAAAACAAAGAGTTGCAGCGATGAAATGCAGCGTCATAAAGGCTGCTTTATTTTCATATGCGGAGATATCCGTTTAGGTTGATTCTTATATGAGTAAAATAGATGCCAGCTGCGGTCTGCATGAAATGCAGTGAAGTTTGTTTTGATTTGTTTTGACAGCCACGTGCTCGCTCACCAAGGTTTCCGGTAGAGTCATGTAAAATTAAGATATATTCAATTGAAATTTCAATAGTTTTATCATTTACATCACAGAAACTTAACATTATGATCTGGTACACATTCTGTTTCCGAATTTTACATTCAATTATAAATTCCGTCGTGGCTAATTTTCATAGTATTTTACTGTGAATTTGTCTTACGTTTTGTGAGTTTCCTTCTCAATCCGATTGTCGGACCAAAATATGCATGTGTTACCGACTGGTGGAAGTCAAGCTTTACTGAACAACAAGCATGAGACAGAGCAGCAACGCATGCTTTTCTGTTGTTTTCTTTCACCTTGGGTATACGGGCCCTCCCGTACGTCGATTGTTAGTACTGTTGATACACAGTGAGTTGATTTTCAAAACGGTATATACATCTATATTACCGCTACTAAGTAATTGCTCTTTAAAGGGAAATTTTAACCGTTAAATCTACAATAAACGCGTTAAAACTACGGACTACTGTTTCCTTTTCGTTGTGAAAGCAACATATTAAAATTTTCGTTTTCTGGATCGGCATAAGATGCCCCGACAAAACCAGGTGCCACAAGAAAGCCTGCTGCAGACATGTCTGCTCTGCGATCTTCCGGATGACAATGAAATGGTGTGCTGCGACAGGTGCGACGAGTGGTTTCACTTTAATTGCGTCGGAGTCAACGAGGATGTAGCGAATCGTTCATGGAGCTACGACTGCGGCTTCACATTCGCCACCACCATCGAACCAGCCATCAGCAATCACAGGTGAGCCACCTATACGTTCACCACTGCCGTCTCCACAAATGCCAAACCTGCCGTCTCCGCAAAGAGTCCCACCATCTCGAACGCCAACTCCTCGTCCCCGAAATACAATAATAACTCCGCCGCCACCGCAAGCTCCCATCGAGTTTCTTCAAAGAGCCGCGCCAGTTCCATCTCCTCGTACACCGACCCCCCGTCCTCGAGCTCCTGCAGCAGTTCCTGTAATCCCTACACAAGGTCTACTTTCACCTATCGCTGAAGCTACTGGGGAGAGCAACGTTGATCAAGAAGTGATGGCAGAAGAGGATCTCGTTACTAGACTACCCTCAGATCTACGAATTCAATTCTTGGAGCAGCAAGAAGCCATCGAGTTACGGTATTTGAGGCGAAGGTTCCAAATGCTGTTGGATCCGCCAACAAACGTAAATCGTCGTGAGGATCATCCCCATAACGGCAATGTAACGATCCCTGTAAGTCACTCTTCACCAGTGTGTACCAAACAAATCGCTACACCACCTACTGTACGGAACAGTGCTGTTTCACCGTTTATTCCCATTGCGCGGCCTCAAAAAGTGGCTATTTCATCAAATCCTCCAGCCGTTCTAAACGATCATTCGGATGTTACTTTACTTCCTTCGCAAAAAACCAATCAACGATCGTATTTTCCAGCGTTTCGTCCTGTTGTTGTTCACCGCCCTATCGCTTCGACAATGCAACCACTAACTGGTGACCTTCCCAATGTTCCGCGGTTTTCTCATCCTTTCGGTAATCATCGAACTCACGCTTCTGGTTTCGTTCCGTCAATGAGCGATATGCCCCCGACCGGTCCGGAATTCTATCCGTCTTCGTTTCATGATGATCATACTGTAGGAGGTGTAACACTGTAACCCTGCTGAATAGAAGTCAAATTGCCGCTCGTCATGCTGTACCGAAGGAGCTGCCAATATTTACCGGTGAACCTGAGGAGTGGCCTCTGTTTTTCGCCTCATTTGAGAACTCAACGCATCTTTGTGGACTAACCGCTGAGGAGAACATGATCCGACTTCAAAGGTGTTTGAGGGGAAAGGCGCTTGAAGCGGTAAGGTGCCAGTTGTTGCACCCTGGTAACTTGGATCAAGTAATCTCCACCTTAAAAATGCTCTTTGGTCGCCCAGAAATTATTGTGCCTTCTCTGCTGCAGAAGATCATTAGTCTTCCAGCTCCTAAAGCAGATCATTTGTCAACACTTGTCGATTTTGCACTGGCGGTGCACAACATGGTAGCCACGGTTAAAGCCTGTGAGTTAGAGGAGTACCTTTGCAACCTCACGCTACTACACAGCTTGACCGATAGACTCCCTCCAATGATTTAAATTGGGCAACATATCGACAGTCACTTCGTTCTGTTACATTGTCCGAGTTCAGTGAATGGCTGTACAAGTTGGCAGAAGCAGCAAGCACAATAACGATGCCATTGTTAGCTGGAAGAGTCTGCAGTAAACCTCAACGGGGGTGGAAAGATGGTGGTTTTTTGAACGCTCACATTGAAACAAACTCCATGGACGAAGATAGTGTCAGTTGTTCCGTATGTCATGATAACTGCGGTTCAGTTGAAAAGTGCAAGAAATTTCTTTCGTACAACCTTTCCTCTCGTTGGGATATAATCCGTGAACACAAGCTGTGTCGTAGTTGTCTGGGCAACCATCGTGGTCCATGTAAGTCGGGACAACTATGTGGAAAAAACGGTTGCCAGTATAAGCATCATCAACTTCTGCATAACGATGCAAAATATAAACATGAAGCGTCATCATCTGGCTTGAACAACCGGACTATCACGCATCACACGAAAAGTACGGAAGAAACTGAATCATGCAATGCACATCAAGGGGGGAGCAAATCAGCATTGTTTCAGTACATCCCAGTTATTTTGTACAACAAGGGAATTGAAATGCGCACATATGCATTTCTGGATAGTGGATCCTCTCTGACATTAATGGAGGAAAGTTTAGCGAAGGAATTGGATCTGCAAGGCGAGAAGTATCCACTTTGTCTACGCTGGACTGGTGATACCTGTCGATACGAAAAAGATGCCAAGATTGTCTCTTTGGGCATTTCTAGCACACACTGTGATAGTAGTCAACAATCTATATCGGAGGTCTGCACTGTTAAAGATCTGAAACTTCCCATGCAATATCTACCAGCTCGTAAACTGGCTGAAAAGTACGTTCAACTGAAGGGCCTTCCCATTGAAGCCTACAGCAACGTTCGACCAAAGCTTTTGATCGGAATGAGTAACGTTAAAGTGTTACATCCACTGGAAGGGCGTGAGGGAAAACCTGACGAGCCAGTTGCAGTTAAGACACGTCTCGGATGGACGGTCTATGGCACTTGTTCACAGGAAGACTGTTTGTCTACATACGAGACTCCACGTAGCTTTCATATCTGTTTCCATTCTCACGAATCTGACGAACAATTGCGCGAAGCTGTCAAACAATATTTCGCACTCGACAGTTTAGGTATTAACGCACAGCAAAACCAGCTACTCTCCAAAGAAAATGAAAGAGCTCTGGCAAAACTACAAGAGACTACAACGTTCCAGGATGCACGATACGAAGTGGCGCTGCTGTGGAAATACGACAATGTATGTTTACCTAATAACCGACCTTTAGCGTTAAGGCGTCATCATTGCTTGATCAAGAGGATGAATCGCGAGCCTCAGTTGGCAGAGGTACTGCGCACAAAAATGGCAGATTATGAGCGCAAAGGATACATTCGCAAGCTCACTGCCGATGAGAGCCAAAAAACTGGAGATCGAACCTGGTATCTGCCGATCTTCCCAGTGTTCAACCCGAATTGTCTTCGACGCGGCCGCAGTTTACGGTGGAGTCTCTCTAAATTCTGTTTTGATGAAGGGTCCAGATCAACTGAATGAACTTCCGCCTGTACTCTACAAATTTCGTGAACGGCGGATAGGTCTAGGTGGCGATGTAGCGGAGATGTTTCATCAAATGCGAATTAAAGGTGAAGATGGAGACAGTCAACGGATCGTTTGGTGTGCCAATAAAGAAACAACAGAGCCTTGCGATTACGTGATGCAGGTGGTAACGTTCGGTGCTACGTGTTCACCCAGCACCGCCCTCTTTGTCCTAAATAAGAACGCGACACGTTTCGCAAGCGAATATCCAGTCGCGGTTGACACAATTCACCGGAGGCACTACGTTGACGACATGTTAACAAGTGTTGATACGGAGAGTGAAGCCATCAAATTAGCGCAGGAAGTCCAATACGTACACCAGCAGGGTGGTTTCTATATGCGGAATTGGGTTTCAAATTCTTCGGTGGTGTTGGAAGAAATCGGTGAAAAACCCAAGCACGAAAAATCCATGGATATGAATGCTAATTCAGCAATGGAGAAAGTTGTCGGAATGTGGTGGAGCACTACAACGGATGTCTTTCGATACAAAATCTGCACAGATCGCAATAAGACCTTTTCACCGGCGACAAACACCCAACCAAAAGAGATTTGCTCCGAACGCTGATGGCTATCTACGACCCATCAGGTCTTATATCACACTACTTAATGTATTTGACAGTGCTTCTACAGGCGGTCTGGAGAGCGAAGACAGGGTGGTTAGAGCAATGGTTAGAGATATGGTTACGTATGCCAGAGCTCGAGGCGGTTGATATTCCGCGATGCTACTATCGGACCGGAGCGAATATAGACGAAGCAAGAATCGAGCTCCACACGTTCGTGGATACTCTAGGTTCGAAAAGAACGGATGTGTTCGCTGCGCGCTGGTTGGAAGTAAAACAAGGGTTGCACCACTCAAGTTTGTGTCCATTCCTCGCTTAGAGCTGCAAGCGGCAGTCATAGGTACGCGATTAGCTAAGAGTGTTGAAGCAGGACATTCCATCAAAATCGTTAGCCGTTGCTTTTGGACAGATGCTCGAGATGTTATGTAGCTTTCCGAGTGGGCGACATACTGGAAGCGACGGATGTTAATGAATGGAGATGGTTGAGCAGTAAAGTAAACGTAGCTGACGATGGTACAAAGTGGAAGAGTAATCCTGATTTATCATCGGGAAGCCGATGGTTCAATGGACCATCTTTCTTGTGGAAGTCCAAAGATGAATGGCCGAAGTCTACATTGAATGGCGCGGAAACCTCCGAAGAAATCCGAACGAATATCTTACACCACACAAATGGAACAGTTAGTACCATTCTATTACCGCAAAACTTCTCTTCGTGGTATCATCTGCGACGTGTGACTGCATTCGTGTACCGTTTCGTGGATAACATTCGTCTGAAAAAGAGTGATCAACAACCCAATATCGGGCCTCTCACTCAGGAAGAACTTCTGCGGGCAGAGATTTTCCAAATCAAGCGAGCACAGCAAGACGTCTATGCACATGAAATAGCTATCATTGCAGGCGGAGACTGCCTTCTTGATAAAAAGAGCACCTTTTTTAAAGTTAGCCCGTTTGTTGATGAGCAAGGAGTCATGCGGATTCACAGTCGGATGGATGAATGCGATTTCACGGACGAGAGCAATAGATATCCTATCGTACTTCCTCGAGACCATCCCTTCACATCACTCATAGTACGCGATGTAAATTTGCGTTTTCATCACCAATATCACGAGACCTGTGTAAATGAGGTGCGGAAAAGGTTTCATATTCCTCGAGTTCGTACTGTTTGCACCCGCGTTCGCCGTGAGTGCCAAATCTGCAAACTACAACGTGCTGTTCCCGCTCCACCAGCGATGGCCTCCCTACCGAAGGCTAGATTGGCAGCATTTGTTCGACCATTTTCATATGTAGGCGTTGACTTCTTCGGGCCCTTTCTCGTCGTCATAGGCCGTCGCCATGAAAAGCGCTGGGGTGTCATCGTAACATGTCTTACAATCAGGGCGATACACCTTGAGCTAGCTACTTCGTGCATCCTGGCTCTGCGCAACTGTTTTGCTCGACGAGGGACTCCAATCGAGATAATCAGTGATCGGGGAACGAACTTCGTGGGAGCGAACAAGGAGTTGAAGGAAGCAATGGCGGCTTTGGACCAGGAAAGACTCATGACGGAATTCACTACACCAAGAACTTCATGGCGCTTCAACCCTTCTGCAGCTCCACATATGGTTGGTTTTTGGGAGCGTCTCATCCAATCAGTGAAAAAAGTCCTAACCAAAGTCAAACCGGAGCGAGTACCTACAGAAGAGCTGTTGAGAAGTTACCTGATTGAAGTAGAGAACATAATCAACAGTCGGCCGCTGACGCATGTTCCTGTGGATGATTGTTCTTCACAGGCGCTTACCCCCAACCATTTTATTTTGGGAACATCGGATGGATCGGAACCGCTGGGTTTTATACAACAATTGTCCACTGAAGCTTCAGCATACCTGGAAGGCATCCCAAGCTCTCGCTAACCTTTTCTGGAAGCGGTGGGTTGCAGAATATCTCCCTAATATTACCCGTCCAACTAAGTGGTTCTACCCAGTGCGACCAATAGCAGTGGGCGAACTTGTCATCATTGTTGATCCTGGATTACCAAGGAATTGTTGGCCAAAAGGCAGAGTGGTATCAGTGAGAACCTCCGAAGATTGCCAAGTTCGGTCGGCAATAGTCCAGACTGCTAACGGATTATACGAGAGACCTGCAATCAAACTAGCGATTTTGGACGTAGGTGCTAATAGGAGTGAGCTGGACTGTGATCCAACTACTGGGGAGGACTGTTGCGAACGCCCATTACGCGCCGCCGCACCTACGGATGAAAATGCTAGCTTGTAGACTATCTTGCCATCGCGATGTGAGCGACGACGTTTGTAGAGAGAACTATTTCTGACGGCTGGCGAAGAACGATGACGACAATGGATGGAAGAAAAACAACGTGCGTTTAGCTTAGCTTACATCTAAAGTTGATTATTTCTAAAACTATTAATTTGGTATACTATTGAATTTCTTAAACTATCCTAAAACTACTTAATACTAGAAGATTGAAAACGGTAGGTAGTTTCCTAATAGCGGAAAACTCAAATCGATATTGTAATGAATACATTGTAAAATAGGTCTACGAAGATCACACATGTAACCGTACATGAAGTGCATTCTATATAGCATCGAGTAGCCGAGGTATTATAATTGAATTTGCACAACTTGAACCTTAATCTAATTGGCAATTTATATCTAGAAGTAACACATGCATATTTTGGTCCGACAATCGGATTGAGAAGGAAACTCACAAAACGTAAGACAAATTATACATCTATATTACCGCTACTAATTAATTGCTATTTAAAGGGAAATTTTAACCGTTAAATCTACAATAAACGCGTTAAAACTACAGACCACTGTTTCCTTTTCGTTGTGAAAGCAACAATGCATATATGTTATGTGATGTACATAATCTTGGCAGAGCTTATGCATATGCTCCTAGGCAAGGATGTTATCGATCATTTAGTAATCTGCCTTCGATCATTTAGTAGTTTGTCAATAACTCATTCCAGAACCTAAATTTCAAAATGTGTTGTATGGTGTAGTTCTAGTGCAAAGGTTTATCTACAACTCTGCCTAACAGTTCGTTGTATGAATTTCACTAATAACGGAGCTATAGCGCTAATAGCAGTAACTTAGACAAAATGATTGCATATTTTATTATCATTTAGTATAAGTATAGAAACTAGCACCGTAACTCTTTTAATAGTGGAATTCGAACATCGACCTGTTAGGGCCCATTCACAAATTACATAACGCATAAGGGGGTGGGAGGGTATCTGTCTGAGCGTTACGGCCTATACAAATTTTGAATCCCTTCCATACAAAAAACGTTACGAGGGGGTGGGTGGGGGTTGAAAATAGTCAATTTTAACGTTATGTAATTTGTGAATGAACCCTTAAAGAGAGTTGTAGAAAAACCTTCGCACTCCACCACCACTCCACGTCCACCATACAATACATTTTCAAATTAGGCCACTGAAATGAGTTATTGACAAACTACTAAATGATCGAAGGCAGATTACTAAATGATCGATAACATCCTTGCTCCTAGGTTTTGCAGATGAAATTAAGCTCCTTATGAAACGATCGCAGAGTAGTAGTGGAGACTTTCGTCTCACAGAAGATTGAGATGGTGAGAAAGGACATATCCATTCACACTACCAGTATGAAGTACATTGTTACGGATAGAAACAAAAATAAGAGGATGTACAGGAGATGATTGGAGGCGTTGAAGAAATAGTTCACATTGGAATGCGTGTGAAATGGGATAATGATCCCTAGTAACATTGTTGTAGCTACTTATGTATAATGGTTTCATAGCACACCTGAAGAGTAAATCGCTATCTTCAAAAACATTATGAAATCATAATTATTACTTGGGTGCAAAAACGGTTTTTTACAGCTTATCAGATTACTGCCCATAAAAGTATGAATGACTTACACAAATATGGAATCAATCAAATGTTAGACAGTTATGCTTGTAGCAACAATATAGCTTCCGTAGCATGCAACCGGGTATGGAGTTTGCTCTGTATTTGTACGTTATATTAGAGAAGAAAACAATAAAAATCACTTTTTTCAAAAATTCCCTGATTTCTGTATTGGCCACTTCCTATTTTTTATGCAATATTCCTTATTCTCTGAGGAAATTTTATTTTTGTGCCAACTCTAATATACACACCTACACACATATAGACAGGTATATAAAGGTAGCCTCTCGATATACAAATGCAAAAATGGTGACTTGGCTTAAAACCTTGCAGTCATTAATGTGGAAGAGCTTAATGAGCACTAAGCTGCGAGGCGGCAATGTGCCAGTGGAAGATGCAATGCCAATGAAGAAGAAGAAGAAGAAGCAATAAATAATAATAAATACATTATATTATATTGCCATTAAAACAGTTAAACAATTATTGTGGTTATGATACATTCTGATCGGTATGTGCATGTGAGGATTAGATCCGCCACAACGACACATTTTAAAAAAGTATATTCTGTTTAAATTGTATGTGTTTTCCTCCTAGGTGTGCTACTTTCGTATTAAAGACTCTCCAAAAATGTTTAAGATTGGCGTCTATGCCTTTGTGTACATTCATTGCATTTCAAATCATTCTCCCCTAAATGATCATGCGCGAGCCGCCAGTGCGCACCACACTGGTGTTCATTCGCTTCAATACTAAATAACAATACCTACTACCATGCGGTGCCTTTTGGAGGACCGCAAACACATCAAAGAGATCAACACCTATGCAACGAAAGCTTTGCAGCAGTTCCCCTCCGACGGCTTTATTAGTATTCAGATTCGCCCAAACACACGCGATGTGACTGCCATTGTTGCCGCGACTCTATCGCTGGGTCGCTGCATGCAAGGTTCCGTTGACGTTTCAACATCAATGCGGCATACAATAGCAGTCACCCATCAACAGTCACGTCGCGTTTGTTTGGCAGAACCTTCAACTACACTAAGCTTTTCATTTTCTTTACGTCGCTAGAAGTGAAATAAACTAACCTGTCTATATATTTCGCGTAAGAAAAATTGTGTACCAGGTAGTCTGATGCCCCATACGGTCGAGAGGTTTGATTTACCTCCAAAAACATCTCTCGCTATCGCTATCGCTATCGTTATCGCAATCGATATTCGCAAAGAATAACCAATCTGAATATGAAAAAAATATATATACATCATAAATCTTAAGTGATGAATAAAACCATACCGTGGGGCATTTTCTCGACTACTTTTTTTCAATGCCACAAAATGTTTCTTTATTTTTTTTTTGTTTTTTTTTTCGTGATGTCTTTTATAGATTTCAAATGGTCAAATTACACATAGCAAACCGGGCACTGATACATTGCATATCTAGAACAAGATCGCATTTCAAACATTGTAAAAGTTCACATTAACCATGAAACTAATAAACTTTAACAACGAAAGAAAATTTTCTTCTTCTATCTTCTATCTTTCTTCTATTCTTCTTTCTTCTTTCTTCTTCTATCTTCTTCTTCTATTCTTCTTTCGTCTTCTATATCTATTATTATTCTATATATATAAAAACCAATCTATGTATGTATGTTCGCTTACTACTTCTGAACCACTTGGCCGAATTCAACCAAATTTGGTACACACGTTCTCTATCCCCAGGAGAAGTTAACAAAGGGGGTGGGAGGGTCATTTAGAAAAGGGGGTGGGGTTTTGTTTAGAAAACGAACAATTATGTGTAACTTTCATCTCCCAGGACCGATTTCAACCAAATTTTGTACACATATTCACTATAAGGAGACAATCATATGAGAGTGTAATTTTGGAAAGGGGGGAGGGGTCTGGAGGGAGGGGTATTGTTTAGAAAACGGGTTATTCAGAGTAAATTCTGAACCCCTGCACCGATTTCAACCAAATTTGATACACATAATCTCTACCCTAAAGAAAAGATAACAAAGGGGGTGGGGCGGTCATTGTTAAAAGAGGGAGGGTATGGGGGGAGGGGTTGTCTTTATAAAACGAGCAATTCAGTGTAACTCCCAACCCAACCCCCAGTACCCATATCAATCAAATTTTGTACACATATTCACTAAGAGTAGTCGATCATATGGAAGTGTAATTTGGGAAAGAGGGGAGGGGTATTGTTCAGAAAATAGGCAATTCAGTGTATCTTTTGAACCCCTGGACCGATTTCATCCAAATTTGGTACACACACTCTCTATCCTAGGGAGAAAATAACAAAGGGGTGAGATGATCATTGGGAAAAGTGGAGGGTAAGGGGGAAGGGTTGTCTTTAAGAAAAGAGCAATTCAGTGTAACACCTAACTCCCAGGACCGATTTCAACCAAATTTGGTGCACACATTTTCTATCCTAAGGAGAAGATAACAAAGGAGGTGAGAGGGTCATTGGGGAAAAAGGGAAGTTAGGGGGGAAGGGGTTGTCTTTAAAAAATGAGCAATTCAGTGTAACTCCCAGGATAAATTCCAACCAGATTTGATACACTTATTCTCTATTTTTGGAAGATGTTTATTGAAAAGGTAGAAGGGCCAAACAAATATATAAAAATATATTGATACAAAGGTACAATTCTATGAGCGGTAGATCTACCTCTGTGGGTTTCGTGCTACAGCATTGGACATTTTAATTGTATAATTTACTTTTCAGTCCCTAGCAAAGCCGGATACATATAGCTATTAGCTATCTATATATATCGGATACTTATTCAATGTATGTGACGTATGTGATTTTGTAAACAAAAATTTAAACGTTGATTTCTGCAATCTGATAGCACTCCTACGCAAACCATTTTTTTTATCATGATTTAGCATTTAATAAAATAAACGTAGTAACTCTTAACGCTGTTAGTTTCAGATGCTAGGTAAAATGGGTGTCGGTTAGTGTCCAAATAGGAGACCTCCTTGGCCTAGGGGTAGGCTGCGCGGTTACAAAATCGAATTTCCAGACAGTTCGAATTTCTTGACTTACCTGCACTCCCAAGTAACAATTTCCATGCTTGTTGGATTTATTTAATTCTTATAGTGGATTCATGACAGCAGTCACCATAACTAGTTGCTCAGTTTGATTGGCGATCTTATTGCTATCAATAAACCTCTGATAAATTCGCTGAAAAGGCTTAAAACGTCAAAAGCCGATTGATCTTCCCGCATAATCATGAACCATAATTGTACCATTTTACAGATTGTTCGTGCCAATAAATAACAATAACCCTACTATTCTGCTTGTTGTTAATAATAATGATAAACTAACCTCACCACGTATGGTCTTCACGATACGTTATGTTGTTATTGGCCATTCGACCATATGGGTATTGGGCATTTTTTTACATTTTTTTCGCTGGACACTATATGGTATGGTCGAGATATAATTCATATTTTTGATTAAAGCAATATGGGTTTGTATAAATAAATGGTAAAATGGAAGGAAAAGGCGACGGACCGTACCCCTTACCTTTTACTAGTTAAAATAATATTTCGATATTTCTCACACTTTTGAATAAAAACACGATTATTATTCGATTGTATATTAATTATGTATTATTTATTGAAATAAAATTCACATTTTATACCTCGTACATCGTACCAATTGTACATCGGGTATATAAACCCAGTTCGTTCATTGGTAGGGAAATTTCTGGAATCGGTATCCGTGACGTCTTCCGTGACTGCAGGAAATACTAGAGAAAAACCACTTTATCATTAACATGCATATTAAGTATTAGTACCATTGTACGGGAATAAACTTACCAATAAATAGAAAAAAATACATCTTAATTTGTTTGAATGCTCCAAGAGATCTTGTGTGCTGCCGCTTGCATGTATCCGTGTGCACTTGTACGTTCACTAGATTTAAGAAATATGCCATTATGATTATGAGATTTTGTTTGAGTTATTTATATACACTCCATTTCTCACCTTCGTTTTGTTGAACTGGATAACTTAATTTCCATTTTATAATTGAAAAATATGTGTAAAAGTAAGCAAAACTAAATTTGAGCACAAAATAAACAAACGAAAATTGAACACACGGAAAACTATGTCAGCGAATTAATAAATAATAACTGAATCATTTACTTCATTTTTATCATTGGAGGATATAATTTTCGATGCGTTTGTGGAACATAACTGAAATAAAACTAGCTCTGAATGATACAGAATTATTTGATAGCTGTATGCCACGTTGTTACCATACCAGTTATGAGTGAGGTTATGAGTCATTTGCAGGTGTTTATCATTGTCTTTGAAAATGAAGAACCATAATAAATTGTAATGAAGCAATAAACTTTGAAATTAATGCATATGGTACCGTAGATTGAAGATGTTGTATAATATTGATTTGAGGTCAACATACAATAAGATTGTAAACCGACAACAATGTAAATAATAACAATAATACTTATTCTATCTGATCAGTAACAACAATAGCGCAGATCGTTTTTGATTATGCGGGTTATGAGTAGCTCTACGGTTATGACAAAGAACGTAATAAGTCCTATTTTCAATACTCGATCAAATCCAAAAATGTTGGTCGTAATGTGGTCAAATGAATAACCACAATAAGAATATTTACATTGCAAAGAGCTTATAACGGTGTTTAACGAGAGCAACATTTTTCTGATTGAAAACTTTCATGGCCATATTGAAAAAGGAGACGCAATTTCAAGTCGGTGGAATTTACAACTGCAATTCATGATTAGATAATGTTTTCTTCGTGAAAAACATGTTTTGGCTATTGATTTGAATATTTGGGTGGATTTTGAATGGATTGAGTGAAGATTTACGATATTGGTGTAATAATCATTTTAAATTACAGGCCGGACTCGATTATCCGGAGTGTTGAAAAAAATTTCACTCTGGATAATCGAGCCATTTTTTGTTGTGTGTGTGTGTGTATGTACAAACTAACCCCCACTGTCTGGCAGTGATGTTATGGAAGAAAGCTGTCTGTTAAAACAGTCAGATTTAATCCGGGTGTTAGAAAGTGTTAGCTCTACTGCAGCTCCAGTGACCCATTTCAGAGTGCCTGGTATTTCATGTCCACTCCGAGGTCACTATCACTAACAGTAAGCCCCGCCTGGTTATGCTACCCTTTATCAAATGGATAAAGGTATCATAATCAAACTTCCGGATGCAACATATATATAATATATTTTGAATCCAGCGCGCATTTAGTAGAATTCATTATACACATAATTTTACATAGTTGTTCCGCGATTACTGATCTTCATACTTGTGCCAAAAAAATAAAGGATAATAGTACTTACCGAACGAGGCGTTTAGAATTGTTTACCTTAAGAGCTCCGAAATCAACCAACATCGACGGGCTAGTTGTCCTACTGTAGCTGTCAAAACTCCGAACTGGAACTCGATGGAGAATATTTTTGGATGCATGGGAGGCGGGATGGGATGTTTCTGATCTGGGTTAGACATGTCGGGGAGATGTCTGTTTCAGGTTGTAGACCCAGTATCTTGAATAAAATGATGGACGAATGGACAAATGGTGTTTTGTGTGTCGTCTAGTCCAACAAACTTGATAAAATAATCCTTTCTTAATTTCAAAATTTTCACTCTGAAAATAGAGAGAAAAAAATCTGTCAAGCGTAAAATCACGTCTTTTCTGCTCGAGCAATCGAGCCATTTTTTGTTGTCGCTGAAAATTTAACTTTTGCTCAAAAAATCTTTATTCTAGTTATATAAAATCTAGTAAAATATCCCGTTGGTCAGTTCATGGGTTCTTCTGACTACCGTTTTAGAGGTCTGCGCCGATCCGAAAATCGTCAGCGGCGGCGTTTGTCATAATTTTGGTCGGCGAAGGATTGGCGATTTATTTATTACGTTCGAAACGTAAAGTTTTTTAGGATATATTTAAAACATTAACGGGGGAATCTTTTTATTTCGCCGGAAAACTCTAATGAACTGTCCCAGGGGTTTTTCGAACTTTCAACAAGAAATGCTCTAAAGTTTTTACCGGAATTTCTTTGAAATTTTCACTGGAAATTTTTTATAAGTTTGCCTATGCCACCGGGCATGCACGCTTCGATTTTATTCTCGTCGAGAATTTTCCTAAGTTTCCACTAAACAGAATTTCCTTGTGATTTATTTTAAGTTCCACAAAAACTGTTTCCAACGGAATTTCAACTGGATTTGTTCAGAATTTCTTTGGATTTCTACGAGAATTTTTTATGTTGTCCATTAGTAATTCTTCGGAGTTTCTACGATAAAATTTTCAAAAGACGAAGGGTCGTTTGGTTGAAAATCATTTGGTGGAAAGTGAAAAGTCGAATACCACTTGGCCGAATAATACGTTAAGCCGAAAGCTATCTAGCCGAATTCCATTTGTTCGATACCGTTATTATGTAGAAAACGGTTTGGAAAAGCCAATGCTCTAACAGGTTGTTTGGTCGAATAGGCCTTGTCGCCGAAAATTCCATTTGACCGAAACGGTAGTTCAGCAGGAAAAGCAATTTTCGGTCAAACGATTTTTTTCTGCAGCTCGGGCAAACAATCAAATGTCATATGTTCATTTCGGCCAAATGGCCCTTTTATGCCAAACGACCATTTAGGTCTTCTTGGCTAAATGACTTGTTCGGCCGAACGACATTATCGACCATATGTCTATTTCGGCCAAATGCCAGTCGAGTTTCAGATTAATGATGTATTCGGCAAAACAACAAACGGCCATTCACCGTCAAACATTTGATTTCAACGTGAAATTATGTGGATTTCAACAGGACATTCTTGGAAACTTCCGCAAGTAATTCTTTGAGATTCCTAAAGGAAATTCTTTATAATTTGCCCGGGAAATTTCTGGAATTTTCAAGTGTGTGTGTGATTCCCGCCCTAGTAGGAGAAAACATTTCGTGAAGCGGAAAACGCTCCTCTGATTCACTGGGTGCTGTGTGAATGTCCTATCCGTTGTCTAATGCTAAGTGTTAATTATTCAGTCTGTGCGACCTCTGGTCAAAGACAGTGATCCTGTATTCCTTTTTTTAAATTATACAAAAAAATCTTCCAAATTTTTAAGGAAATTTACTTAGAATTTCAACGGTAGTATTTTCGAGATAACGAAGGAAATTCTTCAAAATTTTCAATGAAAGTTCTTAGTTTTACGAAAAGCTTTTTCGATTTTTCAACGAAAATTGTATGGAATTTTCAAGAAAAATTGCTTTTTTCACGAGAAATCCTTTTGAGTTTCAACGGGATTGCCTGTTGGCGGCGACGGCACACACCTCTAACCACCGTGTGGAGGGTAAAAAAAAGAAAAATTCTAAATTTTATCGTTAAGCACCTAGATTTTTCAGATGCACTTGATATTGTGGCTTATACATCTCGTAGCCTTCCGAAAATTCCGGAACGTCCATGAAATAGAACAAAAAAAATGAATTTCATTGCATAGCACCATTAGACATTCTAACATCGGAATTTCATTTGATTTATTCAAACAAAGGCCTCTGCAATACATAAATTTCATCTACATTCAGCTCGGTCTGTAGTTGCACGTCGCCAACTTTGTAGTCCACGGAGGGACCTCAAATCGATCCACCGTGCTCTCTGCGTACCTCGCCTTCTTGTCCCCTGCGGATCCCTATCAGGTGCCATTTTCACCGGGTTATTGCCCGACAATCTGAGCATGACATTGTGTATGGATCACCTTGGCCACCGAGTGATTCTTTTGAAAATGAAAATATTCGTTTCATCATTAGGTAAGATCCATTAATTACGTAATGCAAAAATGGCCATTTTCAATCACCTCTCCCCCCTATGTCACACTTTTTGTATGAGGTATCTAAAAATATTGTATGGATTGTCACACTTCAGGAAGCCCCCCCCCCCCTGTAAACGTTACGTAATTTATGGATGTTCCCCAAACACAAATATTTTTCAGCGCCATTTGATGTTACTATGAATATAGAACTGGTGTTTTAATCCATACATGGACCACCGTTTTTTTTCCTATTCGGGGGTGCCACTGCGACCTGTTATTAGATCTATTGTAGCGTTACCCGTATCCTTAGTGTTAAAGTGCATGTCGAATTACTTCATTACTATTGATAAGCAATGCAGTATCGGTTTCGATACAGTTGTTTAGTTTTGTTTTCTCAAGAGCACCATGACAAGGTCCCGCTATTTAGACCCTTCACAGAGAGCAATCCCATTGAAGGCGCGCCCCTTATCAATAGGAAATCAATCCTTTCTTGAGAAAACAGAACAGTGATACTGTTTTTGGCCATGCATCGGAGCCCTAGCCACATCCTTGTCTTGCTTCTAGAATATCACCAGTAAACAATGAAAACCCGGGATTTAGCTCTGTCTACAAGACCATTTCAAGCAAGAGAATTTGTTCAGTAATAAGAACTTCCGTGTGTTCCTCTCACTACCATTTTCACCAGTTCATGAAGAGTTAGTACGTATTTAAACCCCTAACTCGATTTTTCCAGCAGTCAGTTCAGCCTAGGACGGGGTACCGAGGGTTTGTTTTTAACTAATTGCTTGAAAAGTTGTTTCCGCTGCATACAGTTTAGCCTCAATCAAGAGGAATTCGAGTCTTTCAACTGTCTGCAAGGACACATTAATTATTTTTTATTTCTGAGACTGCTGTTGGTAGCGGGGACTAAATACGATGAATCCTTAATTACCACAACTTATTGCCCTAGCTAGAAAAATGGATTAAGCTAGGGCTCTGTTTGGTAGATCTTATACCGCAACACATTACGTCAAAGTGATCTACCGTGTTACGGGACCGTGGACCAACGTTGGTGAAATAATTATTTTTTCATATAAATATTCAGGCTGTTCACAAATTACGTTACGCTGGACGGAAAGGGAATGGGTCAGGCCGTGCGTTACGATTCATACAAACCAATTAAACCTTCCATATAAAAAGCGGTACGAGGGGGAGTCTGAAGGACCATTTGAATCACAATGTCAATGCTGTACTCAGAATGTACATACCGTCAACTGGGGGGAAGATGATCATTTTTAAGACAAAACATGCAATAATAATGTGTGTTTACATTTTAAATCGAAACAAATATTTTCAAAACATGTACTGCTATACGTTGCAATAATCAACAACTTTAGTTTTCTGAAATGCATTTGCATTTATTAAAATAAATTAAATTATCACACATTTTTTGAGTAATCTAGTTTGGGGTGAAGTTGATCAAGACAGCTCTACTAAAATCATTATGACCTAGTAGTCAAAATACACTAGGTTATTTGTATGAATGTTGAATTTACTACGTAAAGAAGTCTACGAAGTCAATATTTGAAACGAAAATAGCGTCATTTATGACTATCTATCTCTTTCTTCCACAAAATACATTTTCATGATTATAATCGAAAAACTCGGATTTCTACCTAGCGGTAACATTACTTGAACGGAGAATATTGTTGACTACCGTTTCATAAAAAAATTTGGCACTTTTGACTGACACATCAAATGATCATCTTCACCTCAATGATCATCTTCCCCCCAGTTGACGGTACATACGAATTATTTTAAGCATTCGGTGAATAGAGGTAATAAACTATTGTAGATCCAGTTGAAAACCGAACAAAGCTTTCGCGACAATCGCATTTTCTACCATTTCCGGATGTCGCAACTACATCGCGAGTAGTGCGCATCTATGCCATAGCTGTGCGCCATCATGCGCATCACTCGCGATGCAGTTGCGACATTCGGAAATGGGAGAAAATGCGATTGTCGCGAGAGCTCAGTTCGGTTTTCAACTGGATCTACAATATAGAGGACTATTGTCGCTGCGGTTCCCATTGTTATCGTCCCCAAACATGTTGGGTACCTATCTGTCAAAACGTACTGATTTTTCCTTTGTTGACATTTAGTGCCCTATCCTCGCCAGCAAAAGATGTTTCGCCAGTGACGACAGCGACAATCTTCCTCTATAGTTTATTACCTCTATTATTCGGTGCTTTGAATTGAAATTCATAAAATGACCAATCATGAATTTTCTTGATTTCCGTTCGCTTAGGGTTCTTTCACAAAACCCGTAACGTTGAATTTTATAATTTTGTTACCCCACCCTCCCTTTCGTAACTTATGAAAGGTTTTTTTTAACGGATTGTAACGCTTGGTCTGACTTCTTTATTTCCCCTAAAGCGTTATGTAATTTGTGTAACATTAATTACGTAATGCAAAAATTGGCCATTTTCAACCCCCAACCTCCTGTATGAATCATTGCAAATTTTTGTATGGATTGTCACACTTCGGGCAACACCCCCTCTCCCCTCTGAGCGTTACGTAATTTATGGATGTTCCCTAGGGAAGGCGAGAAAGTCACTACATGTCTTGCACATATTGGATACGTTATGGATACACAAAGATAATATTTCTATTTTTGCAAGATGGGTAAAAATATTACCCCGGATAATCGAGCCATTTTCTCCGGTTAATCGAGCCCCGGATAGTCGAACCCCCGGTTAATCAAGCCTCCGGATAATCGAGTACGGCCTGTAATTGCCAAGATCTATATTATTTTGCGAGCGCGTGGCTTTCACCATGAAATCGAAAGCGCACCTCATTTCCATGGAAGTACTTTGGAAAACAAACCTGAAAAAATATTATTTTGAATTCATCCTCATCATGATTTCCATCATCATTTATTTTGTTAATTGATTGCATATTATTCGGCAACTCGGCCGTACGAAAACCATTTTTTTGTTAAATATCTTGGCTGTGCATATGCACAGCATATGTTTCGAAATGGACAAATTGATATGAAATTTGCGAAAAAGAATCCACGTGTCTTAGAGGGACTCGAACCCTCAACCAAACAAACCTTGATAATGCCATCGGTGCTAGAGAGATAAACAATTTCTTTTCGGTTAGTTACAGCTACAGCTTTAAATACAAAAGTGTCCCATATCTGTGTGCGTCCCATAACTGTGGGGGCACCGCAATAGTTTTTAATCCGAAACACAACCACGAGAAACCAATTATTTATCAACCTACTTTTGAAGCTTTATGTTGCTACCCCCTAGAGCTTGCTGGACTTAAACATTCTCTCAAGAATAGAGACGCACCATAATACAAGCGTACAGTACTGAAAAGATTCAACAGATATTAAGATATATCATATCTCGCGCTTAGTATCATAGGGGCGTAACTGTATTGATCGATTTCCTTTCGTCGATGTTTTCTTTTCATTATTGTAGCGAATTGCGCTAGTTTGTCGATTATTTAATGTTTTACTGCGATAAAGGATGAATATTGAAACCAGGACTAGACGAGAGCATCAATTCACTCCAGGTTTTTGGAAACTTTTTCAACGTCTTCCGGTGCGACCGCAATTCTCTCAACAGCGACAAACGTAGCTTCGGAGGTGTGCTTATTGCTGTCTCAGAACGATTTGATTGCTCACCAATTGAAACGCACAGTGGCCGTAGGCTAGAACAAGTGTGTATTTCCGCAAACATTCGTGGTGTCCGTTTTCTTTTGTGCAACGTTTACATTCCGCCGGATAAAAGTCGCAACCCGGAAGTAATTGACCAGCACATTGCAAGCGTACGTTTTTTTTTTATTGTCTTTATTAACGAGGTTTTCGGCCCTAGACCGGTTCACCTCATAGCCAGCGTACGTGAACTCTGCGACCGCGCATCAAAGAATGACATTGTTCTAGTGTGTGGCGATTTCAACCAACCTCGTATTGTTTGGTCTGAAGGCGAGATCGGCATACGTCCGGTTGATTCAACCGTATTGACTCCCGCAAGCAACGCATTGGTGGACGGAATGAATTTCCTAAATATGAACCAGGCTAACGTACAACGCAATAGTTTGGGTCGTACTCTAGACTTGGTGTTCGTATCTGAGGATAGCAACAGTGTTGTATACACTGCGGAAGAATCTCTGCTGCCAGTTGATCTTCACCACCCTCCACTGGACATTCGTGTCGAGATACCATCTGATGCCCCCGGTCAACTACCGGTTGCAAATGAGAGTGAAAAAGCTCTAAATTTTCGCAAAATTGATTTTGAGCAGCTAATGCGTTTTTTGTCCGGTACGAACTGGAGTTGTGTGTATGACAGTGTGACTGTTCACAATATGGCTACTGTTTTTTGTGATGTCGTCAACCAGTGGCTGAATGAGAATGTACCAATGAAGAAAAAGCGTGTCTCCCCTCCCTGGAGCACCCCTGGTCTCCGAATATTAAAGCGGAAGCGAAATCAATGGCTGCGATGTTTGCGGGTTCATCGGTCAGCCGCCTTTGCAAAAGAAAATTTCAAACGTGCTAGTGATGATTATAAAAAGACGAACGCTGCGCTCTACAAAGCACATGTTCTAAGGGTACAATTTGGTTTACGAAGTGACCCAAAATCCTTCTGGGGCTTTGTTAATAGCAAACGAAAACAAACCTCTGTACCTCTGTGTGATCTACGACAGCAAGGAAGCTAGAAGTTTATCAGAGGCGTGCGACTTTTTTGCAAAGCATTTTTCATCCGTTTTCCAGTCTGAATCATCGACTGACGTCGAAGCTGAGCTAGCTGCATCAAACATCCCGCTCGACGCTGTTGACATGGACACGTTTCAAATATCGCCGGCAATGATCGTTTATGCTGCAAAAAAGCTGAAATGTTCGTTTTGTCCGGGCCCGGATGGCATTCCTGCTGTTGTGTTCCGTCGGTGTGCAAGAGCTGTGGCTGATCCACTTGCTTTTATCTTCAATCGTTCTTTCGAGCAAGGAATTTTCCCTGAGTGCTGGAAAATTTCTACCATGTTTCCAGTGCACAAAAGTGGTGACCGTCAAGATGTCAAAAACTACCGTGGAATAACGAGTCTTTCTGCGGCGTCAAAGCTCTTCGAAATTATTGCCAGCGGTCATATTCTACAAGCTGTAAAATTACATATCTCGAACGAGCAACACGGATTTCTTCCTGGAAGGTCTGTAGCTACCAACTTACTGGAACTAACTACCACTTGTTTGTCGGCAATGGAGCAAAGTAGATGTCATCTATACGGATCTGAAAGCGGCTTTCGATAAAATCGATCATAAAGTGCTACTCAATAAACTCTCACGTTTAGGTGCCTCTAATAGATTAGTATCTTGGCTTTCTTCGTATCTAACAGGGAGAACGTTACGCGTAAAGCATGGAACCTGTGTCTCTTCTCCGTTCCATAGTTCTTCGGGTGTGCCCCAAGGCAGTAATCTGGGACCTTTATTGTTCGTAATTTTTTTCAACGACGTGGCATCTTCACTTGGCTACAGGTGCAAGCTTATTTACGCTGATGATCTGAAAATGTATGTAGTAGTCCGTTGCATCGAGGACTGCTATCATTTGCAGAGTCTCCTCAATGTGTTTGTCAACTGGTGTAGCAAAAATAAGCTTATGATCAGCATCGGTAAATGTGAAGTAATGACTTTTCATCGTTTGAAGAACCCGATTATTTTTGAATATTACATAGATAACATTCTACTAAGCAGAGTTGATCAAGCAATAGATCTTGGCGTTACATTGGACACAAAACTTTCCTTCAACTCGCATTATGCTGCAATAATTAGCAAGGCAAACCGTCAGCTCGGTTTCATCTCTAAAATCGCCAGAGAATTTACAGACCCGCACTGCCTCAAGGCGCTTTATTGCTCGCTTGTACGACCCATCCTGGAAAATGCTGCAATTGTCTGGGCTCCAAATGACGTGGCATGGAATTTGCGAATTGAGCGAGTCCAAAAACGGTTTGTGCGGCTTGCTTTGAGGAGTCTACCATGGCGTGACTAACTGAACCTACCAGCTTATCCCGATGCCAACTACTTGGTCTTGAAACTCTCGATCGGCGACGTAAGATTCAGCAAGCTTCGTTCATCGTCAAATTACTCAACGGAGACGTCGACTGCCCGCATCTTTTATTTTTGCTGAACTTTCGTGCATCAGGAAGACTTTTAAGGCAACACACTTTGATGCAGCATGGATTTCACCGAACTCGTTATGCATATAACCAGCCCATTTGCGCGATGATACGAGCTTTCAAATCAGTTGAATCTGTGTTTGATTTTGGATTGACTACATCTCAATTTGTTAATAGGATAAGAAGACTACATATAGATTAGTAACGTTACACGTTATTCATTAAGATCAGATCAGATCAGATGAATTATAATAAATAAATAAATATATCTTGCACCAGAATCGATAATCGCGGTTGTAGCTTTTGAAACAATTGAGTTATTAACAAAATATAAAATCGATTGAGAGAAATCGATCAATACAGTTACGCCCCTATGAAACTAAGCGCGAGATATTTTCTTCCTTTGCGCATAATCAATCGTGGTGCATATTCCATCCATTGTATGTTTCAAGGATCGTCGAATCAAAACTTATTTCCCCACACTTTTGAAACAGTACGCATACCACTTTCCCCGCGGAGGGGAACGCAAATTAATTATCATTCAATACTTGCACAGTAAATACCTTGCACCTGTGTTTGCTGATAGTTGTAGTTGCACTCGTTGCATTCAGACAAGCATTAACTGTTCATCACGAGAAACAAACCGCCCTAAAAGGTATTTATATATCAGAACGATATCACCCTCCAACGGGTAGTCTGCCATGCCTCCACGGGATAAAGGTCTGGGTTACCTTTAACAACCCACGAATCCACGATACACGAGAATGCTTATGCAAATCAACTCTGTTAAGAAAAACTCCGTCAAGAAACAAGAACTATGGAAACATATTATCCAAATGGAAAAAAAGTATCATGTAATAAGTTCGTTACGCGAAAACTTTAAATTACCGAGGGGCAAATTCGACTACTTTTTGTACGCCGTGGGAATTTTCTTCGAACTTTTGAAGAAGGGGGCTGCAAAGTTCTCCTGTGCTTCACATCCTCATTATTCACGAATAGAGCTATGTATAACAAGACACTTCGAGAGGTTTAAAAAATTAGAGCACATGTTTCTCACTTCATACTACTGTCGTTATTCGTGTTGGAAATAATGGAAGTTAATTGCAAACTTTACCGCTTGCATTACATCAGAAATTATGAGCTCTAGTGATTCTATTTAAATAAAATGCAGTCGCTCAAACTTCTTCGGCAAGTTTTAACTAGAAATTCGTTGGATTTCTTACATGGTTTTTTTTTTAATTGTCATGGAAAATACTTTCGAATATCTATTGTATAGTTTTCTATTGTCTTTCGAATTGCCATGGATTTTTTTTATTTGTCACAAAAAAACACTCGAAAAATTATTAATTATTTGGAAAATTTCTCCGAAATTATTTTCTGCATATACGAGGAAAACATATTACATAAATTTCTTTGTGTTTCCCTCCCAGCTGTTCTCAACATTTCCGCTGGATATTCTTATGAACTTTAAAGGAACCTCTTTAGGATTGATTTTTATTTTGCTCGAATTAAGACATGATAAGTTTCAAAACCTACTTTTTGTGAGAAAATGTTTAAATCTCTTATTTCAATCTGTTTATTTATATTTCATTTTTGATTTAACACAATGACTCGAATCCAATAATATTCAATAGTGCTTGATAATATCAATGAGTTCTATGATAATTGTAATGTTTGTAATTGTTATTTGTAATTATTTGTTTATTTTACGTTTGTTTATTTACGTCATTAAATTCTATTTCATAATTAGATAATTAGATAATTAGATTGCATGACAGTGAGTGATATGAAATGATTGACTAAAAAAGTCTGTAGTCCATAGAATATAAGCTGGAGACTTATTTTTAAATTACGGTAATTTTAGCATTAGCCATCGTCAACGGGAATCGAACTCATCTCCTTCGGATTGGCAAACCTTGAATTCGTTTTTGTGAAAATTGAGCGCGAAGTCTTCGATCATGCGCAACTGGCAGCTGGCTGCCAAGAGGAGAAAATGAACACCATCGCATTCAATCCGTTTCGCGTTCCTCCTCCACACAATCCGGCAAACCTGAGCAATTATTGCTTCAGGTATCTGTTCCACCATATGTCCGCGCATCATCCCACCCAGTTGATGGTGGCGGTGACGTCGACATCGATAGAGCCGGAATGCAGCTAACACTCAATAAATAGCAGCTCGATGCCACCAAGCACAGGGTAGTCTGCCATGCCTCTACGGGAAGAAGGTGAGAGCTACCTTAACAGCTCGGAAATACATAAACATGAAAACTTCTCTGTTAAAGGAAACTCCGTCAAGATTGAAAAACCGATTAATAATATAAAAAGTAATCAAGTAATAATTTCGTTACGAGAAAACTTTAAATTACCGAGAGGCGAATTCGACTACTTTTTTATTTTGATTTCAGGAAACATTCTTCTTCTTCTTCTTCTTCTTCAATGACTCTACATTCCAACAGGAACTTGGCCTGCGAAAAACTCTGTTTTTCTATTTTACATGCAAGCAGGCTTCGGAATTCTCACTCATATGAATAAAAACCTAGGATTAATCCCTTTGGCGGAGTGTGATTTTTCATGTTCCCCTGTGAGGAAGTATTCTCACACAACATTTTTATCCGGATAGAATAACGAGTGATAGGTTCGTGAGCGCCGGATCGCCGGATAATTTAATTGTGATCAACCAATTTTTCCTTCTCGTCGCTTGTCCAGATAAATTTCACAAGCATATTCACAAAAATTAAAGACCGCCACGGGATTCGAACCCAAAACAATTTTGAAATGTTTAGAGCGCCCACTATAACCACGCCACCACATGAACTGAATGAAAGAAGAGAGAAAAACTACTCTATTGAACCTTCTACTTATCGTGGCGCATCGTCAGGTTCAATCAGTTTGGAGCGGCAAAGTAAGCAGCATTTATTTCGCGAAACATGGGAAGAGGAATAACAATTTTTCGCACCATCGCTTGCGCCGGAGTTTATCGCGCTGTAATTTATCCGGATAAAATGGATGGTGGAGCGATCTGTTGTCGCGTGAGTGAGTGAAAAATCCGAAGCCTGCATGCAAGACATAGAAAAGCTAATATTTTCGCTCTATTGGCCACCAGACAGCTTTTTGTTATATAATTTTATTCGCTAATTATTAGTTAGTTTTATTGCCTTTCTCGTATACTAAGAATACGGAAAGGCTATAGAACTACCGAACTTTTTATAGAAGGCTCGGAGACCCATAGTGTTATATACCAATCGACTCAACTCGACGAATTGAGGTAATGACTGTATGTGTGTGTACAAAAATGTAAGACACACTTTTTGGTACTTAGCATTATCCAACTTGCTCGCAACAAGTTGAAATCGACGCGGCCATTACGTTCAAAAGTTATTTTAAAAACATTGTTTTTTTGTCAAGGGTCACGGAAAAAAAATTTCAAAACGAGAGAAAAAAAATTTCAGAAATCGCTGCAATGCACTCAAATGACCGCAAATAGACATAAAATGGAGGAAAAAGTAAAATCTATCCCCCTAAAGGGACCTCTCTTATATGTTTTTCTCATTTTTTAATACGCGAGAAAGGCACCACCAACGCTAGGTGGATTGATTTGAGTTTTTCTTAGAAGGTAGTGGAGAGTTCAGGGACTCCCCCTTCCTCTTGCTTTTGTGCGTGGAGACGTGACCTAGAAGGTTTTTTTTTCAGAACGGTGTCCTTGCAGGATTACCAGTGCTTGTCGGAACTTTACTTCTGAAAACGGGTCCAACGTAAAACGAAGGCATGAGCCAAAGCAAAGATCGTAACGGGATCAGGAGGTACAAATAGCGCTTAGAAGCACTGTTGAAATTAAAATTGCTTCGGGTAGTGTTAAAAACTTCTTTCAGCAAAGATAGAAAAGAACCGCACAGCACGGAATCACAATGGTCTGCCTACCAGACAGCTCATTCTACACATCTATAGACGACTTGAATATTACAAATGATGTTCACGGAATGTCCGACAGATAGTTGTTTATGATTTTCACCAGGTAGCTGGGATGATTGTAGCGTCTTTAGGTTTAGGTTTTAGGTTTAGGTTTAGGGCCATGGCAGCGGTTTTAGAGGCAGACTTGTTCCGTTTCAAACAATTTGGATAGCCCCGAGAGAAGGCTGATGGGACGATAATTTATATGAGAAAAAGGATGCTTCCCAGGCTTCCGGGAGGGGGATAACTCCTACTGACTTCTAGGACAAAGGGGAGTAGCTGAGTCGGAGGCACTGATTGGAAATCAGCGAGAGGTGCTCGAAAAACGAAGCACTCATGTGTTTGAGCTCAACGAGACAGATGGATGTTGTTCGCATGCTCGTTAACATTCGTGCGAGCTGACGATGTTCTGTCCAATATTGTGCGACCTATTTCGGCGACCTTCTCTGCGGGAGCGATCCATAGGACCATGGCTGTCTAGCAAACGAATCCAACATTTGTTGAGTGTATCAATTGCTATAGTGTTGCTTACCTGACGAGCCGTCGGTATGTGATGATCACGGCCCTGGCAAAGCTCCTTTGGATGTTATTAAGCTACTCGTTGACGTCTGCAGGTGTGATCGGGTGTCGCTGGAAGTCGATGTAATTATCACCGCACCTTTGGAAACGACCCCAGTCGACTCGATGATAGTTTCGCGGGGATAGATGGAATCGACTAACTGAAGTCCCAAGTCGCCCGAATAAAAAATATTATAGAAAAACAATACAATTTATTGTAACATTACTATCAAAAACAATGAATTGACCTTAGATTATACTGTAGATGAAATAATAGAAATACATTAGAATGTTTTGTTATGAACCATTCAATTAATTGTAAATGAAGTTTTCGCATTAGAACGTTAACATGCGTTTTACATGCACTTTTTTTGTCAAACAATAGAGTGTATCGTAATTATATTGTTGAAATATCCGAAGAAAACCGTTCGAGTTACATTAGATTTAATTGTATTTTTATAGTAAAACAATACGATATTGAATTTCTTAATTATGACGGCTTTAACGTTCAACAATGAAATTTAGAGAAAAATAATGCATTTTTTACGCAATGGGGTAAATATTGTTTAGCATTTTGAATAAAGTTTTCATAAGTTATCAATAATTAAAACTTATGTACTAAAATGGTCCAAAAACAATTGCAAGTACTGTTACATTAGAGAACTATGTTGACGTATTATATCCACGGTGTTGATACAATATGTGCAACCATCAAAACACAATATATCCTATTGTATACCGTAGAGCATATGGTAATCCAATTGTTTACACTATTGAGCCTATGGTACTGTTTTAACCGGGTGGCTACCTCCGGGTGCACTATGGGGATTTAGGCGGACTTTAATCGAAAAATCCACTTTTACCAATATTTTTTTCACTATTTTTCACGAAAGTAGATACACAAGATAAGAAAACCCCAAAATTTCAGGTCCCTACGATGTATAGTTTTTGAGATATTCGTTATCAAAATTGAGAAAAGGTAAAAAACGCGGTTTTTCTCTTCAAAATCTTGCTTCACTTCATACCAATTTTTGAAAGGTTCACACTTAAATCATTTCACAGATTTCGGTGAATTTTGCTTCAATTCACCGAAATCTCACCAGCAGATTTGTTCGGTAATTATTTCACCGATTTTCTGCGGTATTTTCCTTTGTTCAACTGTCAAAACTACCAAAAAATCTGTAAAATTTTTACCGAACAGTTCTGCTGTTGAGATTTCGGTGAAATTTCACAGAAATCTGCGATTTATTTTAAGTGTGTTGTTTCTGATACGATACCGAGGTTTATATATAGCATTGTAAATATAATTAAAAGAGCTTTCATATCGAAAATCGTGATAGCATGAAGGGAAAAAAAAAAAAAAATCAAAATACGAAAAAAAAACCCTGTCAATATGAGGCATTTTCAACTTAAAAAGTCAGCAACTTTTTTTCCCCGCATTTCTCCGCTGAGATATTTAGTTGGGGATCAGATTTGGGATGTGTACTTTCAGATTCCCACGGAAAATCTTGCGCAAACTTGCGTCATTTTGAGAAAACGCTATTAAAAAAAAAAAAAGCACGTGCGTTCCAATTTATTTTCTTATTGTACATCATGGCAACACTAATTTCAATATTCTACTATAATAAAGGTACGTCCCTATTTGTTCTTGATATTTTGTGAATAAAATTCGGTGTTGTTTGGAAATTTATATAAGGTACACTGGGAGAAGTGGAAAAGAAAAAATCGATAGTTCATGTTTAAATTAGTGTAAAACCACACACCTAAAAATATTCATGTAATGTTAGGTGCTGTGACACCGACATATACGAGCGTCATTTTTGACGTAAAATTAGATGGTACTTTAATTTTACATCGCAACTTTATTGACAAAAAAACTTATTGATCAGAACGAGAATTGAACATAAGTCCGCTGAGTGAGAGCCCAGCACGCTACCACTCAGCTATCTCCGTTTCTTGAAAGAGGGATGATCGAAGTAAAACTGGTTCCACGATTTGCACTGAACAAGTATTTCACTGCATCAAGTCATTGACTGCTTGTGCGTTAGGTGCGTTGCAACGGGTGCTGTGTTTAGGTTCCGTGACATGTAATTTTAAATGTTCTGACATTTAAAAATATACGATTCTGTTTATGTCATGTGGTTTTGTGTCATTTTTTTTGAAATACATCACCTGTAATATTCATAATTTTTTGGTGTGCAGTTTAAATGATCTAAATGCGTTCAATCAAAATGGGCTATCAAAAACAGTCAGTTTTGCACTAACTGTGCGGTAATTCATACCATTTTGGTCGCATGAAATTTATGGAAATAAGTTTTAGAATTAGGAGTTGTTTTTCCACTTACCCTAGTGGGATGGGGTAAGTGGAAAATCCATGTGACCTCGACCTTCAATAGTGATGAGTAGTTACATATAACTAAAATCAATACGATAATTGCTCTGAGTAACTTTTGTGGAATAATTTCATTACCTTAACGGAATAGACCCTCAAGGAATTCTTGTAATAGCTAGGGAGGGCTGGTTGTGCCTTCTCGAACATTAAGTGTACGTAAAATCTATATGTTCGCCTCAAGGATGAACTTTTGAAGGATAAATGAGACTTACAGGGCTATAAACCAATCAACTTTGGTCAACGAATTGAGATGATATCTGTATGTGCGTATTTGTATGTATGTGTGTATGCAAAGCTCGTACAAAATTATCAGCTAATATTAAGAACTTGTTCTTAACCAATTTGTTCGCAAAAAAAATTGCATTCAACGGCGAAACTTGTTATCTAATCTAATCTAATCTCATACATGCGTAGCCAATACTTGAAAGCATCCTGGAAAATGACGGTTTCTAAATTCCGTCATTTTTCTTTTCATATGGCCAGGCCAACTACGCAGTATGTACCGCAGAGATGACTCCTAGATATTGAGCGACTTCAGGAATACCTAAAGTCACTCAATAGCTTGGAATCGAGGGGAACGGAAGAAAGCGTGGACCTCCCGTACCAAACGCTTCCAATAATATAGATACCTAATATATGATAAAAATCTTGTACGTGTTTTTTGTATGATGTATATGAGTGTGTATGTGTGTTTATATGTCTACACTGATAGACAAAAGTATTTGTCATGTTTTAATAGAACTACTATGAAAACATTACGAACACACATGTCCATCAGTATATGTATGTATTTGTGTATATGTATGTGTGTATAATATGAATGTGTGTGTGCGTTTGTGTGAGTGCGTGCGTGTTAAATTTACGGATCATCAAAACCTTACCTCTCCTCAATAAATCTGACGCTGAACATGTTTGAGCATTTACATAGCCTTGATCGCAATATTAGCAAGGGCATTGCCCTTGATAACAATCGATCGGCCCTTGCAAGCACAAACATGCGCACGTCTTCCGGATCTGCAGCACTTTTTTATACACTACACATTTGTTTCGACCGCGGTCACTGCACTGGTTCTATTGTTCTACTTTTAGGCGAATCACCGCACAAAAGTAGAGCGCAAAAACCAACCGCACTGGAAGACGGTCGAAACGAGACTCCTGCATTCAACGGCGAAACTTGTTATGAATAAAAATTAATGTGAATTATAGAATATATTTACCTATCAGTGTTATTTTTAACTTTCTTATACATTTTTTTCATATGTAAAACATGTGAAAGGCATCAATACCGATAGGTGGATTAATCAGGCAATTTCTACTTTATATTAGTCCAATCACCACTGGAATCACAATGATAACAAAGAAGGAACATATTAAGATTCACAGCTATCGAAATAAACCCTGGAGGGAAAACAAAAATTGCGTAATTAGAACATTATCCACTTCCCCCGCTGTGTTTCAGGTATCAAACAGGATAAGTGTAAAATCTTTGAATTATTTCCTTTCTTGATACAAACCACTACCAATTGAATGGGATTAGTTTAATTATATTATAATGATCACCTGTGATGTAAATTCACTTGAAAAAGCGACAATTGGTGTAAATAAGAATTGATTTTATGAATGCAAAAATCAACTTTTCGCGAAACCTAAAATTACAGTTTATGCATTAATCGTGTTAGTGTATGTATTATACAAATTTCAACATAGTATTAGTGTGAGCATCAAAGTATATTCTTGCATAATGTTATGATGTGGTAAAAACTGTAAAGTATGTACAATTCCAATTTTTCGAGTCGATTTTTCCACTTCCCCCAGTGTACCTTATATTTTTGATTAAAGAGCTAAAATATTAAGCTCTTTTCAAAAATTAGTCGCGAAATGACTGCAATTGTTACTTAACAACATTTCCCTGTTATGACAACATTAAAACATCTTATAAGATCGAAAACATGCCCCATAGTGGGGTGGTGGTCTAAGCTGAGCTCCTGGTAGACGACCGGATGGGAGATGTGGTCGTCCATGTTCGTAATAAAGATACCGAGTGTACCATGGGCCCCGGACTGTGTCAACAGGATCGAACTACTGCAGCTCAAAATAATGGAATGGCCTTCCAGCTATTATTTACGCCACATCATGCCATTTTGATTAGAGCGAGAGTTGTCCCATGCTTGATGTTTGGCGATGAGGTGTCCTGCAGTGGTGAACTGCCCATGCCGTCGGGTGTGTTTGAAAATTTCGCTTTTCAGTTTATCCGATTTTCATCGCCAACTTTGGCTTGCATGTGGCTAGGGGCCGTACACTAATTACGTAAGCAATTTTTCTAGGTTTTTCAACTCCTTGCAATCTGTTGGAGTTACCTTACCAGCTTGAAATCCGGGTGTTTTGTGTTGGACGCAGAACGATCGCGCGATTATCGAAATGTCTGGTTCTGCTGGGCGGGCGAGTAAATTAATAAGAAAGTAAAACCATCACTGCAAGTTTGTTCGTGTATTGTGCTGGACGTAGAACGATTGGAGATTGCGTCCAGTCATTATTTTTCCCAGTAAGTAGAACGATCGGGCGATCACCGAAATTTACTTCTGCTTGGTGCGGGTGACTGAGTTAATTAGAAAGTAGAAATGACATGTATTCTTCAATAAGCAGAAAGATCAGCCGATCACCGAAACTTTGTTCTGCTTTGATCGGGCTTTAATTAAAAATATTAATTTTGTTTTCACCAATCAAACTACACGCTGTACACGGCATACCGTGAAAGTGTCGTCGGCTTCTATCAAAGCGAGGGTCATGTCAATATTTTCCTACCCATTCCTTAATTGACCTGCATTGGGACACGGCTGGCGCTGGTATTGCTTATTTTTAGGTCACTAGTTCTTACACATAGATTTCCAGGTCATCTCTGTGTAATTACAGCTGACCTGGAAATAACGGAGTAGCAACCGTAGGCGGTCAATCATGCTCATGCTCTAACCTTACCAGCCTGAAATCCGGTATTGTTGCTCATCCCTTGGGTTTCAGGTTGGTTTCGGCGTTGAACGCAACGTCGTTCGCCTTTTCCTCGAGGAAACCGCTAAGCTCAATGATTTTTCTCTTTAGAGAGCAAGCGTTCCAATTGTTCGGACCCATCCTAGCAGCTATTTTAAATATCGACGTTAATACCGATTGCGCCCATGTGTCTTTGACATGGACATCCGATCGTCTTGAGCCTGCTCACCTATTTTCTTATCTCAGGGTCGAACAATCGCTTTAGTGGAGACTTATCTGTATCTCTTTGCAACCGCCGTGAAGAATTTGAGCTAAAACTTGATTTTGGTGCACCCAAGAAGGTGGCAAGGGAAAATTGAATAGAAGAGCTCAAGACATTTGTTTATTTGATACTAGGTTTTTATTGACTTTTCTAAGCACTTTTTGTTGCTCATCGATGCTGCTGCTATTCCTGATAACGGCACCACGAGGTCTACTTTATTGGCAATGGTGCCGGCTCCCAACCGGCTGCAGACGACTCTCGGCACTAGTACCGCCGGGAAAATGTTGATTTAAGGCTACGCGGATCTACTTTATCTCGATCGCTTCGCTTTCACCTCCGCCTGGAGGAATTTGCGTAGGGGTCGTTTGTTGACGGACGACCACTGAATAGTGCCTTTTAGAGGAATTTAACCGTGGTTTAGTTCACTCGCGGCAACATGCACACTAGGTCGGTATATTAACGGTCAATCACTGTACCGATTTAGGCTCATCGACCTGTTGAGACCTCTTGCTTTAACTTCCGGTCTCTACGTTAACGGTAAGGAGAACCGGCGCTAACTAGTAGCCTTACCTGTCGCGATTATTAACGAATTCGCGAACTGTAGTAGTTTGTTTTCTACGAACTAAACCACTTTGCCGAAGACAATAACGTTTTGGGAAAATTAGACTTGCACTGACGAAATAAAATACCTTTTGGTACATTATCCAGGATCTAATAGATACCTTCCATGTGGATCGATGGGCTTTATATAGGGTCAGAGCCAGACAACCACACATCGCATAAGAATGTACAATGAATCGACTGCTTTGAGCGTGCTTACAGCGGCACACTAGGAGTTAACTTTCTGAAATCAGTATGGCGAAAGGCATCTAAGGTTCGATTTCTCAAAATTAAGCACTTTAATCGAAAAAATATTTGGTAGGCGTAGTAGCGGACACCATCCCTCATAACCGGTACCAAATAGTTTTTCATGAAAAGTTCCTTATTTTGAGAAAACCAGCGTTAGATGTCTTTCGCCATACAAATTTCTGGTGGTTAACTCTTGCTGGCTATTTTGTGCATATACTATAGCGCCTGGATGTGGCTGCGGCGGGTAGAAAATCAGCCACTGCCAATAATTCATTCAAATCGTTTACCGATCCAAATTTCATCAAAATCGCATTGTGGTGCGAAGCTCATCAGTTTATTTATAAACTTTCCCGCACAGTAGGCTATTTTGCGAGTTTATTCCAGCTTCATATGTTGACATCGCATATTCCTGCAAACAAACTCAAACGAAATCGGATTATCTGTCAAACAGAGTTTGTAATCACAAACCACATCGCAATGTATAACGAACAAACTCGCATAAAAATCGTGCATATCGCATACACTGCCGTTCAACGTCGGATAAGAAATACACATATATCGCCTCCACTTTTGTACGCAAAAAGCGTTTTCGCGACTGGTAAGCGATGAAATTTGTGTGCATAGGCATCGCATAACAGAAAAACAATTCTATTATGCATGCATTCTGGTTGTCTGGGATCCAATAGCATGGTGTATCGAATGATACCAACTCGTGGGCATACTGCTAGATGGTATTGGTTTGGCGCCGTCCGATTATAGTTGCGAGCAGTGAACGAACATGTCCCCAGCTGGGTGCTGCGGATAGAGCCGCTTTTCTGCTCTCAAGCGAGTAGCGGGATATTTTGAAATCAATCCCATAATCAGAATTATATTGCAGTTCTCCGGCTGTCAAACATTTCCCGCTTTTCGAATTTCTCTTTCCATGCTGCACGATGGCGCACAAATGCGCGAGACTCTACATGACTTTACGATGGTTAACATACATTCCTGCCCCAATCAGCTGCTGAATCTCGTGAAATCTCGTAACGAGTGCGTTTTAAGTTGCATTCCTACTAATTATCCACCCGAAATATAATGTGAATATATTTATTGCAAAGAATGCAAAGCTCAAACTAAGTTTATTTTTATTTTACCCCAAAAAATAACAATACTTCTCAATATAAGATCTAAAACGAACATAACCACAATCTTCAATGTTTGGCTCCGGCACAATAGAAAATTTTGGCTTCACTTTGACAACCAAATTGATTCTATCCGCACCACCCAGGTCCCCAGTAGTGCTTCCTAGCTATATTCGAATTTCAAACATTCCCTACCTCCTATTGGTTCACCGGATTGAGAGATTGGCTACTTGACGGCACATGAACTTTTTTGCCGTGCTGCTAAAATTCCATTTATTCGAGGGGGGGGGGGTGTATTTTTATATAAGAAACATGTTCTTATGTGAATATTTACATTTACTGTTAACAATAATTGTGTAGCGAAACAATCACCTAAAATTGCATTTCAGCCTTGTAAACTTCAGGAAAGATTACAAGACCCAAAGTGTAGATCTAGTCAAGTTGGCTGAAAATTGAAACTAGCTGCTCCGTTGCTTATGGCCATCTTTCTTTGCAGTCGCAGCGGCGGCTGAACCGGGATGGGCCGCCGAGGGGGTGGAATTGCTTTAATATTACGCTGATCAAGCGGTGAGGAGGAAGCTCCTGCTTAGCCGGTTTTCGGTGGATGCCTTTTGACGGATTTCGCAAAACTCCGCACGCTTTGGAAAGGCCTTCGTGGTGGCCCGGTACTTGTCCCCACAGTTGATACACTTGGAGTCCGGCTTCCTCCATCTTCTCGCATTCGTCAACACCGTGGTATCTTCCGCAAAGGTTGCATCGGGCGTTCTTGTAACAGCTCCGAGTTCCATAGCCAAACCAGAAACATTTCACATTCTTGATGCACCAGTTTGTACTTGGTTCACTCAATGGCGGTACTGGCTATGTCCTTCATTAGCTTGAGGTTATCGAAGGACATTCAACCGTACGTGCTCCTGGACGTTTGGATTCAAAGTGGAATTCGTTCTCATTCCGAGTATAATCCGTTCGCATTCCAAATGGAATCCGTTCAGATTCTGAGTGGCTCGGATTCCAAGTGGAATCCGTTGGGATTCCGATTGGAATCCGTTGGGATTCCGATTGGAATCCGTTGGGATTCCGAAAAAATCCGTTGGGATTCCGATTGGAATTCGCCGGGATTTCGACTGGAATCCGTTGGGAATCTGTTATGATTTCGAGTGGAATCCGTTGGGATTTTGAGTGAAATCCGTTGGGTTTTCGAGTGGAATCCGTTGGGATTCCGGCTTGAATCCGTTGAAATCGTGAAATAGCAGATGTGGATAGCCGGCGTCCCGTCCTTCAGCAAACATCTTGTCACGTCACGCGAAAATAAAACCATGCGTTCGGACGCACAGCCTACTTGCGACTAATCTCCAATCAGTGTCTTCGACTCAGCTAACTTTCAACTAACAAACCGGAAACCTGGGAAGGGTCATTTATCTCTTGTTTCGAAAACATCTACACTACGAGGGTGTCCTATCTCAATTTTCTAAGATATTGTGTACTGTCTAAAAATGTTTTTTGCAACCATTCGCTCAATACCAACATACTCATTGCTTGGTTGGTAACCGAACTATTACAGGTATACCTCGATTATATGGACCCTCGATTATATGGACTTCGATTATATGGACTTTTTACCTCGATTATATGGACAATTTTTTTAGCCCAATTTTTTTTTCGTGATTTGGGTTTCTGAAAAGCTATTGAATATTCTATGTCATATTTTACATTGATTTTATATTTATTAGGGTGAATTGGGGCAAGTAAAGGCCAGTATGTCATGTTTTCGAACTTATATGAAATCCCACATTGAATCATTTGTTCGGATGACTGGATTAATTCACCATTTTCACGTTGGATATTTCGTTGTACTTGTATATTGCATTAATCAACAGCACCCTCGGCCACGTCCTTACAAATGAGTGGGGAAATATAACGCATATGTTTAGATGATCTCTGCTATATGAAAACGAGAAGTGAATTGTAAGTCTGACAGTATGAGAAGCACGTGATGAGATAATGTTGCCGTATTTAACTGTTCGATCTTTGCTTTAAACCTTTTCTTGCTTTTGGTGCATCGAATTACGTGTAGAAGGGCAGATGACGCATTAACTTCCAGCAAAATCCAACCCACGGATTTTGTTAGCAGTATGTCCAGGAAACTGGAAGAGTTTATTTCAATATGTGCTATTTTTTTCTGGATGAACTTGATTATGATTTAAGCTGTAAAAAACCGAAAAATCTACAAGAAGTCTTTATATTTAAATAAGTGTTGTCAAATAACCCTCGGCCGCATTATACTGATGCTTAACGGCAGGAAAAGAAATTGAATATCCGGAACGTGTTGTGTGAATGTGTGTGTTGCTGTTTAACCGTTCAGCAAGCGAGTGATCCTTAAATGCTCATGCAGGATCACTTGGCCTAACATTCGCCCGATTTAGAATTGGAGTTAGGCCAATTTTTCTTCAGTCGTTTCAGGTTCTGTAGGAAAGTTGACCTTCAACGAGTCAAAGAATTAAATGAGACAATAAAACAAGTCGCAGTTTTTGACAGGAAGGGGCAATTGGCACTGGTAGATACATAGGATCCCTTATTTACATTCATAAAAATAAATCCCTATCAAACGCAACTTGCAAGTTGCAAGCAGATCGGTTAAAGATAAGTGTCAGAAAAAGAGACTGATTCTAAACGTTCTTGTACATATTCAATAATGTATTTTGGCCATATTTTCTGAGCCCATAGCTCGATCCGGTAAATTTTCAATAGTAAACAATTGAACAAAATTCTTCATCCAAATCAATTTGCTGCGATCAAATCGATTTAGAACAAGTGTCAGTCCTTTTATAAGAAGTTTGTTTTTTATGCGAATACTAGCAGACCCGACGAACTTCGTTTCGCCTAAAATTGATTTTCTGATTAGATCTCGAGTTATGAAGAAATTGGTGTTTCATTTGTATGGGAGCCCCCCTTTCCAAAGCGGGGAGGGGTCTCGAACCATCTTAAGAACCTTCTCCGGCCCCAAAAACCTCTACATACAAATTTTCACGTCGATCGGTTCAGTAGTTTCCGAGTCTATAAGGCACAGACAGACAGAAATTCATTTTTATGTATATAGAAGAAGATATAACTTTCTCGTACACTCAGTGTTTGCTTCGTTGCTAAGACAGGTAGGCACTGTAGTTAGAATTTCTACAAAAGTATATTATTGTGTACATTTTAAGCTTGGCAAACTCTCCATCACTAACGTAATCTTAGAATGTGTGCAAGTTTGCGACTGGAAAAAGGTTACATTCTTACAAAAGCTCATCATCTGCTGAGTTGTCATAAATCGGTCAAAACATGCGAATTGGACTGCAGGAAAATAAATGGATATTTTTTAGTGTATTAAGACTTATTTTCATCGTATAACATAAATTTTGAGAAAAAAAATGCTTCGATTATATGGAAAATTCGATTATATGGACTTTTTTGCAACGAAAAAGTCCATATAATCGAGGTATATGTACCTGTAATAACTTTTTAATTTAAGAACGACCATACTTCAAAGATTGACACTGTGGGGTTTGAGTAAGTTACCATCAGCGTGTGATTATACATCAACACCTCAGCGTGTCGATCAGTGCACAGCAAGCCATGACTCGGCCTCTTCTGGTCAGACCTTCGTGGCGTGCACACACCCATGGAGAGCTGCTGTCATAGCATCTCGCTCCGGTCATTTGGGGCCACACATTTTGGCGATCCTGCCAGGTTATTTGTTGGATCCTGACGCTGATTTCAAAAAGTGAGTTGAATTCAATTTGTTAATGTGCTAATGTGTTAAAATATTTGATGATTTAAAAAACACAAGGCAATGGGTTTGTATTGCTACAAAGCACGTCTGGAAGAACGCTGCAAAATGGACTGTGGTTTGAAAAATCATAAAGAGGGTGTTTCAAGACAGCTGCAAAATGGATTGTGGTTTGGAAAATCACAAAGCGCGTCTGGAAGACCGCTGGAAAATGGTTTGTGGTTTGGAAAATCACAATGCGTGTCTGAAAGACCGCTCGAAATCGATTGTGGTTGGGAAAATCACAACTGGAAGACCGCTAGAAAATGGATTAGGGTTTAGAAAATCACAAAGCGTGTCTGGAAGACCGCTGGAAAATGGAATGTGGTTTGAAAAATCACAAAGCGCGTCTGGAAGACCGCTGGAAAATGGATTGTGGTTTGCAATACCACAAGGCGCGTCTGGGAGACTGCCGAGAAAAGGGTTGACTATCTAAAAAATCCCAAGGTGGGTCATGGAAGCATTGATTTTGGTTAAAATAAATTTAGTTTGAAATGTATAACTTTGTGACTTTGGTGTACATGAGACTACCAGTTAAGCTAGTTCTAACGAAATCTGAGAGATGTGTTCATCTTCGTCTCACGTAAATAACTTTAAAAAAAATCATTGCGTTCTATGCTAGAAGATTTTCTTTGTTTTTTTAATGGCCATTTGTTTTTTTACTGGTTTTCGCACCGGCCATTTGGGCCACACAGACACAAGGAAAAAAATAGGTCGAACTGCAGTTGAAGTGTTCAATGACTATTGTATTCTCTCTAAAATGAAATTCACAAACTTTCCCCGCCTATGATGATTAAATCATATGCCAGGCCTACAACCTCGAAATCTTTTTTCATCTATGCTTCATCATCTGTTAGAATTTTCTCAAGAAGAGCCTAAAGAGATATTTTATAAGTTTTATATCAACAGTGGTTATATTTATAAATATTTCAACATCACTCTAAACCTAACTTTCACGCATTTTGATTACCAAACAGAAAAAAAAAAACAAATTATCACATAATTTACACGTAAAAAGGTCAAACTATCAATCAAACAAACCTAACATTAACTAAATGGAGTATTCCATAATTAATTTAAAATATTTTATGTACACATAGAATATAAAAACCGTTCTTCAATTTAATATGACTAGATCTGCACCTACTTCTCGCACCAAAATATCTACTATCGAATTTCATTACTCCAGTACTGTTTAATCATGTCGGCAGCCTTCTCACCGATCATTATGGCTACGGCATTTGTATGAGAGGCCGCAATCTCAGGCATAATCGAACAATCTGCCACCCGGAGACCTCTGATTCCGTAGACGACGAGCTCAGGACTAACCACGGCTGTTGGATCACTTGCCGGTCCCATTCTACACGTTCCGGACTAAAAAAAAGAATAATATTATATTTCATCCAGCTCTAACAAAAACCATTCCAACCTGGTGCTGTAGAGTTGTTCCAACTCTTCGGATACAGCACTCCCAGTATTCGTCACTTCTGAATGGATAGTTTTCGCACCCAAAGTAAGGCACCCGGTGTAATTTGGCTCCGAATCTGGCAAATTTTGACGATTCTCCTATTTGCACTGCCAGTTTTACTCCCTCTCGGAGTACTCTCAGATCGTCATAATTCTGGTAATAGTTCCCCTGCATCCTCGGCCAATGGAAAGGATTTCGGCTTTTCAGCATAATACGGCCTCGACTTTTTGGTTTCAGCAAAACTGGTGAAATGGCAAAGGCATGGTGTCCCATGATTGTACCATAGGTTTGCTCGTAGAACTCCTTCGTCATACCGAACGCAGACCGCAGTGATCCTGAATCGTCATTATTGAAAGCCCCCGTTCCCAGCACCAACTCTATGTCCGGAACGTCTGAAGCTATAAAAATGAATGAAAAACTGCAATAATATCACGATATCTTCGAAGCTATCTTACGTAAGAAAGAGATGTTAGTTTTGATAAAGGCAACTCCTTCAGCGCCTCCAGGGACCGTGAATGGCCCCCTTCCATTCAACAGATAATCCAACACGACTGGTGGAGCACGCATATCTCTTTCGCGGACGGTAACTGGTTGATTGACAGTAAACACCAATCCAGGCAAAGTCATGTGGTCTTGGAGATTGAAGCCCACTCTGAGATCCTTCACGACGGGAACACCCACTTCTTGGAGATGTTCCCTTGGTCCAATGCCCGACAACATTAGAAGCTGCGGCGATGCTAAAGCTCCTGCAGAAAGAATTACTTCTTTGTTGGCCTTTACAGCGTACCTTCGTTTGTTCTTAAGGAACTCAACGCCATATGCTGATTTGGTTATGGGGTCAATCAGGATTCGTGTCACCCTAGACAGCATGGATATATGCAAATTTGGTCTATAAGCAGCAGGTCTGAGAAAAGCTTTAGCGGTGCTGCATCGTCTTCCGTTTCGCATAGTTGCTTGCGCTTTCGAGAACCCCAACAAGCTCTCGCCATTCGGATCAGTCTCCATGTAGCCCATCTGCTTTCCCGCCTCAATGAACGACCGTAGCATGGGCGTTTCATAGGACGAATGCTCTATATCGAGGTATCCGTCTCCAGAATGGTAGGGCGATTTTTTCAGCCTTTTTATCTTCACACGTTCAGACTTTTTGAAGTACTTTAACACCTCCCGGTAGCCCCAGCCAGTATTCCCTGCGCTCTCCCAACCGTCATAGTCTTTCATGTGGCCCCTGGTATATATGAGGAAATTTATAAGGCTGGTTCCTCCAAGCCCACGTCCTTTGGGCCAGCTACATACTCCATTCTGCAAGCCGAGGCAGGCACCATTCATCGGGTCGGCTTTATAGCCCCAGTTGTAACCTGTAACGAAATTGTAAACCTTCAAGATTCAGTTTGATTTATGTTCTGAAAGAATACATTATTTTCATGGAATAATCTTTCTTTGTCTCATAACTCTAATGTCACGCTCTATACTATAGAACTATAGCAAATATTGATGCAAATTTGAAGAACTTTTATGCTCTTCAAAAAAAACTTCTTTGGCCCGTCTAAGCGTGTCCTTATGGAATCATTCGGGGGCCAGAACCAGCAAAGAATAAATTGCTCTCCTGAAATACCAAATTTGCTGTTTCGAATCAGGACAACTAAGTAGGGCTCAAACAAAGCCAAGAGCAATTAGGGACACGGTAGGTATTTCCGTCCATCGTCGTAGAGGCTAAAACCAACGAAACAAACAAGGGCAGGTTTGCACTCAAGAAGCCACAGTTATCCGCGGAAAAAAAACGGCTTATTTGGTCACAAGAGCACATTTACTGCACAAAATTGATGACTGGAAAAGATCATATGGTCAGAGGAAATTAAAATATTGCTATTTGGGTCTGATGACATCACAAGAACATGGTGGAAGACCGATTAAAGCTTGACAAGGAGTGTTTAAGTCCGACAGTCAAACATCGAAGAGGTCATTTCTTGCAACATCATTAATTGTCAAATAACTCAGCCAGATGTTTTATTTCTAATGAATGTAGGGTCATTATTTGGAGCTTAAAGGCATCCTCTGATGTTGGGGACCTTAAATTCATGGACGGAATAATGATAATGGAAGTTTATCTGGACATATTAAAGCGAAAACTTCCAGCAACCGTTCGAAAACTGATAATGGGGCCGAATATACACATTTCAGTAAGATGGAGACCCAAAGCATACGTTAGAACTGGTATCGCAATAGCTCAACGAACGGAAGATCGCCGTTTTGGAGTGGTCAGCACAGTCACCTGACCTTAATCCAATAGAACATTTGCGCTCTATTTTGAAAATTGATGTTCAAAAACAACATCCACCTAGTATTCAGCACTTATGACAAGTAATTACAACTGAATAAAACAATATCGCACCAGAAACGGCTACAACTCTAATAGACGAAAATAGCTTAATAATACCAAATGTTGATTAGATAACAAAATGAGATATGGACGTGATTGGGATAAGAGATAAAAGATCAGACGACAATACCAATGTATTGAACTAAAACATCATGATAAGATCAAGTTATGCTATATGTAAGAAGAGAATAATATCATGTACCATAGGGTTGTTCTTAACCAAAGCATATCTTGATATTGAAATAATACTTCGGTGTAAATTTTTGATATTGTTGCCTGTTATTTTATCTCTTATATCAATCAAGTCCATATCATATTTTGTTATTCTGTTCATGGCTTCTACCCGGGAAAGCTTGTTGAACCAGTGTCGCGAAGATGTCAAGCTGTAATACCATGGGTGATTACTTGATAATTGATGGGCTACAGCACTTCGATGAACCTACGCCGAATGGAGTATCTTTCTCTACTGGACTCGATCCTGGGCCAATCGTTTCCAGTCGCCCTGAACATTGCGCGCCCTCAGGTCCTCTTCAACTGCAAAAGGCATCGTGTACGCGGCCTTCCACGAAGCCTGCGGCCTCTTCCGGGTTCTTTACTAAATATTATCTTCGCTTGACGTTCTTCCGGCATACGAACAACGTGACCAGCCCACCGTAGTCTGCCGTGTTGTATAAGCTTAATAATATCCATCCCTTTATACAGCTGGTACAACTCGTGATTCATGCGATTCTGCCAGATACCGTTCTCCTTTTTACCGCCGAGTATTATCCGCAGCACCTTACGCTCAAACACTCCGAAAGCTCTCCGATCAGCCTCTTTTACCGTATAAAGCCACCGGATGAATCAGAGTAGTACACAGCGCGAGTTTTGTTATCGTTTGCAGACTACGGGACTTAAGCTGGTTACGAAGTCCGTAATAAGCCCTATTTGCAGCTGCAATACGCCTCTTCACCTCGCGGGTAACGTCATTATCGCACGTCACTAATGTTCCAAGATACACAAATTCTTCTACCGCTTCAAATTCACCATCCAGTACCATTTCGCTACCACCACCACTAATGAACCCACGTTGATTGCCAGCGACCATGTACTTCGTTTTGCTGGTATTGATCGTGAGTCCAATCCTCGCTGTCTCCCTCTTAAAAGGCACAAAAGCCTCTTCCACGGCACGGCGATCAATCCCGATAATATCGATATCGTCCGCAAATCCAAGGAGCATGTGCGATCTTGTGATAATGGTTCTTTGCACACCAGCTCTCCTAATCGCTGCTTCGAGCGCTATATTGAACAGTAGAATCGAGAGTGCATCACCCTGCTCCAATCCATCTAAGGTAACAAATTATGTAAATATTTCATCCGCAACCATTACACTTGATTTCGATCCGTCCAACGTTATACGAATCAGTCGTATCAGTTCCGCCGGAAAACCGTTTCACTGAACCGTACGCCGCTTTGAAATCAACAAACAGATGATGTGTCTGCAAGTTGTACTCCCGGAATCTATCAAGGATTTGTCTCAGGGTAAACAACATTTGATCCGTCGTTGATCGGCCCTCACTAAAACCTGCTTGGTATTCGCCAACGAAGGACTCTTCAAGCGGTCTCAATCTGTTGAACAGAATACGGGACATAATTTTGTACGCCGAATTAAGGAGGGTTATTCTTCGGTAATTGGTGCATTCTAGTCTGTGCCCTTTCTTAAAAAGAGGGCAAATGAGGCTGTCCAACCAGCTAGCAGGCATTTCCTCGTCTTCCCATATTTTCGACATAATATGGTGCAGAACTTCATAAAGCTGCTCACTGCCATGTTTGAGAAGTTCAGCCGGGAGCTGGCCCTTCCCCGCAGCCTTATTTTTTTTCAGCTCTTTGACAGCTTTTTTACCCTCATCTAGTGTAGGCGACTCCACAGCTTGTCCATCGTCGCTAATATTTATTCTGTTCACCGATGCACCGTCACTTCCACTATTCAACAAAGTCTCGAAGTGTTGCTTCCACCTGGCAACCACTTCGGTTTTATCTGTCAGCAAATTCCCTTGTTGGTCGTTGCACATGACGAGAGATGGCGCTGTCTTTCTCCGCACGCCATTGACAGACTCATAGAACCTCCGCATATCGTTCTGTTCCATTTTTTCCTGCGCCTCGCTAATCACTCGTTCTTCATATTCTTTCTTCTTCCTGCGGTGGGTTCGTTTTTCGGCTGCTCTTGCTTCCTTGTACCGATCTCTATTCGATCGAGTAACGGACACCAACATCCAGCTTCTGGCAACGTTCTGTTGTCGCTAACGTTGATTGCACTTATCCGCTCGTCGAGCTTCTGGCGGTACTCAGCCGATACTCCTTCTGCCGACAATCGCTGGATATTGTGCATCGTTCGCTGTGATCTTTCGTTCGATACAGTTGACAACCGTGATCGAATTTTACTGACAACGAGATAGTGATCAGAGTCAATGTTCGGACCTCTGAATGTCCGCACATCGATAACATCCGAGAAATGGCGCCCATCCACCAGAACATGGTCTATCTGGTTGCAAGTTTCACCATTTGGGTGTCTCCAGGTGTGCTTTCGGATATTCTTTCGTGCAAAGTAGGTGCCATCCCTCTGGCAGCAGCGAAATTTACTAGCCGTAGGCCGTTGTCACTGGTAGCGGAGTGAAGGCTCTCCCTAGGTATCAGGTATCAGAACGTCGGCTCCAGGGGCACGTTCACCTCAATTTGGGAGATTTGTGCCATCGCCTTCACAGCCTTTTTCATCACACACCTGACGGAAAAGGCAGTGAACAAAAAGGAAAGGAATGTGGATGGGAGAACAAAGGGAATGTTTGGAAAAGGGCCCTTGAAGAGGGCATACAACGCATAAGCGTACAAGAGCTTATTACTCCTTACCACAACGGGTTATGAACAACAAAATACTCTGAAGGTTCAGGTTTCTGAAGTCAATTTCACTAAGTAAGTGTTTACCAAATATTTGGAAGCGCAATTGTGCATAGACTGGGCAGTTACATATTAGATGATAAGAAGTTCCATAATCGGGTTCACAACTATCACAAACAGATGATTCAACGCGTTGAATATTTGCCATGTGATAGTTCAGTCGGCAGTGACCTGTCAAGGCCTTGACTAAGACACTGCAATTCTGTTTAGACAGATTAGCTAAATAGCTTGCTACTACCGGAGATGGCTCCCGGATGTACAATTTTGTTTGATGACATGAATCCAGACTACTCCAATGCCATTTGTGTTGAGTGACAGCCCAAGAGTTGATCAAAAGCTTCACCCAACACTTGGATATTGGAATAGCTGGCTCAGGACCAATAAAGTCATGCGATGCTCCATTACGAGCTAACTCATCAGCCAATTCGTTTCCAGCTATGGAAGAATGGCCAGGTACCCATATAAGGTGTAAAGTATTAACTGAATTCAGTTCCTCAATTTGAGTTCGACATGCGATTACTAACTTCGACCTTGAGTTGGCCGAGGCGGGAGCTTTAATAGCTGCTTGGCTATCTGAACAGAAGTATATTACTTTGCCCATAATGCGTTGCTGCAGTGCACATTGCACTCCACACATGATGGCAAATATTTCCGCTTGAAAGACAGTGCAGTGTGTACCCAGTGAGTGTGACTGTTCCAATCTCAGCTCACGCGAATAGACGCCTGCACCTGCTCTACCTTCGAGGAGGGAGCCGTCAGTGTAACAAACAATGCTGTCCGACATACTTCTCTCCAAATAGCCAGATGTCCACTCATCCCGCGAGGGGAATTGTGTTGAAAATGTCCTATAAGGAAAACTACTAACGTGTGTGAGATCACTTGGAGCAAGGAAAATTTTGTCCCAATTAACCATAAGCGGTAACAACGAAGTGTGTGTAGAACTGCGGTTTACAGAAACCGAGTACCCATAGTCGGTAAGTACAAGAAAATGCTTCTTGTTTGAGATGTATGTGTAGTGGGGCCACGTCGAAGAGAACTTCGAGAGCAGCCGTGGGAGTTGAAGAGAACGCACCAGTCATTGCCATTAGGCACATCCTTTGAAGATGGCCTAATTTAGACTGAATTGTCCTCACTTCCCCCTTTTGCCACCACACAAGACATCCATAAGCCAAAATTGGTCGTACAACTGTTTTGTAAATCCATTTGATATATTTGGGTTTAAGACCCCAAGTTTTACCAAAGGTTCGTCGGCATTGGCCGAAAGCCATACACGCCTTTTTGATTCTGAACTCAATGTTAGGAGTCCAGGAAAGCTTTGAATCCAAAATTAGACCCACGTACTTTACCTGATCAGTTACATTGATTTCAGAACCAAAAAGATGTAATGGACGAATACCATTACGATTACGTTTTTCCGTGAAAAGAACAATAGATGTTTTATTCGGATTGACCGAAAGGCCATATTGGCGACACCAACTTTCAACTACCTGAAGAGCATTTTGCATCAGGTCGAATAAGGTAGTAATGCACAAACCCACTATCAATGTAAGATAGTCGTCGGCAAATCCATAGGTAGGAAAACCGCCATTATTGAGTAACCTCAATAGCGTATCTGCAACGAGATTCCACAAAAGTGGTGATAATACTCCCCCTTGAGGGCATCCGCAGACACTTAATTTCCTAATCGCTGCTTGACGTAATGTCGAGTAGAGATGTCAGTTTTTAAGCATCTGGTGAATCCATTTGGTAATAATATTAGGTAGCCCATGACAACGTGCGGCTTTCAGTACTCAGCCGATACTCCTTCTGCCGACAATCGCTGGATATTATACGCATCGTTCGCTGTGATCTTTCGTTCGATACAGTTGACAATCGTGATCGAATTTTACTGACAACGAGATAGTGATCAGAATCAATGTTCGGACCTCTGAATGTCCGCACATCGATAACATCCGAGAAATGGCGCCCATCCACCAGAACATGGTCTATCTGGTTGCAAGTTTCACCATTTGGGTGTCTCCAGGTGTGCTTTCGGATACTCTTTCGTGCAAAGTAGGTGCCATCCCTCTGGCAGCAGCGAAATTTACTAGCCGTAGGCCGTTGTCATTGGTAGCGGAGTGAAGGCTCTCCCTACCGATTATAGGACGGAAAAAGTCCTCTCTACCGACCTGAGCGTTAGCGTCTCCGATAACAATTTTCACGTCATGCTTTGGGCACTCTCCATACCCTTTATCAAGACATTCATTAAACGTGTCCTTCACGTCGTCGGATTTATCGTTTGTCGGTGCGTAAACGTTGATTAGGCTGTAATTGAAGAATTTGCCCCGTATCCTCAACACACCGATTCGTTCGCTAATGGGTTTCCACCGCATAACTCGCTTCATCTGCTTGCCCATCGCTACGAATACAACTCCATGCTCTGCTTTTCTGCCGCCGCTGTGATAGATGCTATATTTGAATGCAGTGTTGGTCGTGTGGTCCACGGCTCGGAATTCAAGTTCTCCGGATCTAGGCCAACGTACTTCTTGGATATCGGCCACGTTCACTCCAACCTTCTGCAGTTCACGAGCCAGAAGGCTCACTCGTCCAGGTTCATTTAGGGTCCTGACATTCCAAGTAGCGAGTTTCCAATCATAGTCCTTATTTCGTTGCCGGTTCGGTTGCCAAAAATAACGTTCTCTTTTTCTTCTATCTCCATTTTTCGTGGTATTTGAGAGGCTTCACTAAGCTTCCTTACCGGGGTCGCGTTACCTACATCGCGCTGGTGGGGCTGCCACCTCAGGTATAGCTGACGCGATACAGCATTTCGTTGATCAGCCGCTGGGTACCAGAGAGACGCTGTTCAAGTTCAATGTTCAAGTTAAAAAGTAAATAAACTATTCTTTGCGCTGTCATAAGACGAGTTTAGTGCAATTCCATTTAATTCCACCACCTCGTATTACTTTTACATATACGTATTTCAACCTCAACTGTAAAGTCGTCTTCAGTGTCTCGTACTTGACTCGACTTGAAGAAAACAATCGCAGCTTATGCTATTTATACTACGCTAGGTGCCTAATCTAATTGCCTTATATACCTACACTAACTAATTATCTTATTGCTTAAGTAGAAACTTAATTTCCAAGCTCTCAGCCACACAAAGTTTCCACGGTGAAGAGACGTTTATTAAAATTCTAATATTTGATGTCGTAATTGGGTGATTTTCCTTATATACATGTTCTTCTACCTTAGATCTTAATTCGCAATGCAATCCCTTATCATTTTTCCTTTTCGCCTTGCTCACTTCCGCCATATGCACCTTGAACCTTACATCTAATGATCTTTCTGTACGACCATAGATTTTTTCGCATTGAGAGCAACTTATTTCATAAACGTCCACCTTTTTCAATATTTCTACTTTATCCTACGTTGACCCCATCAGTAAAAACTTGAGTTGGTTACTTCTGCTGGAGAATACTTGATCGATGCCGAATTTCCTTAGTCGAAGGCGTAGCTGGTTGGTGATATGTTGATCATATGGGCCCAGAACTCTTCAGTGACTCATCGATCGGTGTCAGCGTTTTTAGTCCGTTTCGGCGTAGGGTCCTTTCCTTCTTGTTGATGATTGCTCGTATAGTCCTCTCCTGGTATCCGTTGATCTTCGCTGTTTCCAAAATATGTTGTAGTTCCTTCGTTTTCCTTCTTCGCTCAGGGGTATCGTCTGCATCACGTAGATCATGTGATGAAACGCTGCCATTTTATGTTGATACGAGTGGTTCGATGTATATGGGATGACTCTCATGATGTTCGTCGGCTTCCTGTAGATTTCGAGGCTCAATGGCGTACTTGCTTCCCTGATGACCAGTAGATCCAAGAAAGGTAATATACCTTCCTTTTCCTCCTCATGGGTAAACTTGATGTCCTTATGCACGTTGTTTATCGCTTCTAAAATCCTGGGAAAATCCTTTTGATTAATGATGCTGAAAATGTCGTCGACGTATCTCCACCATTTCTCGGGTAGTACTCCTTGTTCCTGCAGGTTGTTCTCCAAGTTCGCCATGAAAAGTTCGCACAAAAACGGTGATAGCGGATTTCCCATAGGTGCTCTTTTTGTCTGTTTGTAGTAGTTTCCTCGGAATGTGAAGTAGTTATCCGTTATGCATTGCCTCGCCAAATTCAGGTACATCTTTACCTTTCCTCGCCATGCTGTTTCTGTCCTTTGTGTAAACAGCCAATCCTCCATAAAAATCAGAGCATCTTTCACTGTAACGCTAGGGAACAATGCCGCGCCGCTACGTCGAATGATACCATTATGTCCTAGGTTCATTACCATACCGCCACCGTTGTCTGCCATATCGCCATTCAGGTGCTCTTCGTAGTGCTGCCGCCACCTTTGGATCACCTCACGCTCGTTTGTAAAAAGGTTCCCGTTTATGTACTTACACATATCGGGCTGTGGCACGTGGCCCTTACGTGAACGGTTCAACTTCTCATAGAGCTTTCATGCGTTATCAGCGCGGTACAGTTCCTCCGTCTCTTCACTGTCTCGATCTTCCTGCTGGCGCTTTTTCCTCCGGAAAATCGTGTTTTGTTTGTTTCTGTTCGAGTTTTGTCTGTTTGTATCGTGCCTCGTTCGCCCTCGTGCGGTGTTGCAGCAATCTCGCCCATGCTGCATTCTTCTCCTCAACTAACTGCTCACATTCGCCGTCATACCAGTCGTTTCCCTGATCCGGAGCCACCGTGCCTAGTGCAGCGGTTGCGGTGCTTCCAATGGCGAATCGAATATCTCTCCAGGCATCTTCAAGAGATACTGCTGCTCTTCCGTTGAGAGTGTCACTTCCAGCTGCTGCGCGTAGTCTCGGGCTAGTCTACCGTCTTGTAGCCGCCCAATGTTTAGCCGCGGCGGACGACTCTGACGCGTGTTGACTCTGACGTTTAGCTTATCGTCAATCACATATCTCTTTACGTCAATATGGAGGCTGAAAGATGCACTACCGAGTTACTAATGGAAGTAGGAAGACCTTACCTTCTTTTCGTTAGTTTTATTTATTTGAGAAATGGTTATAAATAACTCTAAGATACATATAAATACTATATAGGGGAACGGTTCGCCACTTCATCGCATAGCTCCTATTTCCATCCCATCAAAAACAAAGCAATGGAAAAGAATTAGGTTTGTTTATTATTTTTGGGATTTTTTTCAGCAGTGAGCACGCATGTTGACAAAAAGAAGCGACGAATTTGATGCCGTATTTCTTTGTTTAGCGATGAGATGGATATATGTACAGTGAGATGGAGATCGGAACAGTTCCCCTAAATACTATAATATTTCCAAAAACACTCCAGTTAAGAGCTATACTTCAAAGGTAGTTCGGCATTGCTGGCAGAAAAAAAATGGTTAAATCCCATCCTAAAACCGTTAGGGGAAGTGCACCGGTTTTGGCCAACTTAATGCCTAATTTGGCCAACCCTGAAAAATGCATATTTTTCCAAAATAATAGATCAGTTGAAAGCAGCGTTGAAGCGTGAGGGATATATTTCTTGTTGGAACTAATAAAACCCTTACGAATTGCTTTATTTTTCGAGTTATTCGCAAAATTGGCCAAATTAGGAACATGGCCAAAACCGGTACAGTTCCCCTATTTAATTTTTGGTAAACGTTCTTGCACCTAATCTTTTTCGGGATTGTTTTTCGACATCTTACAGGCTTTTAGGCTTTAACGTAATGAGCAAAATAGCGTTTTCCATTCTTATATCCGAACAAACTATACAGGGGAAGATGCCCCAAAACCACACTGTGCTCTAGTTCTTACTATTCTTGTTAATACTTATGAGTGATGGTCGGAAGAGTATGGAACGACTATAATTTGCTTTTAGATGACCCACCTTTTGATCCTTTTGGATGGAGTCAATGGAGTAAATTTTAAAAACGTAACTCAATCTTAGGCTGGTTTTTAAGCCGACGACATGAATCTCCAAGCTCCAGAGCGCTGATTAATTAGGAAAGAAGCGGATACGAATTTGGTGGATCTGCTGAACCTTCTGACTGATTAGAGCTCTGTGTAAAGGTGAGATTCAGAAATGCCAAACGCAATGAAATCAGATCTCTGTACAAAAACGAATTCGGAACTCATAAGAAGAAGCAAAAATATGTTCGAACTCCACTACCGATGCATGGTCAAAATCAATATTATCCCACTTATTGTTGAGCCGAAACTGATTGAGGGGCGCGCCTTTGAAAATGGTATAAGCCGTTTCTCGAAGGGTATAAATAGCGGTACCTTAACCTAAAGAGGCCTTACATAAAGTTTGAAAAATATCTGAATAAAAAATGACTACTTCATTTCTTCTCAATAGAAATGGAGCTGAAGGACATGCACTAAACAAATGACACGGGTATACTACAAAAGTTCAATGAAATGGACGCAGTGGTTCATCACGAACAAAAAAAAACCTACAGTGTACTTGCGTCTCCACGCACTATCCATACCAGAATGCTGATTCTCCGATGCGTGGTGCTTTGTTCCCTAGGAGCTGCCAGCTAAAAGGCGTTTTGCCTCATGAGTTTTCCGGCAACAGAATATCATCACTTTTTTGAAATGTGAATATTATCAATATGATTGAGATTTTTGACTATTTTTGAATGGCATCAACTATCTATCTTGTTTAACTGATGCATAATGTAAAAATACCCATGAATAGCGTTAAAAATAAAACAATAAAGCAGTGTTTGCTTAGCTAGGGCATATTGCCCCCCTCCCTTTCCCTATGCGAAATGCGATGCGAAAAGCGTTATGCAAAGTGTTTGGTACCCCAAACAGGACCGAAAAAAACATTGATTTTAAAGAACGACCATGATGCCCCAACGCATTTTTCATGCGCACACTTCATGCGCTCCCACGCTTTGTTCACTCTAAAATTAAATAGCGAACGCACTTGGTTTTTTTTGGGAAATGTAAAGAACAACAAATGTATGTTTTGCTATTTTGGGATGATTTTGCCATTAGTACCAATTCAAACAAGAATCATTATGATAAAAAAAGTTATGGTAGCCTTTGCCTAATTTTGCATATTGCGCGCTCTCCCTTTATGTTTATTTGGACATCTGTTTCCACACCAACTGTACATAATTAGATATAACAAGTACTTCCTATTGCAGACTCACGAAAAACTATTACAGATTCTAAAGAAATTGAGGGAAGGAGGGGCAATATGCCCTAGCTTAGCATGGACTGCTTTTATGCCTTAGCTACAACAAATTTCATGGGTGTTTCTACCTCACGCAACAGTTAAACAATATAGCTAGCTGATGCCATATTGAAATTAGAAAAACTCTCAATCATATTTATCATATTCACATTTCAAAAAAGTGGTGATATTTCGTTGCCGGAAAATTCATGAGGCAAAACGCCTTTTAGCCGGCAGCTCTTAGGGAACAACGTACCATGCGTCGGCAAATCAGCATTCTGGTATGGACAGTGCGTGGAGACGCGAGTACATTGTAGGATAGTTCTACTAGGGCGTTTTGCCTCGCCGAAATGTTAGATGTTTTATCAAAATGTGGAAAATTTCAGTTTTTCCTACATTCCCATCTATTATTTTGACACTTTTTTCGCCTAACCTACATAATTTCACGTCTAGTTTTATTAAGGCTATCTCAAACATGGTAAATATAAGTGAATACTCGAAAGTCGTTTTGCCCCAGGGGGGCGTTTTGGGGCCTCTTCCCCTATGCAGAATTATGTCAAATGCAGTTCAAAGAAGTGCTGTTGAGTGTCTTCTTTGGTCGTGGTTTGTAGCTCAAAAGTACAAACGATCCAGCTCAGCTGATTAGTTTATATTGTCGAGAGTTCTGTTTTATGTTGTACACCCCAACCACTAACATGAACACGCAACACTTGTGTAAAACTCGTCAGCCACAAGCGTATTGACATACACAAGTGTACTCTTTCGTTCGAGCCTCTGTGCAATATCAAACATTGAAAGTTCACCGCCATCCGTTTACTTGATCGTATGGATAGTGAAATCATCTACCCTTGCGCATGATGCAGCTTTTGCTTTACAGTTTGAAGGGGAAGGCGAGTTCATCTGAATTCAATACATGCTCAGTATGGCTGTATGGCGTTGAAACAGGTTTCTAAAAATAAAACCCACGAAGCGCTATAAATGTGTTTGGTGCTGGTGCACTGTTGTTTTGCGATGGATTTGATTTGAACGTTGACTGAGGTGTTTTATTAATGATATGAGTGTATTGCTTCTACGTGAAGTTAAACGATTTACAATGATATGGAAATGCTAATATCATCTTCCAAACTTAGACGTACATGTTCATGATAGAATTAGAGGTGAAAGTATAGATTTGATAGTTCCGTTAGGATACGGCAGGCATGAAGAATGTTTTATAGAAGTCGATTTGAAAGCGAGCAGAGGGCAATATTTGTGATGGTATAAATCTCCCGACCTTCCTTCTGCCAAACTCCCGTCTTCCCACCCCTTTCATAAGGAGAGTTCATAAATCAATGATCATGTATTCACATTTTTTGTTTCTTATATTACATTTATTTTCATATCAGTTGGTAACAACAATAGAATAAACCATATTTGCAGCAAAATATTGATACTCACAGTAAAATATTATGAAAATTAGACACGACGGAATTCATAATTGAATGTAAAATTCGGTAACAGAATGTGTACCAGACCATAAATTTAAGTTTCTGTAATGTAAATGATAAAATCATTGAAATTTCAATTCAGTATATCTTAATTTTACATGATTCACCTTGATGACCACGCATGTGGCTGTCAAAATAAATCAAAACAAATTTTATTGCATTTCATTCAAACCGCAGCTCGCATCTATTTTATGTATATCTAAGCATCAACCAAAATGGATATTTCCACAACAGTTCACAAAGCAGCCTTTATTGCGCTGCATTTCATCGCTGAATCTTTTTGCTTGTTGCCTGTTTCGACGAGAAATCTGTGATGCTTTCAGCAAACTCAACACTCTAACTTTCACCTACTCAGTGACTGAGTAAAATTGTATTGCCATCTCTTTTCATTCCACGGAAATTTTACTCAGTTTTCATCAAAAGCAGGATTAGTCATAGTTTTGAGTTGTCCTGCTTTTGACGGAAATTGAGTTAAATTTCCGTGGGATAAGAAGAGCAATACAAGCAATACAATTTTACTCAGTCACTGAGTAGGTGAAAGTTAGCGTGAATCTTCAACAGTTCCGCTTCGGATGAGATTCCGTGTCGTTAAGTCTGATGGAGAGTAGTTGAATCACCATAACGCTTAACCTGTTCTATCTGGATCGGCTCGCATTTCAACAAATTGTAATACTTGAGTGGCTAAAGAGATAGGCTCTCACTCTGCGAACCGAAGTTCGGTTCCCCTATGTTGGCGCTTTTTTTATTTTCTAATAAAAACATAAACAAATAAATTACAGCACGTGCAAATTTGTAGAGCCTATAACTTTAAGGCTCCCCCAAACACACGCGACGCGACAGTCGCGACGCGATTCTATCACTTGACGACAGCGATTTTGTCGCCGTTAGTATGGAAGCGTAAATAGAACAATGCCTGCAGCGACCCAACGATAGAATCGCGGCGACTAGTTGTCGCCGTCGCGGCGATGAACTCGCTTAGGTCTGGGGGAGCCTTTATGTTGTTAAACACGGAGGTCAATTTGTTACATCTAGTTAAACGGAAATTTACAGGTTTTGTTCGAACTTCACGTCAAATCAAATTCCTTGCCATTGCTTTGTTTTTGATTATGCAATCCAGGAAAACTAACTCTATTTATATACTTTTTTTTGTCTTTATTTTTGTGATTTTTTATTGAGTAATAAGTTCATCGCATACTCTATATACTTGGAAAACACGAATGAATTTAATCATTGGCGAAATTAGGCTGGGGCACGTGACCCATCAAATCGAATGTTTTCCCTGAATTTTAATTATATAGGCCAAAAAATGTTCTGAGAAAAAAAAACGATTTTCCTCCAATTTTAATAATCATTTTAATTTGAATAGGAACTTGCGGAGGTTTTGAAGAATTTCTTATTAAATACTAGCGAAAGAAACCCAGTTTTGCCCGGGTGTTGCAAATGTCACAATGTACTATTTGCAGCACCGCACTCAAGTTTTCCTCAACAGCTGACCCAAAAGTGTATTCTAATGTTTTTTTACATTTCCCCGTCAAATCTACCAACTTTTTGTATATACAAACCTTGCGGATCCCAAAACGAATCGATCAGGGCAAAAATCTCGCAAAACTATTAACCCGTTCGCGAGTTAAATCGTCAGGAAGGAAACCTCAACTCATTTTTATTATATAGATAGAAGATATGGATAAATGTCTAAAGGGATTCCTGAAGGAATGTTTGGAAGAAGGATTTCTCCCTAGAGATTTGGAAGGTTTTTCTCAAAGAATTACTAAGCAAATCCTAAAGCAAATCCTGAAATAATTGGCGCAGAAATCCCTTTAAAAAATTGAAAGAGTTTCTTATTCAATTTCGGCAGCAATATACAAAGAATTGCATAAAGAAATTCACAAAGGAATTCTCCTAAACCAATTTTGGATGGTTTTCCTGTAGCAATTTCCGTAGATATGCTTAAATGAATTTCCGCAGGAATATACAAATGAATTCCTGAAGGATTTATTAATGGAATTTGAAAAAGAATTTCCGAAGAAATTTCAAAAATAATTTGTAAGAGAATTATCGGAGGAATTTCCGAAGGGTTTTATGAAGAACTTTCGCCTGGAACTTCTTAAAAAATAGACTCTCCATAAGAATTTCTAAAGAAAACTCCGAAGGATTTGTCATAAAGAAATTTTCGAAGGTATTTCTAAAACGGTTTCCTCATGTATTCCTGAAGGAATTTCCGAAAGATGTCCTAAAAGAATGCGTAAATGAATTTCTGAACGGAATTTCCAAATCAAAACTTGAAGGAGTTTCCGACATTCTTAAATTTCTGCAACAATTTGCTTTGCTTTCGGAATTACCTTCAAGGATTTTTCCAGAAAATCCGCAGTGAATGTAGAAATACCTTCAGAAATTCCTTAAGATTTTTTTTCGAACATTCTTTCATTTTTTTTTTCACGAATTCTTTTAGAAACTCCTCCGAAATTTCCTTTAGGAATTCCTTTTGCAACACTTTTAATATTTCCTCCAGGTATTCTATCAGAAATTTTGTTACCCCTGCTCCCGTCCCGAGCAAAGTTTGAGATCAAATCAATAAATTGCTTTGATGTTGAGGAATCGCTGATTTTTAAAACTTAGGTTGGCATCCTCTTGGTAGTTTTAACGATTAAAAAAGAAAAATCTTACTGTGATATCACATTGAAAACTATGTCTGGTGTCAATGAGAGAAATTTGTAAACTGATTTTGGTATTGGTTTTTGATAACGAAATTAGTAATTAGTTTAATACAATGGTTTCCAACTTTTCGGACTCGCGACCCCCTTTACGATTAGCCTAGTGGCCCATGCCCCCCTGAATGTGTCATGCTGAAAACAAGAACGAACATATATTCTTAAATCATTCTATTTCAATATTTTTCATCATTATGATATTTTATTCTTCAGCAATGATTCATTCAGTACGATATTTGTAGGGGAACTATTCCGTTTTCCATCTCGCTGAACATATTTATCTCATGGCGAACCAAAGAAATACAGCACTAAATTCGTTGCTCTTTGCCAACATTCGTACTCACTGCTGAAAAAATCACAATAATAAGAAACAAATCAAATTCTTTTTCATTACTAAGTTTTTCATGAAATATCCGTGCTATGAGATGAAGTCCAGCAGCAGTACCCTACTTGCATTTGTGTTTGTACCAGCTTCGACGATATACGAGATTGCGCGTCTGACAAAGCGAATCTCAAATCGTCCTCAATGTTTGATCTGTTTCTTGCTTTGGTCTTCATCTAGAGATGTGTTGAAAATCCATCCGCAACGTTGGTGTTGAACTTAATTAAAAATTGAAAAACACCTTAATAAAGAATTAAAAAAAATCGCAGGATTATGTAGAAGAAAACGTTATTAGAATCTTGAAAGCTTGAATACACATCGAATAATACGCATCAAAACTGGCTCAATTTTTTTTACCGAATTCACGAGACAATGAACATTTCCGCAATTTCGCATCATAATCATTCTGAATACATTCTGAATTTCATCTGGAAGGCTGATAGGTAAGCGAGACATTTCTGACGGCCTTCTCCATTGTGGTGGCAAGCAAATCATTCCTTCCCTATCTTTTCAAGACAATTTTTACTCCGCCCCTCTATTCTAAAACGCGGGTTAAAACATTCCGTACCACCGTACGACAGAGTAGAAAAGAAGAACTGCAGAATACTAATCTGCATGCTTTTCTCTGCAGAGTTCTTCCAACAAACGGGTGTTGAGGGTTCCAGATTTGATATAGTTCACGATTCTTTTTTTCCAGTTTGTTTATTTGGTAGGCCCAGTCGTGTATAACACTTTACAGGGCCAGTATCAAGTGTTAATGGTTTAACAAAATTGAATTTAATTACACTACATATTTAGAATTAAAAATAACTAGTCATGATAAATTTCAATTTTATCAACGGCAATATTATAAGCGGATGCTATCCTGATTTTGTCATCCTCTATAATCTGTTGACGCTCGTTTTCGTCATCAATCCATTCATAAGTTGGAACTCTAAACCTTCTCTTCTCCGTAGGCGAGTCTGCTGGCGATGTAGTGACGATACCGTCCGTATCTTTTGTCGAAGATTTGGCTGGATTTGCTGTATTAAAATCCAGTACTTGTAGTCGCTTCTTTTTCGTTCTTTTCGCTTTCTCTTTCGATTTCTCGCTGTGTTGTATAGCACCACTAGGTCCATCATGAAGCGTATCGGTTGCTGCTGCGACTTCTTTTGTTTCCTCATGCACAACGCTACCGAGCTTCATCGTTGCCTTCTGTTGTATTATAATTTCATTCCGTCGCTTTTGTACCACCGGACACATTTTTTTCAAATGCGTAACCGATTTGCAACTAAAACATTTTGTTTTCATACCGTCGTAACTGATTCTTCCTTTTCGGCGTTGGAAGTAAACCACCTCAGGGATATCCTGCTCGACGTTCATGTACAGTCCACGTACACCAGTGAACATGTCCAGCTGGAACTCTGCTGGAAATCGTTCACGCACTGTTCGTGTCACTTTCCCGAATTTCGACATAACTGAAGAAAGGTCGTGATCTGTTACCTCCGGAGGCAAGTCGTACACCCGCACGTATCGAGTATTTCCCCCCGCTACGGACATGTGCACTATAACCTTCCTGCCATTGGTGTAATGGAAAGGAAGCTGCTTGCAATTATTTTCCAAGGAAAATATCATTGCTTCTTCGGTTTTAAACCGGATGAATACTGACTTTTGGTCGGAAATTTTATAAGCGGTTTCCATCATAGAATGGTCACCGTTTAACGCTTTAACAAAGCGAACCATGTCAGCTAGAGCTGGCTGGGCGGCATTCTCCGGAAAGAGAAAAGCCAACGTATTCTTTACCGTCGCTTCACTGCACATTTCGATGAACCGTTTACGGCTAAAGTGCCGAAAGCAAGCGCGCGAGTGAGCAAAAACGTCTGTTCACAACAAGGTGTGATCGTCCACTGAATTCACGATTCTTATACAGTCGCCTCTCCACATCTCGATATTGAAGGGACCATCGAGATAGGGAGAGATCGTGGAATAGATCCAAAAAAGCTCGTTGCTATGAAAATCCACAACAATACAATTGTCGTTTCCTGTTGTTGATGTGTTTGTTATTATTCAAAGATGGTCTAGTAGCCTAAAAATTTAGACATAACGACATAAGGAGAGTGAATCCTGAACAAAATATGATCAGAACACATCGAGACAAAGAGATATCGAGATAGGGAGGTTATCGAGATGTAGAAAGTCAAAATGTATATAGATTGAAGGGACTGAGGAAACCATCGACATAGGGAGAGATATCGAGATAAAGAACATCGAGATGTAGAGAGTCGACTGTATTTATGCGGTTTAATAAATATAAGAATCGTGAACTACATATATTAAATCTAGAACCCTCAACACCCGTTTGTTGAAAGAACTATGCAGAGAAGCAAGCAGATCAGAATTCTCCAGTTCTTCGTTTCTACTCTGTCGTACCCGCGTTTTTGATTTTAACAAGTTTTTTTTATTTAATCGGCGATTCGACACGGGAATTGTTTCTTTTTCAAGGGAAACTATTGAAAAAGACACATTGAGTAGCCGTTCAACAAATATATTTTAAGCGTACAGTCGATCCATAATCAGGAAAGTTCGATTCATTTATTCGTTTTTGAAATTCTGATTTTATCCCAAGCATTGCTGGTGTACCATCCTCGAGCAGCACAAGTCAGACTAGAAAAGTGTACAGCAACTTAATTGTCACTGAATCTAGTTAAATATAAATTGCAGTAACATATGTGAAACATGTCTGATACTAGGTTCAGTACAAACTCACTCAACTTTTTCCTAATGCGCGCCACCAGATTTGAAAAAGGTATGTATTTTAGTTATTATGCAGTCGCTTTTGATTGGAGTGTTCGAATGACTACAGAAAACAAATCTTCTTTCAAATTTCCTGATTTTGAGCAAAACTAATAAATTGATATTTATAAAAACCCAACAAAAAATATAATTATACCAAAAAAATATACAAAAAGTGTGCATTGTTTGGAAAGGTTCCACGGCCCCCTTGGTACGGATTCGCAACATACTGAGATTTTGTTAAGAAAATTATTTTGAGCTTTTTAGTGGAATGTCTTCACTTGTCATAAGACGAGTTTGTACCATCCCATTTAATTCCACCACTTGATTGTACCTTGACAGATACGTATTTCGACCTCAACAGTAAGGTCGTCTTCAGTGTTTCGTGCTTGACACGACTTGAGTCAATGGGACTTGAGTGGTGGAATTTAACGATATGGTACAAACCCGACAAGTGAACATAATGAGGACAAATGAAAAACTCGGGACCAGTTTATCCAGCTTTTTATTATAGCTAAAGATCAACTATGGTATTCCAGTTTTGACATTTACTGTGTACAGATTTATAGCGCTGTTCTAGTAGGCATAGATTTGTGCACAACAATTCAATTGTCAAAAATGTTCAACTACCAGATGTTGTTTGATTTGTGTCATTGTATAAGTACTTTTAACTTTTAATTCCTTTTAGGAAATGCAAGCTCCTGCAACATCGTTTTCATTTGGTGGCTGTCGTGAAGATGTTCATTTTAGAATGTGGTTCCACATTATTTTGGAGTAAATATCACTTCCGGTTTGAGATAGCTCCAGACATTATTTTTTTCTTCCGGAAGCTTGTCGTCTTAACATTTTGGAATCCTATGAATCCTGTGGTAGGAAAAGCTTTTGACCAGGAATCTAACAATATGAATCCATTAAGGTCACTCCTGACGGAATCCAATTTTCAAAGTACTCGCGTTTTCAAGGGCACACCATTCGATACGGAAGCAACGCACAACTGTAATTTTTATTTTTTCACGCATGCTGCAACGCAGCAAAGCTGAAAAAATAAAAATGACAGTTCTGCGTTGCTTCTGTATCGAATGGTGTGCCCTTGAAAACGCGAGTACTTTGAAAATTGGATTCCGTCAGGAGTGACCTTATTAACCGTTGAAATCTGGAGAAACTACAAATATATTCTACCCTTGTTTTATTGTTTTTTTTTCCCTATTTATTTCGAGTTACCACACACAAACCATATCGCTATTATACCAATTAAACTCATCTATCATAATTCATTTAAATTCAATGTGCGGCAACTCTCAACCTCAACTGCTAAAAGGTATGATGCTAATTTTCTGACCGTTGTGATTCGTGAAAATCTTTATTTTCTCTTTGTAATCTTGACAATTTCGAGTGGATCTCAACATCTTATAAGACCATCAGTTATGAACTGCGCTTTCGCTTTCATATTAACGATATTGGCCCAGTTCCGAATGAACCACATTATCATTCCACCTTTTTTTCTTTCCAAATAATATCCTACTAGGCATAAGGTTTAAATTTCCAATGAATCCCAGAGTCATTCTACCTGAAATATTAAATAACATATTAGTAGTATATTAACATATAGGTTCTAGAGTTTGTAAAGTATTTCAAAAACTTTCGAAAGCAAAACAGTGTTTTAAATGACGGATGGCATATTGGGAACAAAGCCACGGCAACCAAAATAAAATCCACGGCAAACCTGATTAGAATCTGATAGAACCATAAAATCTGTACACAGCATGTGTCAAAATTTAAGCGTCACAGTTGATTTATAGCCAGCGTAAAAACCTGGATATAATTTAGAAATCATTAGTAAATTGAAATCAAAATAAGTACATAATCAATCATAGAAATCAGAATTTGAAACAAATTGAAACAAACTATGATTTCAATTTAATGTCGATATTAAATATGTTTTCTATTTGTCCTCATAATGATGTCAGACCTTACTCGGGGTGATTCCTCCTTACATTTTCGTTAAGAATTTCTGAAGAAATGTTTAAAAGAATGTCGTAAAAGAATTTCCGAAATCTTCATAAAATACCCTTTTTGAATTTAAAGGTATGTCTTGAGGAATTTCCAAAGAAATTTCTGGGGAAATTCTTGGAAGAAATTCCCAAAGAATTATTAGAAGAATGCCCAAAGAAATTCTTGAAAAAAATTAGGAATGTCGGAAATTCCGTGAGGAATCTCTAAGGCAGCGGACTTGACCTGGGGTACATGAATCCCTGAGGGTACCTTTGCCGGGCTCAGGGTGTACCTTGGACAAAAATGTCTAATAGGGTTATGCGCTAATTCGTCCATGGCGCTAGCATTCGTCATATCAAATTCTAAATCACTAAATACTCGCGAATCGTAAACTAAAATAATGAACTAATCATCTGGCGAGATAGAAAAAAGTGTACACTACGATCTGCATTCATTTAAATTACATCCCGGTGTTACTTACTTGAAATACAGTTAAATTTTACTTTGCGGCAGTGACTTTTTCACAATTTCCTACGTTATCCGTGCGACGAAGGAAAATCCAGTTCGTTCACTGCTGTAGAAGACGCGCAACACCGTCACCAAAATCAACGTAATTCACTGCTTTTCACTGCACTTTTTCACATAAATTTCTCACTGCGCACTAAATAAAAGCAATGTTTATTGCTCAAGTGAAAAATAATTGAAAAAAAACTACCGGAAGGCGTTCAAATGATCTGTTTTTTCAAATTTTAGAGCGTTTGAAATTTATTTTCTTCGTCGCCTTCTTTACAGTTGAGAAACGCGTTGCCAAACTGGCGGTTTGAACTGAAATAATCTTATGTAACGCATCTGATAATAGGGTAAAGTGACCAATAGTGGACCCCCAACCAATAGTGGACCCTCCAGCCATTTTTGCATTATTACTGCACAATGTCAACATTTTGCTATGAAATTTTACCGGGAGAATCTACCTCACAGTCCTATGATTTGATTACATGCGTTGAAAATGCTATGGAAAGATAAATTAGATGATTTTTTACAATTTTATAAAAAATGAACACGAGAGTGTCCATTATAGGAATATTTTGGGGGGTCCATAATAGGGAAGAAGAACGTCCCGAAACGAAACATGAAAATCAAATGAAGTGTCGACTATAGGGAAGCAATTTCCTATTATGGACCCCCAGGGGGTCTACTATAGGGCGAATTCAGTTAGACTTTAAAATGTTAATTTCAACGAATAACGTCTCGTATTTGGGTGTTTTATGTATGTATCGTGAAGAAGGAATGCAGAGCTTGTTGTTAGATATCAAGCAGAGTTAATATTTTGAAAATTTCTAAGCCGTATGACAGGAAGAGCAAAATTCCGCTACTAGGGGGTCCACTATTGGGCAGTTTACCCTACATCATTCATCAATTCATCATTCATCATAAATGTGGGTTTTTCAATTTTTTTCCGCTAGTGTAATAAAAGAAAAGTCTTCCAAATAAATATTTTTCATATACACTCGTCATTCACACTAAAATTTTCCACCATTCCAAAAGTTTGAAACAGGAGAAATAATTTCATAACAGAAATCTGTTGGCAGCACTACCCACGTACATGTTAAGCATGTGTGTTAGTTGTTTGACAGACTGAGGCATTTAACTGAAGGGCAGCACAATCGAAACCATTTTTATGCGGTCGAAATGGGATTGCAATAGGAAATTTTTGTTAACTGAAACCGAAAATAAACTTTTAAGTTTGACTTTCAAAATTGACCGAAATGATAGTTATTCTGCATAAAGTCACAGATAAGACGTCCAGTTATCCAAGAAATGGCTTGAGCTCAGGAACAAAGATTTGCAGTCCTGTTTTAAGTACGGTACATGCTCCTTGTGATACAGAGAAAGGATACGTAGGTGATCAATTTTCCGGTTTCAAATATGGTACATGCTCTCTGTAGTACAAAGAACAGAATGCGTTCACTGCATATGTTCTTGGTCATCCAAGAGATCCCTGAAGTAAGGTCTTTCGATCTACACGCGTAACTGAAGATCTATTTTCCGGTTTCAAATATGGTACATGCTCTTTGTAGTACAAAGAACAGAATGCGTTCACTGCATATGTTCTTGGTCATCCAAGAAATCCCTGAAGTAAGGCCTTTCGATCTACACGCGTAACTGAAGATCAATTTTCCGGTTTCAAATATGGTACATGCTCTCTGTAGTACAAAGAACAGAATGCGTTCACTGCATATGTTCTTGATCATCCAAGAAATCCCTGAAGTAAGGCCTTTCGATCTACACGCGTAACTGAAGATCAATTTTCCGGTTTCAAATATGGTACATGCTCTCTGTAGTACAAAGAACAGAATGCGTTCGCTGCATATGTTCTTGGTCATCCAAGAAATCCCTGAAGTAAGGCCTTTCGATCTACACGCGTAACTGAAGATCAATTTTCCGGTTTCAAATATGGTACATGCTCTCTGTAGTACAAAGAACAGAATGCGTTCACTGCATATGTTCTTGATCATCCAAGGAATATCTGAAGTAAGGCCTTTCGATCTACACACGTAACTGAAGATCAATTTTCCGGTTTCAAATATGGTACATGCTCTCTGTAGTACAAAGAACAGAATGCGTTCACTGCATATGTTCTTGGTCATCCAAGAAATCCCTGGAGTAAGGCCTTTCGATCTACACTTGTAACTGAAGATCAATTTTCCGGTTTCAAATATGGTACATGCTCTCTGTAGTACAAAGAACAGAATGCGTTCACTGCATATGTTCTTGGTCATCCAAGAAATCCCTGAAGTAAGGCCTTTCGATCTACACGCGTAACTGAAGATCAATTTTCCAGTTTCAAATGTGGTACATGCTCTCTGTAGTACAAAGAACAGAATGCGTTCACTGCATATGTTCTTGGTCATCCAAGAAATCCCTGAAGTAAGGTCTTTCGATCTACACGCGTAACTGAAGACCAATTTTCCGGTTTCAAATATGGTACATGCTCTCTGTAGTACAAAGAACAGAATGCGTTCACTGCATATGTTCTTGGTCATCCAAGAAATCCCTGAAGTAAGGCCTTTCGATCTACACGCGTAACTGAAGATCAATTTTCCGGATTCAAATATGGTACATGCTCTCTGTAGTACAAAGAACAGAATGCGTTCACTGCATATGTTCTTGGTCATCCAAGAAATCCCTGAAGTAAGGCCTTTCGATCTACACGCGTAACTGAAGATCAATTTTCCGGTTTCAAGTATGGTACATGCTCTCTGTAGTACAAAGAACAGAATGCATTCACTGCATATGTTCTTGATCATCCAAGAAATCCCTGAAGTAAGACCTTCCAATCTACACGCGTAACTGAAGATCAATTTTCCGGTTTCAAGTATGGTACATGCTCTCTGTAGTACAAAGAACAGAATGCGTTCACTGGATATATTCTTGGTCATCCAAGAAATCCCTGAAGTAAGGCCTTTCGATCTACACGCGTAACTGAAGATCAATTTTCCGGTTTCAAATATGGTACATGCTCTTTGTAGTACAAAGAACAGAATGCGTTCACTGGATATATTCTTGGTCATCCAAGAAATCCCTGAAGTAAGGCCTTTCGATCTACACGCGTAACTGAAGATCAATTTTCCGGTTTCAAGTATGGTACATGCTCTCTGTAGTACAAAGAACAGAATGCATTCACTGCATATGTTCTTGATCATCCAAGAAATCCCTGAAGTAAGACCTTCCAATCTACACGCGTAACTGAAGATCAATTTTCCGGTTTCAAATATGGTACATGCTCTTTGTAGTACAAAGAACAGAATGCGTTCACTGGATATATTCTTGGTCATCCAAGAAATCCCTGAAGTAAGGCCTTTCGATCTACACGCGTAACTGAAGATCAATTTTCCGGTTTCAAATATGGTACATGCTCTCTGTAGTACAAAGAACAGAATGCGTTCACTGCATATGTTCTTGGTCATCCAAGAGATCCCTGAAGTAAGGTCTTTCGATCTACACGTGTAACTGAAGATCAATTTTCCGGTTTCAAATATGGTACATGCTCTTTGTAGTACAAAGAACAGAATGCGTTCACTGCATATGTTCTTGGTCATCCAAGAAATCCCTGAAGTAAGGCCTTTCGATCTACACGCGTAACTGAAGATCATCCAAGAAATCCCTGAATCCTTATATGTCGCTTATATGGCTCGGTTTAATGTACCATTTTCGTATTAACTTTCAAACGCGATCAACTAGGCTTTGCCTTCTATCGAATAAAACTTGTTGCGAGAAAATCGGCTAAGGATTACTATAAGAAAAGTTGTCTAATATTTTTCTTAGCTTTTATGCACACACATACACACATGCATACAGTTCGTTGAGTCGAGTTGATTGGTAGATCGTTGGTTACGCGTGTCGATCTGAAATGATCCACTTCAGGTACTTCTTGGATATCCGCGAACTGCTTTCATACGCAGATTCTATTACTGTAAAACCTCCATGAGTCATTTACAAAAACATCTTGTAGATCATTGGTTATGCATGTAGATCTGAAGGCCTCCACTTCAGGTATTTCTTGGATAACCGCGGACGTCTTCCATACGCAGATTCTGTTATATGTACTACAATGGGTACATAACATTTAAAAAACAAGCCTGTAGATCGTTGGTTACGCGTGTAGACCTGTAGGCCTTCACTTCAGGTATTTTGTGGATAACCGTGAAGATCTTCCATACGCAGATTTTATCATATGTACCACAATGGGTATATTGCATTTACAAAACAGGCCTGTAGATCATTGGTTACGCGTGTAGATCTGAAGGCCTCCACTTCAGGTTTTTTTTTTGATAACCGTGAAGATCTTCCATACGCAGATTCTATCATAGGTACCACTATGGGTATATTGCATTTACAAAACAGGCCTGTAGATCATTGGTTACGCGTGTAGATCTGAAGGCCTTCACTTCCGGTATTTCTTGGATAACCGCGAACGTCTTCCATACGCAGATTTTGTTATATGTACTACAATGGGTACATTACATTTACAAAGCAGGCCTGTAGATCATTGGTTACGCGTGTAGATCTGAAGACCTTCACTTCAGGTATTTTTTGGATAACCGCGAACGTCTTCGATACGCAGATTATATCATATGTACCACAATGGATATATAACATTTACAAAACAGGCCTGTAGATCATTGGTTACGCGTGTAGACCTGAAGGCCTTCACTTCAGGGATTTCTTGGATAACCGTGAATATCTTCCATACGCAGATTCTGTTATATGCAGGGTTGGTTCGCTCTGAGGAGTATTCAAGAGAAGGTGTAAAAACTTCTCTTTTCTCGATCTGTTATCCGAGTATATTGTACAGAAATACACTTTATCTTTGTATGAAGGAGCGTGCGTAGTATCCACTTTTCGTCGCACAAGTCCACAAGTGTAAAGAGTACAGGCAAATGGTTATTTGCTGTTTACCAAAACGCATACATTTAGGCTGTATTCTAAATCTTCCAAATAAATACGCTGTTGTGAGCGCCTAAACATAGGCCATTTTGTACACAATATCAAAACACACGCGACCGAAAATATTCTCACTCTTTATCGATCATGTTTCTCTTGGCTTCAATCACACGTACGTGTGAACGCTCTCAGTGTGAATCAATACACTTCTCTTTATTCGTAAATTCTCTACACATTTCAAGACGAAGTGTGAGAAATTACCAACCCTGGTTATATGTACCACAATGGGTATATTACATTTACAAAACAGGCCTGTAGATCATTGGATACGCGTGTAGATCTGAAGACCTCCACTTCAGGTATTTCTTGGATAACCGCGAACGTCTTCGATACGCAGATTCTGTTATATGTACCACAATGGGTACATTACATTAACAAAATAGGCCTGTAGATCATTGGTTACGCGTGTAGATCTGAAGGCCTTCACTGCCGGTATTTCTTGGTTAACCGCGAATGTCTTCCATACGCAGATTCTGTTATATGTACTACAATGGGTACATTACATTTACAAAACAAGCCTGTAGATCATTGGTTACGCGTGTAGACCTGAAGGCCTTCACTTCAGGGATTTCTTTTAAAACCGTGAAGATCTTTCATACGCAGATTCTGTTATATGTACCACAATGGGTATATTACATTTACAAAACAGGCCTGTAGATCATTGGATACGCGTGTAGATCTGAAGGCCTTTACTTCCGGTATTTCTTGGATAACCGCGAACGTCTTCCATACGCAGATTCTGTTATATATACTACAATGGAAACATTACATTTACAAAACAGGCCTGTAGATCATTGGTTACGCGTGTAGATCTGAAGACCTCCACTTCAGGTATTTCTTGGATAACCGCGAACGTCTTCGATACGCAGATTCTGTTATATGTACCACAATGGGTACATTACATTAACAAAATAGGCCTGTAGATCATTGGTTACGCGTGTAGATCTGAAGGCCTTCACTTCCGGTATTTCTTGGATAACCGCGAACGTCTTCCATACGCAGATTCTGTTATATATACTACAATGGAAACATTACATTTACAAAACAGGCCTGTAGATCATTGGTTACGCGTGTAGATCTGAAGACCTCCACTTCAGGTATTTCTTGGATAACCGCGAACATCCTCCGTACACATATTCTATTCAATGTTTCACAATGTACACATATCATATTCAGAACAGGCCAATATTAATTATTTTTATTTAACACGGTATGATACCGCGTAAAAAACTAATTTGGTGTACTTGTAGAAATCGCACACCAATACCAACAGATTTATTTGACAGCAATCCATCGAGTTTTAGACTGGACGAATGAAAATTCTCATGGACGTAAACAGATTTTCATAAGGCAAATTTGAAAAATTTGAAGGGTATTTTTGATTGCCGATTCTCAATAAACTATGATTTGTTCAATGCGCTAATAGTACACAATGAAAACTAGGAACTCTAAAATACGTGTTACATACAACTTAGTTAGAGAAAGTAGTTGGGCTGGCGTATAAATTAGATTTGAAAACCAAGCACTACCTACTACGACGGGAATTAGCTCATTACTAGCTGGTGAATTACAATTTTACTCAAACTTTAACGATAAAGTTTTAATAATTGTGTAATTTCTTTATTCCAAAATTTTGTCGTGTACATTATATGCATGGTGATCAGTATATCGAGGTCTATTTACTCCTGCCTTCGAAAAAATATGTTGTGATTTTAAATGTATTTTCATGCACATATTTGGAGCATGCAAATAAACGTAACATTCAATTGATCTCACTATTCTTTCAAATCGAAATAAATTTAAACGGTGCTTGCTTGTAAAATTCAATCAAATTTAATTGAATATCGAATGTTAATTCGTTTGATGGGATAAGCTGCAGTTTTACACGTCGTTGAATATTCAAAATTATTTGCTGTGTATGCTTGAAATATGCTTCTGTACTAAAATCTTGAGTCTCCGGGTTTGGTAGCCTCCATTTGAGAAACATGAGCGCTTTCTTCCGAAAAACTCGGTTGTTTTGTTGCAAGAGGATTGGAAGTATCCTTCTACGCTTCTGTAAAGCATATTTAAGCAGTTTGTAGAACTTTTTTAAGATATGCTCGGAGGACACCTTTAAAGAGGCTCGGAAGCCTCATTTTTGAAAGTTCAGAATCTTACTTCCAAAGGGCCGGAGGACGGCTCTTTTTATAAGCTTTTTTCTAAAATATTCCTTGTTTATTTTTCTTTTCTCCTTCTTTTGAAAGGCTCGGAAAGCTTTTTTGAAGAGACACGGAAGGCTCCTTTCAAGAGGCTCGGAAACCTCCTTCAAGAAACTCCCTTGAAGAGCGCCGAAAGCTATCTTTTGAGAGGCCCAGATGTTTTCTTTCAAGAGACTAGCAAGTCTATTTTTAAGGTTTTTTTTTTAATTTTCTTCCTTTTTTCTTTTGTCTTTCTTTGAAAAGGCTTGGAAGATTTGTTTCGATAGGCGTGGAATCCTATTTTCAAGAAATTCGGAAGCCTTCAATAGTCATACCAGTCTTGTATGAATGTGTGAACTTATTTTGAATTCGGAAGTTTCACGGATTTATGAAAATTTCGGTTAACTTTATGGAGAGCCATTCATCAAGCAAATTTTCCATATATCTTATGAATTACGCTTATTTTCATTTACAGCAAAAAAACATAGGAGGTACCTCAATGATTGTTATATTTTGAAGGGGTACCTCTCAAGAAGAAGATTGAGAGCATTTGCTCTGAGGGAACTTCTGAAATTTTGCTCTAGAATGTTGGAAAGAATTGTCGGTAGAAATTCCGGAGGAATTACTAAAGAAATTCTCGAGAGAATAAAATTCCAGATGGTATCCGAAGGAATTCCTGAAATAACTTTCGAATGAGTTCCTGAAGGAATTTAGGGAATTATTAATGAAATTTTGAGGAAAAAACCTGGAGGTAGTCCCTAAAGAATTATTTAAGATATTTACAAAAAAAAAATGTCAGAAACTAATTTCCCAAGAACTCTTAAGAACATCTGAAAAATTCTGGACAGTAGTAAAACCCGGTTTTGATTCTACAAATGCTAGCTAGAAAACCCTCCAAAATATAACAGTTATATCCATTATCACACTTCTACTACCCAAGATTACTGTGCGTTTTTTCTCCACGTTAGTCAATTTCTAGGCTGATGTTAATAAGGCGAAATAATGTTGAAGAAAGGAATGCCGAAATTACATCAAAAATAGCATTTTTGTTGGAGATATTATGAGCAAGTTCTTTCGTTTAGGGGCTTACAAATAATTGTTGGCTTAAGCATTCGATTTTGTAACACAATTTTGGTTAAATCCTTTTCAATGAAAAGACTTTACTAATAAGAAGAATTTACTAATAAGTGAAAAGTTTCTCAGTCTATTTGATTGACAATAACTTAGAAACTGTGTATTACCGGATTGGGCTCAGTGAGTGGAAGCCGGAAATTGGTGTTTGGCAGCATTTTGAAATTCAAGATGGCCAACTTCCGGTTTTCTAAAATGACTGAAAACCTATGCAATATGGGCATTGCCGAAACGGACTCGATGAGTGGTGGCCGGAAATCAGTGTTTGGCGCCATTTTATAATTCAAGACGGCCGACTTCCGGATAGACCTGTGCTTCACCGCCGGTGATTTTGTTCGCCGTTGCCGCCATCAAAAAATAATATGATAATTGAACAAGCAGCATTTATTCTCATTTCCTAGTAATCTATGAATCGAAATCATTGGATGGCGACCTATTCACAAGTATAGCATGAAGATGATTTCAGGCTAAAATGTGAAAAACCTACGTGGCAAGAAAATACAAATAATGCCAATAACTTTTGGTTTTTGTAAAACTTCCTTGCGTTAATGGAAATTTTGCATAATTAGGGAAAATTTTATATTTACTGAAAACTCGATTTTTTGGAACTTTTTTTTAAATTCTAGCAGAGTCTCTAAATTCTCGTTGAACATGGATAAGACAGTGTGCCATGAGCTACACAAGCGCACGTAGCATCGATTTGGTGCGACGAGAGAAGCTAGCTTGGCAAAAAATAGCTGAGTAAGCGTGTCTCAATGTACGTCTCATGAGACTTATCTCATGCGTTAGGAATGCACCGGAATGCATAGCTTGCGTTACTTAGGCGACTATATTATTTATTGATGAAAATTTTTCCGCCCAAGCTGTTTTACGGACCTTCGCTGTTGTTTGCAAAGGTTTGCCATGGGAAATTGCGCATGAGCTGGCACAAGTGTGGTACACAAGCTTCGGGAGACTCGCGTACGCTAGATTTTTTGTGCGCTTAGCAATCTTTGCTCAATCTAGACGAGCTCGGTGGTCTAGTGGCTACCGCTTCTGCCTTATAAGATAATTTCTTAAGAAACTGCGATGAAATCCCTGGAGGTACTTCCGGAGGAATTCCTAGAAGAACTTTCGAAGTAATTCCTTTGAGAAACTTCCGGAGAAAATTCTTGAGGAATTCCTTTGAGGAGCTTCCGAACGATGTCTTTAGTAGAACATCCAAAGGAATTTCTTTGTAAACCTTCCGGAAGGAAGGAACTGTTGGAAGAATTCCTTCGAGGAACTTCTGGAGGAATTTCTTTGAGGAACACTCGAAGAAAATACTTGAGGAACTCCCGGAGGAATTTCTGAAGGAACTTCCAGAGAAATTCCTAGAGGAGCTTCCGGAGGCTTTCCTGGAGAATCTTCCGGAGGATTTCCTGGAGAATCTTCCGGAGGATTTCCTGGATGAACTTCCGGATGCTTTCTTGGAGTATGTTACAGAGGATTTCCTGGAGGAACTTCCGGAGGAACTTGCGGAGGAATTCGTGTAGGAACTACCGGGGAATTCCTGTAGGAATTTTCGGAAAAAATCCTGGAAAAATTACCGGAGGAATTCCTGGTGAAACTTCTGGAGGGATTCCTGAAGGAACTTCTGGAGGGATTCCCTGAAGGAACTTCTGGAGGAATTCCTGGAAGGAACTTCTGGAGAAATTCCTTGAGGAACTTCCGGAGAAATTCCTTGCGGATTTTTTGGAGGAAAACCTTTGAGGAGCTTCAGAAAAAAAATCCTTGATTCCTTTCGAGGAACTTCTGGAGGAATTCCTCGAGGAACTTCCGGAGAAATTCCTTGAGGATCTTCTGGAGGAGTACCTTTGCTAAACTTCAGAAGGAATTCCTTTGAGGAACTTTCAGAGGAATTCCTTTCGAGGAACTTCTGAAGAAATTTCTTTGAGGAACACCCGGAAGAAATTCTTGAGGAGCTCCCGGAAGAAATTCTTGAGGAGCTCCCGGAAAAATTCCTGAAGGAGCTCCCGGAGCAATTCCTGGAGGAACTTCGGTAAGCATTCCTGAACGATCTTTTGGAGGATTTCCTGAAGGATCTACCGGAGGAGTAATTTTTGAGGAACTTCCAGAACAAATCCTTTAAGGAACTTCCGGAAAACATCCTTCGAGGAACTTGAGGAATTTCTTTGAGGAATTTCCAGAGTCCTTAGAGAAAAATCCGAAGGAAATCCTTTGAGGAACTTCCGGAGGTATTTCTTTGAGGAACTTTCGGAGGAATCGCTTTAAGGGATTTCCGGAGGAATTACTTTGAGGAACTTCCAGAGGAATTCCAAACAAACAATTTAAGCTGACTAAGTTAGTTTTTTAGCTGTAAAAAACTAGTTTTGGTTTAATAATCAGCTTCCAAGGTTTGTTAGTTTCCTTCGAAGAATTTCGGAGGAATTCTTTTGTTTAACTTCCGGAGGAATACCTTTCAGGAACTTCCTGAGGAATTCCTTTGAGGATCTTATGAAGGAATTCCTTTGAGGAACTTCTGGAGAATTTTCTTTGAAGAGGAACTCCCGGAGGAATTTCTGAAGTAACTCCTGGTGGAATTCTTGGAATGGTTTCCGGCCGATTGTATCAAAAGTTCTTTTTTGAATCAATCATATAGTCTTTCGGTACAACTTTCTTGTACGAGAAAGGCAAAACCTCGTTAATTCGAAAATCCGTGTAATAAAAACTCGCAAAAAAACCTTGTAAAAAAACCTGGATGTATTGTAATTGAGTTTTTTATAATTCTTTATTATAAAGGTGTCCAGCATTTAAAAAAATTCTGCAATTGTGAAAAACGTTCAAGAAGAAATAAATCTATTCATATTTTAAAATCTCTTTCTTATTCGTTCCCTGTAAACATTAATGTGGATCAATTGATTGCATATGATTCGGCCAGTCGACCATACGAACAACTTTTTTTTTTGTTTATTTTCAATCTAACCCCCACTGTCCGGCAGTGGTATTATGGAAAAAATGCTGTCTGCAATAAAGTCAGCATTAACCCGGGAATTAGAAGGTGTTAGATCTACTGCAGCTCCAGCTACCCATTTCAGACTGCCTGGTAACTCACGTCCAGCCCGAGATCACTTTCACTTGCAATAAGCCCCGCCTGTTTTTGCTACCATTATCATTTGGATAATGGATCCATAAACAAACTTTCGGATTTTTAAATCCAACGCGAATTTAGTTTCATATAGAAACCATATTGAAACAATTTCACCAAATTGATCCAATTCCGGATGAATGAATTGTGGAAGCGAAGATCACTTCTATTCTCAAGAACAATTCACTTCACTTTTCCAGAGCTGTTCTGAGATATTCGTTATTAATCCATGTATTTCTGATATTATCACAGAACCACACATATTTCCCCAAAGATATCCCCGTATACCAACTACACAAACGACTTCGCGCACTCAAAAAATACACTTTATAAAAGATAACCAGACGCGTAAATTTCAAACTTCAGATCACTTAAATTTATTATTCTAGTACATTTGCAAAATATAAACTCCAGCCGAATCTAATTCTTGCACGAACAAACAAAAACGTGACAGCAAATTTAAAAGCAACCATCCGCGCGCATGGCATGCTGCGATCCATACGAACAACTTTTTTTTTTGTTTAAAAAATTGATCTGCCTTTCTCGTGTAATGTAGATTAGCTGTGATTTTGGGAAAAAGGTCATTTGGTTCAGTCCAAATTCTGATTCGAATGAGTTTTGGTCGATAGTTTTAAGATATGTATTGATCAAGGCAGATAACATTACACCCAACCAGCGGATGTTAGATTTTCTAACAGTTCTGTATAAGAATCTACCAAAACCTGTATAAGAACTGGGCATATGCGAAATTGTTAGATTCTTATACAAGTATTGTATAAGAATCTAACAATTTTGTAAGCTTTTCTAACATTATTTGTTTGAGAGCTTACATGTTTTGTATAAGAATCTAACAATCTCGCATATGTCCAGTTTTATACAGCTTTTGTTAGATTCTAATACAGAATTGTTAGAAAATCTAACAATCTTAGAATGGGTGTATCAGATGAATTTAATAATAAATAAATAAATATTACCCCAGCCCTCTGTATTTCTAGGTAAAAGCAAAAATAAAACTTGTACACAACCCACCTGTAAGTGTCGTTAAGCCAGCCGTCAATGGAACATCAGTCAGCATATTCTCGTCCTTGCCAGCTTCCAGTAGCAACACATTCCAATCTTTGATTTCCGAGAGCCGGTTCGCAACCACCGAACCCGCCGACCCGGCACCAATTACAATGAAGTCATACTCCTTCAGGAAGTGTTTAGTATCTGGGATGCGTTTCACCGTACCGTTTCGCAGAAAAATGCTCGTCTCGTCAAAAAGCATTTCAAAGAAGTTTCCTTGAACGGCAATTTGCACTGGCGGAATCATTCCATTCATCAAAGGCAGCAGTAGAAGAAGGAAAAGGAGAACGCTCATCTGAAAGAAAAAGATTTTATCGAGAAATTAGTACGTGTTAATCAATATAAAATGCTTTATCATCAGAAAACCTTAAAACAAAATCACTTATCATATAATGGTTTTATGTCCATTTTAACACAATGGTAAGTTTATTAGATATCGATCAACAAGTCGTCTTTATAGCAATTATCAAAATAAGAGATTAAAAATATATGCTCTTCTATTTTGCACTGAACAATGTGCGCGAATATATAACATCCATAATACAGAACATTGAATAATTCATTATAGCTCTACATGACCTTCATTTTCATCCATTCATCAGAATGACTCAAATAATCCAAGACATTGAATCCTCCTTCCTAAATGCCTTTTTTAAAAAAATCAGTCTTGTGTTCTGCCAAATTTGTAACTGAGGCCATGCCAAGCAATAAACATTTAACATACAGTGAAGTTCTTTACATCGTATTTTAGAAACACTTTTGAATCCTTATGTAAAAAGAACTCTAAAAGTAAAAGGATATCAAAGTTCGAACCTGAAAACATAACGCTGTACATCAATTGAGAAAGAGTTCACTGTATATCAATAAACAACCAGACTTCATATTCATCATGAATTAATTTCAAAACAGAAGCTTGCTCGCCATTAGTATTATGATTATCTAAGCCCGCCTTACTAAAATCAACGGGCGACGACAGGTCAGAAGTATCCATGCCCATACCGTCCCAGCCAGTAACACCTCGGCCAGCACCAACGGAGGTTAAGGTTAATTGGAATCAAACTGCGCTCTATCATGGCGCTTCGATCGCGATCACCAACTGTCGCTTTCGATTTGTTTAGGTGGGTATTAATTCGCATACATGACAATGAAATCTTAAGACTGCCGGTGTGGTTAATCGATCAGTGACTAAACGCGATCGCGACAGAATAACACCAAGTTAGTATCGCACAGTGATCCTCAGCCCAGCCGACCATGCGAGCCACATATGCGATATATGGGACCAATGCTATAGTATATTATTTATGAGTAATTCGCCTTAGACAAAGGTCGATATGGTATGACTAATATGGAAACTTCAAATCTGATATAGAATAAACCAAACTTTTTTAGATATGGTGCTGAGGGAAGAAAGATTCGTTGCAAAATCTGAACAAAGCAAAAACATCTCGAAAATTGCAGTTTAGCACCTACTGGTCTCTTGCTTCCAACGAGCTGAAATCAAAGCAAACAACAAACAAACAAAAACGCCGCAATCGGTTAGCTACGTGAGTGGCTGGCTACACTTAGTTGCCGGTGCCAAGTGAGTTCATCGCCGTCGCGTTTGCCGGAAGGCGGTCCAGCGAAATTATTGTTCACGCACTGATTAGCCGAATCAACACCCCGCATCCAAGGGTTTCAGGGGTGATCTTTCTCAGCCAAGGTCGGCGCAAGACCGGTCGGAGGAAATTGCTGGAAGCGATGAGTTAATTCGTGTTACCTCAGCGAGCACCGCTCATGGTTGCGGTGCGTTGTCGTTGCAATCGCAGCACGTGTGAAACACTTTGCGTATCATATTCTTCGACAAGCCTGCCTTAGTCTCGGCGATCGTGTTTTGGTGTAAAAGGATGCCCAACCCATACGGAGCAAAGAACGATGGGCAAAATAATTGACAGAAACGAGTTTTAGCCTTACTGCTGGCCACCTCGGTGAAGCACTTGCAGTTGGTGCACTCTGTGACATTGCTGATGCAGTAAACTGCAACAGGAGAGGGGGCTTGACTGGATGCCGACATTTGTTTTCAAGTTTAACCATGTAGGTCATTCAGACGCGGAGGACCAGTTCCACTAGATTGACAGTTAAAGTAACTGTGGTACGCAGGTAAAATACTGTAGTAGTGACGGTTTGTAGGTACAATGCAGTCAACATGTAAGGAAGAAACGGCAGGCTTTACAGTTGACTTTTACTTTTTGATTCGAATGTTTAACGACGAAAGCAAAAGTAGGAATCTCGCCGATCAAGGTTCTCGGATTCAAAAATTCTCAAGAACACAAAAAGTACTTTCCAAAAATTGTATCAAGGTCTGCACAAACTTGTGAGTCAAAACAAAAATGATGGATAAATGACTGAATAACATTACGAGCTTTCATAATTGTTTTGATTTGGTGAATAAGATTTGGCTTATCATAATGACGGACTTAGTGGTCTAGGATCATCCATCCACTTTTAACGTTGTGTCTATCTACCTATGTTCTATTTGTGATTTACTTTCTTTCACAACTTCACAAGATCCATAACCAAGACATAGTTCATAAAATAGCTGAGAAAACCTTGCTTTCACCTGTTGATTAGTCCCGACACGCTATAGCATTATTTTGCCGATCGATTTTTATTGAGAGGATCATTGAATGAATTTTCCGCATCGGAGGCACAAATTGATTATTCAACCGTTGAGATGCTAAGCCATACTTTCAACATTGACCTTTGCCGAATTACAGCTGACACGGTAATAGTAGCAACGCGGAATTTGAAACTTTTTTTCACTTCAGCTCCCGATAAAATCACCCAATCCATGCTAAAACAATGTGCAGACGTTCTACATCACTCGATAGCAATGCTATGCAGCGAAGTGTGCACAAAAAAATAAACTGGAAAAGTTACTTTATATTTTTTTTTGTTTCACAAAGAGGAGACAAACGTGATATTGCAAACCATCGGGGCATTACTTCCTTGTTTTCAAGCTTCAAGTTATTTGAAAAAAAAATAGAACGATTGCTTGTTTGCGTATTGCAAGAACTAAAGAAGAATTTTACTACTACTACATCAACATAGAACAGCACGGCTTCTATTCGAAGAGCTCTATATCCACGAACTTGCTGCAGTTGATTTATTCTTGTTTTTCACAGACCGTGGACTTAGAATGGCAGGTTGTAAAGTTTCTGATAGTAAAGTTACGCAAAATGGATCTCCTTATACTGATTCTGAATGAATATCATGTCATTATTTTGGCAACTATCATTTTTATTCAACCACTTCAAGTGATTGTTTTGGGTAGTTACCGTTTCGAAACTGGTCAACTCCTTCGTACACGGCACGAAACTGGTTAAAATAGTAAAATGTTTGACGTAGATATCATTTACAAAATATGGTTTTGTGCTCCAAAAACCTGCTTAGAAGTTTCGACAGACATACACGCATTCGGGTTTAGCATCTTAAGGACTCTTGTGTCTCGCATTCCGAGTCCTCACATGGTTTATGTTTAAAGTCGCTGATGAGTTCAGAGATCCGATATGCCTATGATCACTTTACTACACACTTGTGCGATTTTTATTGGAATGGTATGCCGTTATGCGGTGTCCTTTTCAAACCAGTTGGATCGCACAAATAGAAACCGTTCAAAAACTGGTGTGGTATGCAATCGTTTCATTGGTTGACTTGACCAATGAAATTCGCTACCATATACGAGAAGCCGTCTTCTACAATTAGAACGAAAAAGAAAATAAAAACTCCCTTCAAAAGTTAGAAATTTTCCATGAAAAATTAAGAAATAAAGAAATCAGGGTATGAGCAATAAAATAATATAAAATTTCCACAAAAAATTAAGAATTTTCTACAAAACAAGCATAATTTAGCACTGAAATGAACCAACCTAGGGCTAAAAACCTCAACAAAAGGAAGCCTAGCACCTAGCACCTAGGAGTGATGAAGCCTTTCTCGTGCATTATAAAATATTTTGAAAAAAATCACATAAAAAAGGTAAAAAAAAACTCTTTAGGGTAATAGATCACATTTTGCATTGATTAAACTGCAAAAAAAAAGATTTATGATTTTGCCAATAATCCCGAGATGCAATGTCCGATCGCGCCAATTTTCACTAGCAAACAATTGCATTGCATTCTCCGTCGAATTCAACTTGTTGCGAGTAAATCGGATAATGCTAAGCTCCAAAAAGTGTGTCTACAAAATTTGTTCACATACACACATACAGACATCACCTCGGTTCGTCGAGCTGAGTCGATCGGTATATAACTCTATGGATCTCCGGGCCTTCTATCAAAAGTTCTTTTTTGAAGCAATCATGTAACCTTTCGGTACAACCACGAAACATGAAAATTTCCATAAAGAAGTATAAAAAAGCAATAAAACTGAGCATTTTTCCATAGATTACCCCTTCTTTAAAAGCGTTTAATGTTCATTAAAAATGTTATTGGACAGCGTCTTGCTCGAAGGTACTGGTTGTCACATCAAAATCTAAAATTGGGGACCATCATGAAATCATGTAAGATGAATTTTTGAGATTTATATATCAATCAACTCGGAAACTCTCCAGCAAATTGTCAATTTCATTGAAAGTTTTGATTATTTACGATAAGCTATTGGAAATTTCGATTCTTGTCCTATCCAGTAAAAATATCAGAACCAACTAATCCCGTTCATGTATTCCTAACACGGACATCAGAATCATAAAAGTTACGGGCATTTTGACCCACCGTTTCATTTTCTCTGGGTATAAAAAGGCACATGACTCGCCTCGCCCGTCATTTCTGCTCGATGATCCACGGCGAGTAGTCACGGAGAGCGGACAGAACGATGGCATTGCTAGCAGTCTCAGCATCAATGACAGTAGTTTCTGTATCTGTAGCGATTGAGCGGCAAATTATCGTGAGGCTATCGTCGGCGTCAGCGGCACTCCAGTTTTCTCGCATGGTTCTGGATCTGGTTTTGTTGCAGTTAATTGTGAAGGCGCATTTTTGAATATAAACCGGTCCTTTTCAGAACCTCAATTTTAAAGAAGAAAAAGTTGAGCAGAAACAAATTTCCATCATAAGGATGGCGGTAGTGTTCGTGGGCAGCAAATATCAATTAGTTTCTATGTGGTGACACTTCGGTTCGTCGGTGGTTAAGCATGGAAGAATTTGGTTCAAAGTTCAAAGACCACAGAAAGTTGCCGTCCGTTGCAGAATTAAAAGCGCGCGTCATATGGAGACGCTGAAAATATTTATTCGCATGGATGACAACAGTATCAGTAATGTAAAATTTGATCTCAAGATTCTGATTTGATTTTGTTTTGTTGTTAGACTGGTAAGGCGGAAAATAATTCGGCTCTTTCCAGAACCACATTGTTATAGAAGATTGAACTAAGACAAACTTTCATCAATGTGCAAATCATAATTGCTTAGTGGCAGCAGAAAGTTTTCGTCGGCAGATAATCACTAGCGCGCTTTAGAGCGATAGACTGTAAACATTTCTTTGCATGCAGAAATGTACTCCACCGCGCTGCTGCCATGTCAGGAGAAACCAGAAACGATAGTCCGAATTTAGCAAACGAAATGGCTCGCACGCTTAAAAGCAGCTTTTTTGAATTACCTTTGGAGAAAATTTGTCTCGGTTCAACCTTCTCTTCTATAAAATTGTGGCTCTGGAAAGAACCGCATTATTTTCCGCTTTACCAGTCTAACAACAACAAAACCAAATCAGTTTCTTGAGATCAAATTTCACATTTCTGAGATTATTGTCATCCATTTGTCAATAACTTTCTGCCGTCATCTAGCGAATAATATGCACTATGAATAAAACTCGTCTCGGCTCAAACTTCCTTTGTATTGAATGTTGGTCCCGAGAAGAACCAATTTATTCCCAATAATGCGCTTTTCAAATCACTAACAGCTAACAGAAAACTACTAGATAGTTTGGATTTGCAAAAATATTGTGGCTTGAGAGATGCTTTCACTGATTGCCAGTCGAGGGTACTTCAGATATCACCGTTGCAGAAATGTACTCCACCGCGCTGCTCCCATGCACTGCAAATTTTATTCCCACCGACGGTGTGGGTCGTGTAGTCGCCGTCGCCAGCATCAGCAGCTCTCAAGTGGAACTTTCTCGCAACATTCGGAATTCAGACTATCGGATGCTTGTTTCGGTGCGATGACGTTTGGAGCACAGCGCGGTGGCATCTAAAGCACCCACGACTTGCAATCAATGGAAACAGCTCTCAATCCACAATTTACTTGTCGATCCTAACAATTGAGTGGTTGTTGTTAGTGATTTGGATGGCGCATTATTGGAAACTAATCGGTTCTTCTCAGAGCCACCATTTTATACAAAGGAAGCTTGTGCCGAATCGAGTTTTGTTTAAAGTGCAAATTAGTCGCTTATGGACAGCAGAAAGTTTCCGTCGGTATAAGAATCACAAGCGCGCGTCACGGGAAGGCGATGCAAAAATTATTCACATGGATGGCATCAGTAGCACTGCTGTTACTGTGCACGTGCTTCAGTTGGTGGTGCATGAGACGCGTCTAAAGCTTTCGCATATGAACGAAGTAGGTGATGCGCTTTCCCAATAAGGCGCCTCCGCCTAGTTGTTGTGTGCCTTATGTGAAGCGCATGCGATGTAATTTTCGCCCATTTTTTAACATAGTTTGTGTTATTGAAAACATCGTCCAAAAGGTGTGTGCGTGAAATTACTTCTTCAAATAACGATTTCAAATGCTTTTTATGCTTCCAATATACAAGTTCGCCGTAGTAATTGATTGGATTGAAGAGTTTCTTGTATTTTACGAACCATACACCTTCATTAGTGCATCACTTTTCACCGTAAATAGACTTGCTGCTTCGTCATCATGCTTTGCATAGAACCTAAGACCAATCGAAAATAACGACGCGGCATTCGAACCCCGTTCATTAACACATTAAAACACATCTTAGACATGGACGTTATGCTCATCGATGTTAAGATCGATTTGGCGAGCTAAATGCATATCATACTGCAGCAAATTCAACCGACGAAATATTGACACCACCCCTGCACCTCTGCGGTATTGATGTACGGAGAACTTTGTCGGTGTCAATTGATACCGCCAATAACATGATTGCAACATAAAAATCGTCTTGAAGATTATTCAATAATGGTGACATATGTTAATGTATACATCAATAAAAAGTTAAAATATATTGTTCTCTGAATATGCTCTAACCACATTTAAATATTTTAAAATCTACAAATACCTCTGAGCCATATCCAGCAGATTATTGTAATTTTTTGTAAATGTTTTTTTACGCCAGTTTTGATGGTATGTATATAATAGACATCAACTTTCCACGGGGTTGATAAACTTTTTTGAACTGTGTCGTACGATCATTTAAAAATGATTAACGTTTTGATGGAAATCCGAACTGCTGTTCCATTTTTACCACAATTTGTGTTTCTTGCAACTTAGCCAGTTTTGATTTAAAACTGATAATACCCTCAACCAGAAACACTATCTTACATTACATTTCCATATAACACCATTCATATAATCGTGGGACGTTGGAGTCAAAGTACAAGACTTAACTTTTTTTATTTCAGTACTTACTTACTGATCAGTTTTTTTTTTATTTTTTCATTATTTTTTGAAAAAGAAAACCCTAATTTAACTTTTGGGGATTCGCACCTTTGTATAAAGTAAAATAGATCCGAAAAAAGCACGTTTCACGTTCACAACAAAGGCGGGACTACACGAACGATCCAGGATCAAGCGAATCCCGGAAGGTTGAATCAAACACACAATGACCCCAATATGGGAATTGGAGGTTGGTTTCGGATTGAGGCAATTCACTTACTTAAATATACGATTGAGAGCACAATGTCATTAGTTTTCATCATAAAGTTTGTGTTAGTAAATTAATGAAAACAGGAATACGAATGACAAACTTTAAATTAAAGAATGAGAAAGCGCGTGGCGACGAGCGTGAGCCACGCGCACTTGAATTTTCTTAAGTGTCACATTCAAGTCACGCGCAATGTGACACTTTAATTCATGCGTCCCTTCACTGTTCAGCACACTTCGATTCTTATGTGCTATGAGCTGGTATAGTAAGAGTCTCAGTAGCACATTTTTGTACGCATGAGAATAAACTAACTCTGAATAGCAGTCAAGGGAAACTTTTTCTTGAGTTAATTCCTTGAAGCCACCCAATGTTTAGCCGCGATGATCGACTTTTACGAGAGTTGCAGGCCGTCAAGAGCTTTGAGCGCAGTCATTCTGCAACCAGGTAGTGGTTGGATTCAATATTCGCACTGCGGTAAGAGCTGACGTTCATGATGTCGGAGAAGAATTTATCGTCGATTAGAGCGTGGTCAATTTGATATTACGTTTCTTGGATAGGTGATCTCCATGTGGTCTTGTAGATATTCTTGCGACAGTAGAAAGTGCTTCGGAGTAACGTTTGCATTAAAAAAAAATGGACAAAAATAGCCGATTGAGAACATGGGTTTACCTTCACCCGCATTGACGAAACTACCCATGTAGCATCAATCAAAGTAACCCATAAGTCAGCAGACAAATTTTGACAGCTTCATCAGTCGAACTCTAACCGTGATGGCAAAATAATGAAGCAACTCCGTTCAGAAGTGTGCACGAAAACAGATATCGTGCGGCACTTGTGGACGCCGGATACGTGCGTTGCGCAATCTACAATATCTTGGCACTATTAGACAACAATTAGAGCATCGGAAGAAAACCCGGTTTCAGACGGAAGATGACCCAAGAAGCTACAAAGCTAATAAGGAAAACCGAGCGAAAAGTGGCTACATCGATGCGTGTGCTTGGCCGGGAAGTCGGTGCCACCAAACAGTGAAAAAGTACCTAGCGAACCTTTCATGGGAAATTTATTAAAAGCAATTATCTGTCTTGCAAACGTCACCATTCCGCGGAAAACTGCAAAGTTTATGTATCGTCGGTCGTTGATTCGATACCCGATCACCAGTCTATACATTCCCCCCCCCCCTCCTCTTCCTTCTCGTATTCGGGTCGCCCTTCGCATAGGCAGTGCACATTCATGATGCTGAAGAAACGGCCTTACCTCAGCTCGCACATCCATACCGTAATTGGATTCTATCCAATCGCACCTTGACGCACTTTGAAGCAGATTCTCAGCTCTTAGGAGACATCACAGCTTTGGTAGGTAGGTAGGCGATTGATGCCCGCTTTTCCTTACTTTCTCCAGCAAATTCCCTACATTGCAACGACGCGATGTCGAGTATCTTATCGCAAGCCTACGAAACCTAGCGACTTTCAGTTCCATGTTCCAAGTTTCCAATCGTGATCCTTTGTTCGTCATCTAGATCGTTGCCGATTATATCGAGTCGTATTATCGCTTATGTCGTTCGTAATGTTGCGGAAAGCCGACGTATCAGGTCTACTTCTATCTACTATCCAGCAATAAGTCGTGTAGAGTAAGTTAGATTTTACGAATACAAATAAATAAAAGGATGCAAAAGGTTGAAGTATTCGGTAAGAGATGGAGTTGGTTGGGTGAGTTATCAAAATGTCACACCACCCAATACCAGGACTTGGGCTAGTACGCTTTAAGGACACTCCTCACGGAATCCAAGTTTCAAAGTGCTCGGGTTTTCGGGGGCACACCACTCGTTACGGATGCGGCGCACAACTGTCATTTATGTTGATTTAGCTTTGCTGCGTCGCAGCATGCGTGAAATAGTAAAAATGACAGTTGTACGTTGCTTGCTTCTGTATCGAGTGTGATAGATGTGACCCCGAAAACATTAGTACTTTCAAACTTGGATTCTGTGAGAAGTGACCTTAAACGGTACACGGTTGCTTTGGTGAAGCATGGATACAGATTTTGGACCTATGTCCACGTAGCGCTTTTCATTCTGCGTGCACGCCGCACAGTGCTTCGAACCTATGGAACTACGGGACAAAAATCATAACTTACATTCTACACGTTTTAACTCAATGGTGTCTTTGGGAAAATGATTGTAAACTAGTTTTTCTACTATTTGCATTATTGACCTACGTTAAATTGATAATTGCATTAGTGGCGTAAACGCCAAATTTCATTACATATAATACGCTTCGTATAATCGAGATCATTTTGGGAAAATTGTCACTTATGATAAAAACTACTATTTGCGTAATTGACTTATGTGTAACAGATAATTGCATAAATGCCGTAAACGCCAGATTTTACGATATGCCTCAAAGAACCAGGATCTTTTTACGAAACATATGTGATATGATAATGTTTATGAGGTTTCATCACCGCGAGAAACTTATTGATTGATTTTCATTGGCTTTTATCGGTGAGATCGAACTACCTAAGCTCAAAGTGGAAGGGAGCATGTTTACAAAGCACGATGAAGCACAGAATTGAAAGTTATCGCAAGTGAGCGACAAGTATGAAAATTGAATAGAAGTTGAAACGTAAGCAGAGGGCCATTGAAGAACAACACGAAATGGAAATCACTGTTATTTTACCTAACGTCCACCCAGGAACGGCTTGGCTGATAGCGTGTGAACTATCTTACCAAACAGGCAAAATAACAGCGATTTCAACCTGCTCATATGTTGTTCGGCGTTCGGAGACAGTTCTAGCGATCAGTGGCATTTTTCAGATATTCCTGCAAATTGGCGCTACTTATTGGAATTTTTCACGCAACAATTCACACGTTCCTACTTGGCCCAAGCGATCTAATACGAACCGTATTTGTCATTGTTTGGCCAATTGGATTTCTCGCGATGTTGAATGAAGACTCTGCAATTCCTTCAATATTTGTTTCCGGATTGCGAGGAAGACCTACCAACGAAGACAATCAGAGAGTTTTGCTTCTCGAATTTCTCGGATGATCGAAAGCTCTTTAACCATTTTTGATCAATTCTCAAACAAAAGATTTTGCAAAACTGCTTTAGTTCTTTCTCAAGTTCCTCGGAGAAATCTTTTGGATTATATAAATCAGACAGAAACTTCAACACACGAGCTTTTCGTTAGGACGGATAAACGGAAAGCTATTGTTTGTCTATATCATCTAGAAATTCGTTAACAGCTATTAATAGAGCAAGTAAGAGCAGCTGGAATCACTTCCATTCTCTTAACAATACTATAAGTGAGATCTGGTGCGATTTTCAGAGATGTGTTTTGATGTACTTTTTTTAAAAAGCTGTTTTAAGTTGTAGATTATTTATTCCTATATAACGTCATGCCTAAGACTTGGAGGCTTCACTTATCACAATGATCGAAATATGTCCCACTGAAACACATTTAATTGGATCTTACTTACTTGATTTTACGCTTTCCATATCGATTTTCATCGTGAAAGGTACAGTTCGAAAATTTAGGCAATGAAAAAGATGCTTTTCACCAACAGGTGATAAATCATCCACTTTCAGCGATAGAAATGTTTACAAACACGAGTTGTTTTGATCGTCCCAGTGACCTCACAAAGATACTAATGCGCATACAGCATAATTGAAACATATGTTAATATCATGGTTTACTTGATTCGACTAAATACGAGAGTCGATTTTTCCCACCCTACTGTCATCGCTTATCTCTCCAATGGGAAAAAATGGTGGCTAACATCTCTGGGGTTAGCGCGCGGTGGGCCCCACTGACAATTCAAAATTAGTAAACAAAAACATCATTTCGGGACTAATTTTCTGTGATGGAGTAATTGTTGTTAAGCGATTTGAATGAATTTATTACTATTTTCGTTATGTACCACGTATTCCGTGCCGTGAAAAATGTGTTCGATTTTCAATTCAATTGTAATAAGACCGTCATTCAACACAACACGGTTAGTACGGTGCAAAACAAATTTGAATATTTGGTGACAATATTGTATCAGAAAATAACGCCCACAACAAAATAATAACGTGAATTTTATGCTGGAGCCAGAAGCATAGCTGTATGTCATCCGGCTGATTTTTCCATTTTTGTCCAAGGGGCACAGCACTGTGCGCCGTGTCCACGCAAAGTACCCAGCATCAAATGTAGTCATGCACACGTATACGGGTGTATTACCTCATTTGATGTTGGATACCTTGCGTGGACGTGACGTGCACGCAGCTTAAGGTGACACGGGAAGCACAAACAATCATCAAATCGTCATCATTTTCATCATTGAATGCTTAATTTTTTTTCTACAACAAATATGATTTTGAAAAAGTATCACCTGCTCGTGCTTACTAGCCATCTACATGCTGATACATTTACAGCTTGCGAGGGACTCTAAACTAAACTGTGCACACCATGTTGCATCGTGTCAGCAGCCCCTTCAACGCGATGTAGGTAGCGCAACCCTGGCAAGGTAGCCTACCGAAGATTCTACAGTTTCCAAGAAAGGCAAAAGCAGAGCAAACGGATTGATACAACGGCAACAGACCTGACAACGAATAAAGGACAACGATTGGAAAGCCGGATCTTGAAACGTGAGAACTTTGAATGAACCTGCACGTGTTGGGATCCTGGGAGCTGAAAAACAGTAAAGCTGCAGGGAAGGGCGAGATCACGGTCGAGCTTTTCAAATACGGAAGCGAGCAGCTGCATCAATGAATCCACCACATTATCCAGAAAATATGGGAGGATGAAGAACTGCCTACCGGCTGTTTGGATGGCCTCATATGACCAATCTATAAGAAATGGCACAGAGTAGAGTGTGCCAATTACAGAGGGTGCACCCTTCTGAACTCGGCATACAAAGTTCTGTCGCGTATCCTGTTTAATAGACTAAGATCGCTTGAGATCCTTCGTTGGCGAATAACAGACAGGTTTCCGTGAGGGCCGATCAACGACGGATCAGATGTTTAGGCTACGGATGATCCTTGATAAATTCTTGCAGAATCACCATCTGTTAATGGATTTCAAAGCAGCGTACGATTCAGTGAAACGAAATGAGCAGTGGCAAATAATGTCCAAACATGGTTTTCCGGCGAGACAGATTAGACTGATACGTACAACACTGGATGGCTCGAAACCAAGTAATCGGATTGCAGACGAAGTGTCAACCTCGTTTGTGACCTTAGACGGATTGATGCAGGGTGATGTACTTTCGAATTTATTGTTCAACATTTCACTCGAAGGCGCTATTAGGAGATCTGGCGTGCAGAGGAACGGCACTATCATCACACGGTCGCATATGCTCCTGGGCTTTGCGGACGACATCGACCTTATAGGAATCGATCACAGAGCAGTAGTGGAGACTTTTGTCCCACTGAAGAGGGAGACGGCGAGGATATGCTTAACCATTAACTCTACCAAGACAAAGTACAGGGTGACATGCAGAGATAGAGGAACGTCCTAGTGGTGTTGGTGCTGAGGTAGTGCTTGATGGGGATGTGTATGAAGTTGTTGAAGAATTTGTTTACCTTGGAACGTTTGTGACATGTGACAATGACGTTTCCCGTGAAGTGGAAAGACGTATTACTGCTGCGAATAGAGCCTTTTGCGGATCACTTCCCGCAACATGCAGACGGAAACAAAATTTGTTCTATACAAAACTCTGATTCTACCAGTGGCCCTTTATGGACTTGAAGCATGGACGTCAAAAGTGCGAAAAGTGCTGCTGCGTACAATACTCGGAGGGAAACTAGAAAATGATGTGTGGTGCAGACGCATGAATCATGAGCTGTATAAAGCATTCAAAGAAGAAAATATTGTGAAGCCTATAAAATAGGGCTGACTTCAGTGGGCTGCAACATTCAACAAAGAACCAGATAGGGGCCGGCGACTTCGTGGAAGGTAACGAACACGCTGGCTGCACGCGGTGGAATCGGACCTTGGGAACCTGAACGTTCGGGGAAACTGGAGGACCATCACCCAAGATCGACGATTATAGAGCTCGACAATACGCTAGGCATAGGTGTATCGACGCTGTAGCCATGAACATGCAGCTATGAACCGAGTTTGAAGTAGACGGCTTCTATATATTGCAGATATGCTACTCTAGTCTTAGGATAAATAATAAATAAGTTATTGACAGTTGTCGATACATTTACTGTGCATATATGCCATTCGCAGTAGTATAAAGTCCGTCCTAAGTCTTCTGAGCACGAAGCATTCTGGATTTATGGTCAAAACACTGATTACATTGCTTGTAAATTTGTCAAAACACACTTAGATTTTGACCGGAGAAAACTAAGTAATATGTATGCAAATGAATGCAATAAATATAGTCATTGCTATTTGATGAGATACCACTTGGTGCAAAGACGATGCTTTTGAGAACATTTTTGCGACGTACTTGCGACGAGAGGTACTCCACCTCCGGCTCCGCCAGTGATTTTGGATGACTGTTTTATTTGATCTTGTTTTGATACTATTTGAAACGTATGCATCATATGCATGCGTCAATATATGCGAATAAGATTCACACCTTAATTTCTGCCAGTAACCGTGTTTACAGAACATCAACAGAGCTCGTGAATCTTTTTGGCTCCCTAGTCCAACTTTGAACTGAACTGAAAGGCTATACAATCATTGCATAAACAAACTTTATATAGGACTATCCGAGAGTCAAGTTTTATTTACCAATTAGTTGAGCTCGGTAAATAAAAATGATATCTGTGTGCGTATATTTCAGAAGGTCCAATTTACAATCTCACTCATTTTCATATACCTCATCTTGACTGATTTGAGAGCAGCATTCCTAATTCGACGTAAAACTGATTCCGTGTAGAACAGCTATGACTAGTGGAAGATCTAACTAAATCAGTCAATACAACATTTTAACCAATAATAATATAAAATCATTAGGCAATAAATCGGGTATTCAGAGAAAAAAATGGTCAACCTAAATAATTTTGTATGTGTCACCATCATTAAATAGTTGAACTTGACCTCGAACCTCTCGCCTGATTCCCCATTGAAGCCACCTTGCAAGGTTCCCTCGTAGAAAATCGAATTATGGGCTTAACTCTTTTTGTTTCACATTTGGCTGACTCGAGCAGCTTGTTACCAGTCGGTCGCTAATAACCGCTAACCACTGCCGCTATGCCATCCAATTTCCAATGCAGGTAGAATCCCCTCCGATCGTACTTCCGTTGCTTCTAGGACAAGCGTTTTAAATTATTTTCTGGGGTTAACTTAATAAAATATGGACGTGCTACAACATATAAAGCCCAAACCGATAGGGTTCTAATTTCGTTACACTCTGGGAAATTTTTGCATTGTAAATTTTAACGACTGCCCTTGCCTTGGTATAATGTTTGTCGTGCCAGTCAGATGATATACAAATTCAAAATTTGTGACTTTACTCCGAAACCAACCTGTTTGTAACTATCGAAGTTATTCGTGAGCAACCAGCAAGGTCTATGTTTCTAATGAATTTCAACTATAGAGACATAAATTACGTAACGCTTGAAGGGGGAAGGGGGTTTTCCGAAGTGTGATGTTCTTTCTTCTTCTTCATTGGCCACTGGGACATTGCCGCCTCGCAGCTTAGTGTTCATTAAGCACTTCCACAAGTTACCATTTCTGCATTCGTATATTATGAGGCTAACAAGATGATACTTTTATGCCCAGGGAAGTCGAAGCAATTACCAACCCGAAAATTGCCTAGACCGGCACCGGGAATCGAACCCAGACACTCTCAGCATGGTTTTACTTTGTAGCCGAGCATCTTACCCCAAGTGTGATGGTCCATTCAAAAATTCAGATGCTCCATACAAAAAGTGTGTCAAAGGGAGAGGGGAGGTTGAAAATGTTCATTTTTTACGTTACGTATTTATTAATAGATCTTTCGTAGTAAAATGAGAAGCTTTTTCTTTTTTTACAGAGGCATTGCAGGCTCAAAGATTGTTCATACAGAACTTTCACAGTTAGTAGCTTTTGTGAGATTTCAAAGTCATATTACCAATTATCCAGTTGTATGTCATTTCGCTATTTGGAGATGAGTGTGTGACTGTAATTTATGTTGGTATATTAGGCTGTGCCATCTCAGTACTCTGTCAGAGCGATGATTTTTGTCTGTATGTTCTATACCAGAAAACAGCTCGCGATTGCGAAACCCAAATAGCGTCACGAAAAATATGATAGACTTTGAACGTTCAATCCAATTCCAGTAATAAGCGAAATGAAAAGAAAACAGCTGAATTCTTTCCAGTCCACAGCTGCACCCTGAAACATTCGATATTGAATGTCTAAAATTTAATATCGAATAGAATTAGTATTCCTGACTGCTTATTCAAATGCATCATTCGTTATACAAAACAAGCTGCACTTCCTTAAAAAAAAATAACTGCATCGGATTCATGTGGGGCGGCTCAAGCGGGGGTGATTGCTTGGGATTTCAGACAACCTTGACCGAAGACGCTACAAACTCAAATAAGAAGCGAGCAGGAAAACAAGTTTATACTATGGGTTCAGCTTTATCCGAATAGAATGGACTCGAGTAGATGCTGCTTTGTTTGTTTGTTTTGTTTTGCTCGCAAAACGTGGACGATAAATATTTTTGAGAATTTTAAATAGAGTTCAGACTTGATATGACTCAACCATATCAAGGTCTAGCAGATAATGTATTACCTGTTTATATGCAGCCATTCGCTTTTATATTGTATCGTTGCGCTATTGGATAATATTCACGAAACAGCAAAAGATTTCATTAGTTTATAACACTATATTTACATAATGTGTGTACATGTTCTTCATCCCTAAAATACATCAAACATATTTCATAAAAAGGGTTATAGAACTTAACTAACAAATTGTGTCATATTATATCATAGATTATTATCATAAATGTCAATTATATCATAAACTTCGTCTATCCAAGTGTGATAATATATCAATCAACTTAATCGGACGGAAAATATTTAATCTGGTTTAATCGATAGATCATTTTATTCAAAACTAGCTATTTCGTCGATTAAATTATTACAAATAAAAAATAATCATTACTCCGCTGTATCAAATCCAAGTTCAAAATATTTTGACGCATCAAAATATATTCCCACCAGTTTCTCCATATATGTATGGATGGCATTGCGGCTTCGGAAAACCGCTTTTGGTGAACTCTTCAATAACGCAGGAATGTTGTTCAGGTTTGTTATTTTGCAAACATTCATACAATTTTGCCTATTTAGTAAAGTCACAAAATTTTACCATTCCCAAGTAACCATTTGCACTGTATTACGCAAAACCGCCGCATAGGGCCAATATATGGCTATTTAAAACTTATAAGCATTGAAGTAGCATTATATGCCCGATTTGGCACGTTCCAAGCAGAGTTGATTTTTGTTTCATGGCATTTCACTAATTTTAGACGACTTAATCTTCCCAGAATTGAAATAAACACTTACAGAGGAGTCCCGTACGTCTGCTAGAGGATCGTAGTAACCGTTCGCGAAGGTGGACGTCAAACATTTTCGTCCACACGAATTTCATCCAGTGCTATTTGATTATTTCGACTGTGGGCCCGGGATCCTAGTGCGAGTGATTTTTACGGTGCCATACGTTTCCGGCGATGTATTTTTTTTCGGTAGCGGTCGCGTAAAAACAAAAGTTTTTAGCTTTCGATCAACTGTTCGGATGCGTGAGTGTGTGATTTGTTGGTCTTTCAGGTTCAGGTACGAAGATTTTTAAATCATTATTGTTTGAAGTTTGAAAATTTGAGTCTGAGGGCGATCCTGCTGATCGCTTAAGTGAATGTTAGATTGGTTGCGTGGGTGGCGTAGTCAGATGTTCCGTACCAGCCGTGCAGATTATAAACGGAAGTATTATTACGGAGAAAAAGAAAAATTTGGAAGGCTACGCAGCAATAATGCGCAGAGGGCAATCTCCGCGTAGAACAAATCATACATAGTGTGCGTTGAATTGAATTCAATCAATTGTCATTAAGCCCCAACAATTTGAATACTGTGTACATAAACATGTAATAAATAATTATTCCAACACCAAAGACTAAATAATTAGTGGTCAACCAATGTATAAACAGATTCAAGAGAGAATTGATCCCTTGGCCCATTGTATTATGAATACCATTATAGTAAAGTTAATTTTACCCCAAAAGTGTTCCTGATTATGTTGGTGTTGACTGCATAAAAATCTAATATACATTGGTTTAGTGCTATAGTTTCTTAAAACTCTTATATAATGATTGATTATGGGCGGCCTAATGAACCTGGATAGACTTTCTGCCTTACCACGAGGCCACCGTATCAAGTCTGTTAGAGAATACTACCCAGCACCAGGATTCGGGCTAATGCGCTAGCGAAGCACAGTCACTTAGGTAGGGTCTGCATGCGGATGCTGCTTTTCATATAAGCCCGCTGTCAAACCCTCCAGCTTAGGCAAGCTCCACAACTCGCAGTGGCCAGGTGTCACGTCATCAAGTTCTTGGGCATAGTCATCGCTGCCCCTTGAAACCCACAATCTTTAACTTATAAATTTCATTGAATAAGTCTCTTCTGTTCGGTGTTTTATACTTTCGTGCAGTAGAATATTTTTGTTTCGGACTTGTCATAAGACGAGTTAGTACAATCCCATTGAATTCCACCACTTAATTGTATCTTGACAGATACGTATTTCGACCTCAAATGTAAGGCCGTCTTCAGTGTCTCGTACTTGACTCGACTTGAAGAAAATGATCGCAGCTTACACTATTTATACTATGCGTAGGTATAATAATTTATCTAGGTACTTATCTAGTTACATTTACTACGGTGTTTACTTCTACTCGCTTGTTTCGCTTAATGCTTAGGTATAAACTTGAAGAGCCAGGAGCTACCATTTCCTTGATCTTTATTCAACAACCGCGTTTGTACCTGTCGGTAGATTTCCAAGCTCTCAGCAACATCAAGTTTCCACGGAGAAGAGACATTTCTTAAAATTTTAATGTTTGATGTCGTAATTGAATGATTTTCCTGATATACATGTTCAGCTACCTTAGACCTAAACTCATAATTTAACCCCTTATCAGTTTCCCTCTTAGCCTTACTTACTTCTGCAATATGTTCTTTGAACCTTATATCTAACGATCTTTTGTTTGACCTACATATACTTTATCACACTGTGAACAATTAATTTGATAAACCCCGGCCTTATTTAACATTTCTACTCTATCCTTTGTGGAGCCCAACAGTGTCTTCAGTTGATTGCTTCTGCTGGAGAATACTAAATCGATGCCGAATTTCCTCAGTCGATGGCGTAGCTGGTGGGTGATGTGTCGATCATAGGGGACCGATACCCTCTTCAGCGGTTCATCGATCGGTGTCAGTGTTGTCAGTTCGTTTTTTCGTAGGTTCCTCTGCTTCTTGTTGATGATTGCTTGTATTGTTCTTTCCTTGTATCCGTTGATCCTCGCTGTTTCCAAGATGTGTTGTAGCTCCTTCGTTTTTCCTTCTTCGCTCAGGGGAATCGTCTGCATCCTGTGGATCATGTGATGAAAAGCTGCCATTTTTTGCTGATACGAATGATTTGATGTGTATGGGATGACTCTCATGGTGTTGGTGGGCTTCCTGTAGATTTCGAAGTCTAATGTTGCATTTGTTCCTTGATAACCAGTAGATCCAAGAAAGGTAATTTACCTTCCTTTTCCTCCTCGTGGGTGAATTTGATGTCTTTATGCACGTTGTTTATCGCTTCCAAAATCCTGGGTAGATCTTTCCGGTTGATAATGCTGAAAATGTCGTCCACGTATCTCCACCATTTCTCGGGTAGTACTCCTTGTTCCTCTAGGTTGTCCTCCAAATTTGCCATGAATAATTCGCACAAAAACGGTGATAGCGGATTTCCCATAGGTGCACCCTTCGTTTGTTTGTAGAAGCTTCCACGGAATGTAAAGTAGTTCTCATTCATGCATAATCTTGCAAGCTTGAGATACATCTTTACCTTTCCTCGCCATGTTGTATCCGTCCGTTGTCCTAGTAGCCAATCCTCCAAAAGGTTCAGAGCATCCTTCACTGGAACGCTTGGGAATAATGCCGCTACGTCGAATGATACCATGATGTCCTCTTCTCCGATGTTTCCTGATTCCAATATCCTCTTGGTGAACTCCTGGGTGTTTACAACTGATCTGCTGGGGAACGGCTTCGGCATACTCTGGAACTCCTTGACTAACCACTTGGCCAAGTTTTGTGTAGGGGATCCCACTGATGAAACTATTTCTCGCATCTCTGTACCTGGCTTATGTATCTTTGGTAGTCCTTTGATCCTTGGTAACACAGGGTTCGTCATTTTAACCCGGGCTTCTCCGATGATCGTCTTGCATTCCTTTATCGTTTTATCCGTAAGTCGGATTAGTCCGGGTAGTGGGTCCACTCTCAAATGCCTGTATGGTCCTCCGTTGATTTTTGTCGTCATCTGTTCATCGTAGTCCTCTTTGTCCATTATCACCACTGCGTTCCCTTTGTCCGCCTTCATGTAGTAAACTGGTTTCTCCTTCAACTCCTTTAAAATCCTCCTCTCGTCTTTGTTCGATGTCCCATGATGTCCTACTTTGATGGCGTCTGCTACGATGTTTCTCACACTATTCTGGTCCCGCTGATCAACATTTCGTGAAATCGCTGTCTCAGTATCCACGATTATCTGCTCTATGTCCGCTTTCTGGGTTGTCGCATACCCTAACCCCTTGTTGAGGTGTGCTAATTGTTCCTCCGTAAACTGCTTGTTTCGTAAAACTTGTTTCGGAATTGTGCGATTCCCCACTGGCTGATTTCCAGTAAGAATGTAGAGTCATCGAATAAGAAGAGCTTTAAATATCCTCACCAATTCTGTTCCTCTTCAGATTGATTAATTTAGAAATGCCAAAATTATAAATATAAACAAAACATAGCAAATTTAGCATAGCTGTCTTCGATCATTAGCCAGGAAAATATTCATTGGAGGCGCTTTGAATTTTCCAGGATTCCAAATTTTTCTTGCAATTTCTTGTTAATTTCTTGTTGAATGTTCTAGTTCGCAAGGAGAATGCTCCTGTAACTGATTTGTCCCTTTAAACATTTTTTCTTGAAAACACACATCAATTGTCGTTTTGTTCGTTTTTGTTCAACTCCACAATATCAAGTATTTTTTTGGTCTCTTAAAAATGATTGACCCATACAATAAAACTGTGAAGGAAATTCAACAAATTACTTTTTTTTAAACTAAAATTAACCTTATTTGATGTCGTTTTTTACGTAACTGCTCCCTCTAACTTTCACGAAAATCATAACTTCAAATAATACAATTGGCACGGGCACAATAATGGGTGGACTACTCTCAAGACATCTCCAATTTAAATTTAAAATGATATGAATGAGTATTTGTCCAACCTTCGAGTGCTATTAGGTTCCAAATTACATTCATTTTAACATCATCATACATACCGCCTTCATTTTGTCATTATTAATTGATAAAGTTATGAATCGCGTTGGACATTATTACCATTAGCAGAAGCATTGCATATCGTCTGTCAGGTACTAAGCTTATTTTCCCCGATAAAATTGAAACGATTATTTGATGGTTTATGTGTCCTGCACCTTCTAATTTCGAGTGCTCACAGAAACAATTGTAACAAAATTAATAATCCGATTCTGGATGCAGTTGCTTGCGTCAGTTTTGTTGATATTATTTTTGCTTAGTTTCAAATTTCAAAAATAGTTTCATTGTTACATTATTGTCGCAGTAAACATTGCATATCCTCGCATTCAAACAATAACGACAGGGTTGACGTTTTAGTCCACCATTCAAATGAACAATCGCTCACTTTAAGTGATTGATTGTTTATCCTCACCATGGATGAACAATTCAACACGTATTCTCAAAGATCTGATTAGATAATGCTAATACTGTTGTATATAAAAATATCCGTAATAATTGGTAAAATAGAAGTTGCATAGATCACATCGCTTTCCATGGTGAATCCCGATCTATGTTTCTGATTACCCCACCCAACTAACACAACTTCCTTCCCGTGGTAATTGTGGAGATGCAGAGGTATTCTCGGTCTCTAGTAGCAACAATAACCACACACTAACTTTCCCTTCCTTTCCCAACTGACTGTAAGGGCTTGGCCGGCGCCGTTATTGATCAAAATTCGAGAGCTGTTGGAACGTGCACTTGAAGAATAGTTGGTAAATCCCAACCACTATTTATTTGGATCGAAGTGCAGTTCGCACCAGCTCCGATCAATCACGGAGTAGCAACCATTGATATGTACAGTCAGTCTAAGCTAAGCTAAGCTAAGCCAAAATTGAAACAAACACTTACATGGACACATAATTGTCATACAGAACGACATACACTGGAATCACTTTTTACGAGGATTTCGGGGAAATTTAATCATTTTTCCAGTTTATCTCAATGTTTTTGTGGATTTTTTCTTTGGGTAAACTTATTCCCAACGTTGATGGAATATTCAGAGGATCTAGTCCAGTTGTGGTCACAGTGTGCTATTTAAGCTTAAGAATTCCATATTTATATACATACCGTCATCGGGGGTGACAATGGGTCAAATGGGGGTGAGAATGGGTCACTGTTTCAACTACTTAGAATGCTTGTAGAATGGATTGAATTTATCTGAGGGCAAGAAGACTAAAATATAAGAGACCTTTTCGAACGGTTTTGCGGTTCGACCTCCAGGCAGCCGGTGAGAGCGATGACCCATTCTCACCCCCAGACCCATTGTCACCCCCGACGGCGGTATAAAAAAAAATTAATTATAATTTTAATGCATAACAATAGGAAGCTTAAAGCCATAACTAACTGTTGATGAAAAAGTCAATTCGATATCGTCAAAAGAAAGAAAAATTATGCAACTTTTTAAGGAGTAGGAAAAAAACAGAAAAAAATCGATCTTTTTTAATACACCCGATTCTTTTTTTACACGGGGGATGCGTTCCGTGTAAAAAAAGTTTTCAGTTCAAAATTCGAAAATCCGTGTAAAAAAAGTTTTATGATTTCTCGACGGATCATGCAAAATGGAGCATCTTTGCAAAAAAATTGTATGGGATTTTTTTACACGGCCGTGTAAAAAAAATCCGTGTAAAAACAGAATCGGATTGTATTTCTTTACGCGGTTTATACCGTTTTGACTCAAAACCCGAACATGACTCATATTCCGAACACTAGCGTTTTATTGCCCTAGAACTAAAACTTTCATGAGTTTTCCGCACTGAGGATCAAGATTACAAGCGAATCCAAGATCCTGTGGAGAAAATAACACGGATAAACCCAAAATTGCCATTTAAACGAGAGTGTTTGGAATATGAGTCATGTTCGGAATTTGAGTCAAAACGGTAAGCAATATCAATTTTTTTTTGCCGAAATCAAATGGCGAATCGAATGGATTTGATGCCAAAATCGATGGTTGCCAAAATCAAATGGGGTCTGCATTGAAAAAATCGCAATAGAAAAGTCGAAATAGTACTTTAGGGGGATAGTTATCATTTTCCCCAATTTCCCATTTATTTGCATTCATTTACATATATGTTGAAATTTTTAACACGGTTTCGCAAAAAGTTGATTTTTGCATTCGTAAAATCAATTCTTATTTGCACCAATTGTCCAAACATGACCTTTTTCAAGTGAATTTATATCACATGTGACCATTATAATACAATCAAACTAATCCCATTCAATATGTAGTCGTTTGTACCGTGAAAGCAAATAATTCAAAGATTTTACACTCACCCCAGGCAAGGATGTTAACGATCATTCAGTAATTTGCGTTCGATCATTTAGTAGTTTGTCAATAACACATTCCAGAAGCTGAATTCCAAATTATGTTGTATGGTGGACTTCTAGTGCGAAGGTTTTACTGCAACTCTGCTCAATGGTTCGTTGTTTGGATTCCACTAGTAACGGAGTTATAGCTATAGTTTCAGTAACTAAATGATAACAAAATTCCAATCATTTAGTTTCAGTTACTGCAACTAGCGCTCTAACTCCGTTATTAGTTGAATTCTAATAACGAACCATTAGGCAAAGTTGTAGAAAAACCTTCGCAGTAGAAGTCCACCATACAACATATTTTGAAACTCAGCTTCTGGAATGTGTTATTGACAAACTACTAAATGATCGAACGCAAATTACTGAATGATCGTTAACATCCTTGACCCCAGGTATCAAACACTGCGGGAGAAGTGGATGATGTTCTGATTTTTTCCTTTCCTCCAGGGTTTATTTCGATAACTGTGACTCTTAATACGTTCCTTCATTGTGATTTTAGTGGTGATTCGACTAATATACATAAGAAAACGCCTGATTAATCTCGTTTTTCGCACATACACAACACGCACACACAGACATTATTTCAAATCATTCGTTAAACTAAGTTTATTAGTTTATTACCCTGTAAGGCTCATTTTTCTTATAAAAAGTTCATACTTAGGTCGAACATATAGATTTTACGTACACTTAGTGTTCGAGGAGGCAAACCAGCCCTCCACTTGCTATTACGAGAATTCTTTGGGGCCTATTCCGTTAAACCAATGAAATTATTCAACAAAAGATACTCAGAGCAATTATCGTTTTGATTTTAGTACAATTGAAGGTCAAGGTAACATGGTTTTTCCACTTACTCCATTCCACTGGGGTAAATGGAAAAACAACTCCTGATTTTAAAATCTATTTCCATAAATTTTAAGCGGCTGAAATGGTATGAATTACCGCACATTTGGTGCAAAATTGACTGTTTTTGATAGCCCATTTTGATTGAACGCATTTAGATCATTTAAACTGGTTTTACACTAATTCAAACATTCAATATCGATTTTTCCTTTTCCATTTCCCCCAGTAGTAAATTTTCACTAATAATTCAATCCAATTTGTACACATTGTATTGAAAAGCTTCAGATTTTTACAAATGCAAACACGGGATCGCCTATCCGTATGCACGTCTGTTCGCTCCATGCTGACATTTCGCATAAATCTAGGAACTTTTTCCAGATTGGCGTAATTGATTCTGACCTTAACTTTTGGGATGACGATTGTGCTCTTAGTTCAAACTATTTTGGTCAACTGATGTACCCAACAGAAAGAATAGATTGCAATCGCCTATTTGAAAAAAGTTCCTAGAAATGACAATGGCCAAATTCGTTATAAATAGTCACTGCTGCAAGTTGAACAGATATGCCAAAAACCGGATAATTCTCACAACCGGGCAACATCCCTTACAATACTAAAAAAATGGAGTTCAGGCTGTATTCTTTTGTCTTTAGAGGTACAATGCAATATCATTATTCATCAGATGCATGTAATCTTCTGATTGAACATTCAAGTCATACGACTGTTGGAATGTATGTATACGAATAGGCATTTTATTTTTGCACTTGACATGTCCTTCGGAATGCACAAATGGCGATGCACTCAGCAGATGTTTGCACATTGCATATGGCAGCGCGTTCCAATAAGCTTCGGACAAGCAAATGAAGCGATTTAGTAAGCTTTTTTACGTTATCAATTAAATTAATTTATTGTTGCTGTTGAATGGATGATTTAGACTTTAATCGATGGAAATATGTTGATTACAGGACGTCTGCAAATTATCCGTCCGATTTTAGCAGTTTGCTTCTACAGAGTAAAAATCTATATACATAAAAATGAATTTCTGCCCCTTATAAACTCGGAAACTACTGAACCGATCGGAGTGAAAATTTGTATGCAGAGGTTTTTGGGGCCGGAGAAGGTTCTTAAGATGGTTCGAGATCCCTCCTTATTTGGAAAGGATGGTTCCCATACAAATGAAACAGAAATTTCTGCATAACTCGAGAATTAATCAGAAAATAAATCATTTTTGACTAAAAATAAATCATAAATGACTAACTCAGTAGCTTTTTGGGCATCAAAGTACAGCGAAACAATTCCCCAGCAATATTGAGCTACGATGGGGATTTAGATCAAGACACGTTTTGCAATTGACGTAGGTAGGGGAGTACAGTACAATATGTCTTAGGGTGACGCCAGAGTAGACGCGACAGTGCAATTTGACAGTACATTGATAATAAAGGCCTTTTACGCTTCTATACCAACGGCGACAGAATCGCAGTCGCCCAACTATAGAATCGCGTCGCGATTGTCACATCACTGTTTGTAAACAAGAATACAACGTGAAGATATAAAATTTACACAACTAGCTACATTTCACATTGATCTCCTATTCAAAACAACATGGTTTTCAAGACTTTCTAACGCATTTAAAAAACTGTTATAAAAATGGGTCTGGGACAAAACGCGCTAATGGTGGTGTAAAACGTATTCAACTGCATGTGAAACAATGGTGAACCACGGTGTATTTGCCCGAAGAAGCTTATTTTCAAAAAATCAGTATTTCTAAAACACTCACTACACGAAAGTATAGGTTTTCCTCTTTCACGTATGTGCATTTTTAAAATGTTCTATCGGGGGTAATTTTTCATACATTTTGGGGGGGGGGTTAAATCGGCTATCATTTGAGATTTCTATGGAGTTTGCATCAAAAATAGTAAAAAAAAATAAAAATTGTTCTAGATCCCCCGATAGAACATTTTAGTTTACCCACGATATGAAAGAGGAGATCATATACTTTCGCGTGGTGGGTGTTTTAGAGGTACTGATTTTTGAAAAATAATATTTCCTCATAGAGACACTGCCCAAGCAGCACAAATTGTTTCACTACTGAACATTTCACTTTGTTGCAACTATTCGGATGGAAACAATCTTTGCGAATGTGCCATAAAATAACTCTCTTGTAATCTAAAAAGCGCAAGAGGTGGAGCCTACGGAAACATCCTTCGATTGCAGTAAAATTGCAATAATGTTGCAAAATACTACAGTGGAAAAAAATGAAATAAAAATATAAATCTGGATTCGATTTATGGATTTTGCGATTGATAGTCCTTCACTCTACCATAACACCATTCAACACTTCGAAGGGATTGCATGTTGACTCACAATAAAAACCATACGATTATGAAGTTTTGTACTCAGGTTTCCTGTTACTTGATTGCACCATCACAGGAAAAAACCCAAATTAATCCACCTAGTGGTGACGATGCCTTTCTCGATTAATTCAAGATATACTGAAGGTGGTAACTTCGTTTTTTTCCAATTCCTATCTACCAAAAATGTTGGCAATTTTGTTTTTCTGTAAAATAAGCATAATACGTTATGTTATAATCAAGTTATGACGATCGTGAAATTTTCTTTCATCCATTTTTGACAGAGAAATAATTCCAAGTATTGTTATTTGTAACAAATATTGATATAATTGTTATGACTAACTGGTCGGGTTAGTATATAACATCATGGTCAAGACTTCTATAAAAGGTTCGATTTCGGAGTGAAAATGTACACGAACATTTTGAAAATTAAGCCAATAATTCTCAAGGCCGACTAGAATACACTGAGGAAAATGGACGTATGATTTTTAATCAAACGCCTTATGAAAATTTGCCACAAGGAATCGGTATGAATTTCAATATGTTGCCTTATGAATGATGATTTTCATTTAAAAAAACAGCAAAGTGCGGCAGACTGGGTTCGAACTACACACTTAACTCAATTCACCGTATTCGGTAAATTTTACCGAAATCTCAACAGCAGAACTGTTCGGTAATTTATTTTACAGATTTTTTGTAATTTTTCCCATTGCTCAACTGTCAAAATTACCGAATATCAGTTAAATAATTTACCGAACAGTTCTGCTGTTGAGATTTCGGTAAAATTTTACCGAATTCGGCGATTTATTTTAAGTGTGTAGGGTGGTCTAACCGGTAGTACCGAAACCGGTAATACCGGTATTACCGACCAATTTTGGGTACCGAAAATACCGGTATTAGAGACGGAAAATACCGGTATTTTCGGTATTTCAAATTTTGCTGTCAGTATAAAAAATCTTGAATATTTTTTTCTCTACTTATATCAGCTCAACTGCCTGTAATCGTATATCTGTCCCATATAAACAGGAAATCCAGCATAGATGGGACAAATATTCGGTTATAAGCAGTAAAGACTCATCGAGCAAAAAATACAACAATTAAATGCGCGCATGAGTAACTTTGCCCAAGTAAGCATCATTGACGACGTTCACGGTACAACAAAAATCGATCAACATCGTCAATAATCATACCTCTCCATTCTCTTATCCATCTGTCAAACTGCGAATGACTTTTTCTTCCATTAACATTGTTGATATCGTTAAGAATTTTCCCACAATGTATGAAATTGTGAAAAGATACGAGCCGTAGTGGTTCTTTACCGGAGATCACCCGAGAAAAACTATTGTCTGCAAACATACGTCCGTCCTGAATTCGGAAAAGAATTTGAATTAGTGATGCCAAGGCACGCTGAAATAATTCAAGCCCTCGAACCTGTTCAAACTGTTGTGGAACAACAGAAGCCACAAAAATCTCCGCCACTATTTCGATGCTTTTAAGGAATGAATCCAAGAGAGACCATCCAAATACGCCGATCTTTTATGCTTTTTTGAATAATTCTTTTCGTGAAGCAATTATCCAGAAACGATTTTAGCGTTTTCTTCGAGGCACCCAGAGCTACTTTGAGTAAGCAAGCGTACGGGATCTTGAAGCGTCAAATCATTCTTGATGCGATCGTTGAGACTGAGGCAACGACCATACCTGACGACCGGTACGAAGAAAATGCCTCTATGGATATTTTTCTGGTTTATCGGTTAAAGAACAACTTGTGAAGAGACTGTAGCAGAGCAAAACACTTGCGTTGCTGTTGGCAAATACGTTGATGCCAGGATCCTTGCATACAATCCGTAAGGAATTCTCCTACTATGAATCGGAAGGGATTAAGGGCAAGTATTTGACACTGATTTCCGACGGTCTTGGAACCATTCGTCATACTTCGGTTGAACTCCCAAGGTTAACCCAGAGAGGGCATTCTTAGTAGTTGACAACATTGCCAACAAAATCCAATGCGGCTTAGGAGATGAGTCGCTCAGTATGTAATGTCTACTTAAGTTTCGCTTTGTTCAGCTCAACAAGCAATGATTTTAACTTTTGAAGTTTGTCAACAAATATTGTTTTTCATCCAAAAGTTCAAATCAAAAGTTTTTCTTTTACTACCTGAATTTTTCACAAAAACCGGTTTTCTACCGGTATTACCGGTATTGACTCCATCAAATACCGAATACCGGTATTTGACAAAAATGGCCAATACCGACCACCCTAGTTCGAACCATGGACGTCGGGGTCGGGAGGCCGGTATGTATACCACATGCCCATCGACGCTTGAATACTTGGGAAGGTAACTGCGTATAAAAAGCATTGTTGGTGGAATAATCAGTCGAAGATTCATAAGGCGCCAGTTATGAATTTCGATAGTCCAGTTCGCTGAGTTATGACGTTTGAGCGGGTCGCATTATGAACGCAAAATGAACTTTTGTTCGAGAAGACGACCCGCTCAAATGTCAAAATCCATCGGGTGAGTGAATTCGATGAACCCCTGCATAAGTCTATATGACGTCAAATACATTTAAGATTATTCAACCAACGACACCCCCACCCCCCTTCGCCTCCTATAAATAGAAGACTAACAAAACCGCATACATAATATAATATGAAAATAAGGAGATGCATAAAACGAAAACTATATTCAAATTTGCCCTTGAAATCACCCAAACTTCACCACAACTCCAAACAACGATGAAACTTACAACTGTGTTGGTGCGAATGCTACGATAAAGTATAATGGCAATAAACATCATCGAGTCTGCTCTAAACTTAAAAGCGCGTACGTTGTTCGTCGATTAGTTTTCGTGTACAACACGTTCCACATTGCAAGCTTTGAACAGCTTTGCTCGTTGCGTTAGCGTTATCGATATTGCCGTAGCGAGGTTTCTAACCCATCGAGCGAACGTAATTTATATTTAGCATGGTAGCTGCTCAATGCTCGTAGTCCCGATTATATAGAAAAAAAATGGAAAACTGCCTAGACCATTTTCCTTGTCAGCTGCGAACGCATTGATCAATCTTGATCAAATTAAATAGCATGAAATAAGAAGCGGGCAGCAGGGACTATGTCCAAGGGCTTGACGATCCCTCCCCAGGCCATCTGCGAGTTGTGGGGCTTGCCTAGGATGTGGTGGGGTTTGACAGTGGGCCCTGTTAAACCTCTATAAAAAGCTGCATGTATCCGCAAGTAGGCACCACCAAAGCGACCGTGTGCCGCTCAAAGCGCACAAGCCCAAGTCCTGGTGTTAGGTGGGACGCTAAACAGCCCTGACACGACGGCCCTCCGACGAGACAGGAGGTTTGCGCAGGCCCAATAAGCCGCCTAGAAAACCAATCATTACGAACAATATAAGAGATAATGCGACTCGATATAATCGGCAAAGACCTAGGCGACGAATACAGGATCACGATTGGAAGCTTGGAACATGGAATTGCAAGTCGCTAGGTTTCGCAGGTTGCGACAGGATGATCTACGATGAATTACATCCCCGCAACTTCGACGTCGTGGCGCTGCAGGAGATTTGCTGGACAGGACAGAAAGTGTGGAAAAGCGGGCATCGAGCGGCTACCTTCTACCAAAGCTGTGGCACCACCAACGAGCTGGGAACCGGCTTCATAGTGCTGGGAAAGATGCGCCAACGCGTAATTGGGTGGCAGCCAATCAACGCAAGGATATGCAAGCTGAGGATTAAAGGCCGTTTCTTCAACTATAGCATCATCAACGTGCACTGCCCACACGAAGGGAGACCCGACGACGAGAAAGAAGCGTTCTACGCACAGCTGGAGCAGACATACGATGGATGCCCACTGCGGGACGTTAAAATCGTCATCGGTGACATGAACGCACAGGTAGGAAGGGAGGAAATGTATAGACCGGTCATCGGACCGGATAGTCTGCACACCGTATCGAATGACAACGGCCAACGATGCATAAACTTCGCAGCCTCCCGCGGAATGGTAGTCCGAAGCACCTTCTTTCCCCGCAAAAATATCCACTAGGCCACATGGAGATCACCTAACCAAGAAACGGAAAACCAAATCGATCACGTTCTAATCGACGGTAAATTCTTCTCCGACATCACGAATGTCCGCACTTACCGCAGTGCGAATATTGAATCCGACCACTACCTCGTTGCAGTATGCCTGCGCTCAAAACTCTCGACGGTGTACAACACGCGTCGAAGTCGGCCGCCGCGGCTTAACATTGGGCGGCTACAAGACGGTAGACTAGCCCAAGAATACGCGCAGCAGCTGGAAGTGGCACTTCCAACGGAAGAGCAGCTAGGCGCAGCGTCTCTTGAAGATGGCTGGAGAGATATTCGATCCGCCATTGGTAGCACCGCAACCGCTGTACTAGGCACGGTGCCCCCGGATCAGAGAAACGACTGGTATGACGGCGAATGTGAGCAGTTAGTGGAAGAGAAGAATGCAGCATGGGCGAGATTGCTGCAACACCGCACGAGGGCGAACGAGGCACGATATAAACAGGCGCGGAACAAACAAAACTCGATTTTCCGGAGGAAAAAGCGCCAGCAGGAAGATCGAGACCGTGAAGAAACGGAGCAACTGTACCGCGCTAATAACACACGAAAGTTCTATGAGAAGTTAAACCGTTCACGTAAGGGCCACGTGCCACAGCCTGATATGTGTAAGGACATAAACGGGAACCTTCTTACGAACGAGCGTGAGGTGATCCAAAGGTGGCGGCAGCACTACGAAGAACACCTGAATGGCGATGTGGCAGACGAAGATGGCGGTATGGTGATGGACCTGGGAGAACGCGCGCAGGACATAATTCTACCGGCTCCGGATCTCCAGGAAATCCAGGAGGAGATTGGCCGGCTGAAGAACAAAAAAGCCCCTGGGGTTGACCAACTACCAGGAGAGCTATTTAACCCTTAAAGGCGCAAGGCGATTTTTTTAGAAATCGTCAAAAGTATTTTTAGCGTAAACTACCATTAAAATTATTAACATTAAACGTATTTTCGGTTTGTTGTTTTAAAACAACATTGCGCATTTAAGGGTTAAACACGGTGGTGAGGCACTGGCTAGAGCGCTGCACTGGGTCATTACCAAGATTTGGGAGGAGGAAGTTTTGCCGCAGGAGTGGATGGAAGGTGTCGTGTGTCCCATCTACAAAAAGGGCGATGAGCTTGATTGTAGCAACTACCGCGCAATCACATTGCTGAACGCCGCCTACAAGGTACTCTCCCAAATTTTATGCCGTCGACTAGCACCAACTGCAAGGGAGTTCGTGGGGCAGTACCAGGCGGGTTTTATGGGCGAACGCTCCACCACGGACCAGGTGTTCGCCATTCGCCAAGTACTGCAGAAATGCCGCGAATACAAAGTGCCCACACATCATCTATTCATCGACTTCAAAGCCGCATATGATACAATCGATCGGGACCAGCTATGGCAGCTAATGCACGAACACGGATTTCCGGATAAACTGACACGGTTGATCAAAGCGACGATGGATCGGGTGATGTGCGTAGTTCGAGTTTCAGGGGCATTCTCGAGTCCCTTCGAAACCCGCAGAGGGTTACGGCAAGGTGATGGTCTTTCGTGTTTGCTATTCAACATCGCTTTGGAAGCGGTAATACGAAGAGCAGGGATTAACACGAGTGGTACAATTTTCAATAAGTCCGTCCAGCTATTTGGTTTCGCCGACGACATAGATATTATGGCACGTAACTTTGAGAAGATGGAGGAAGCCTACATCAGACTGAAGAGGGAAGCTAAGCGGATCGGACTAGTCATCAACACGTCGAAGACGAAGTACATGATAGGCAGAGGTTCAAGAGAAGACAATGTGAGCCACCCACCGCGAGTTTGCATCGGTGGTGACGAAATCGAGGTGGTAGAAGAATTTGTGTACTTGGGCTCACTGGTGACTGCCGAAAATGACACCAGCAGAGAAATTCGGAGACGCATAGTGGCTGGAAATCGTACGTACTTTGGACTCCGCAAGACGCTCCGATCGAATAGAGTTCGCCGCCGTACCAAACTGACAATCTACAAAACGCTAATTAGACCGGTAGTCCTCTACGGACACGAGACCTGGACGATGCTCGTGGAGGACCAACGCGCACTTGGAGTTTTCGAAAGGAAAGTGCTGCGTACCATCTATGGTGGGGTGCAGATGGCGGACGGTACGTGGAGGAGGCGAATGAACCACGAATTGCATCAGCTGTTGGGAGAACCATCCATCGTTCACACCGCGAAAATCGGACGACTGCGATGGGCCGGGCACGTAGCCAGAATGTCGGACAGTAACCCGGTGAAAATGGTTCTCGACAACGATCCGACGGGCACAAGAAGGCGAGGTGCGCAGCGGGCAAGGTGGATCGATCAGGTGGAAGATGACTTGCGGACCCTCCGTAGACTGCGTGGTTGGCGACGTGTAGCCATGGACCGAGCCGAATGGAGAAGACTCTTATATACCGCACAGGCCACTTCGGCCTTAGTCTGAATAAATAAATAATAATAAATAAGAAGAGTGGCTCTGGGAAATGCAACTCGTTGCGATAAAATCAGTTAAGTCTAAGTACATGAAAATCGTGTGAGTTTTTGGGGTTGAAAAAGTGACCATACAGACACACAAACATACACACACACAGACATCACCTCGATTCATCAAACTGAGTCGAATGGTATAAGAAACTTTATTATCAGATGTTCCTGTTAAAAGTTCGTTTTCAGAGTGAAATGATAGCCTTTCGGTACAACTTTGTTGTACGAGAAAGGCAAAAATGTGAGTTGTCAAAACGTTGAACGATGCTAAATTAAACATGAAGACACATTTTACTTATCTGCAAACAATTAAATTTTTAAAGACGCATTGAAAAAAAACATGCAACTTAATGATTTTGTTTCGTGTCTGCAACATGAAGTTCAGTATTCTTGGTTTGTTTGTTTCCAAATGTCAAACAGCATTGCAATTTTAATGAAACATTGATCACAATTCGAACGTTTTTGTCATCTAGATGCAACTTTTTCGTGCTTTGATGTTTTTTCAATGCCTTTAATGAAACTGAATAGAAACAAGATGCTTTTAGGAAGATGTTGCGTGTGCTACTTGGGCGTGTGAACACATGATTGTCTGTGTTTATTAGCGGATTGATCGTTAATGAAAGAATCGCAAATCGTTAAAATGAAATGAAGGGATTTTGCTCAAAATGTAAACAACTTACACATCAAGGGCTTATTCAAAAAAGAATTTTAAAAAAATCAATGAGTGTAGTTTCTCGAACGTTATTGAGCTCGTTTTCCCCCAATGTCCGATATATCACGAGTTTTCATATTTTTTTTTCATTTCATCTTCAAGACATTGTTCTAGAATTATCGAGAACAGTCGGAAGTAAAAGTGCTCTCTGCAGTCCGCTTTGTTCACACACGGTGTGTGAGGGCTGCGAAATGGTGAGTTGACATCTGGGAAGGAGCGACCATCACAGCTCTAGTCCTCGCCGGTAGAGGTTATTGATGGCCCATGGCTTGTGGAGGCGATGAACCGCAAACGCGATGGGCTTTCGGCCTTCGAGGTGGCGACGGAATAGCTGCACGCCATCATCGACTTTGCGTCATCGAAGCACAATATCAGTAAGGACCTCAAGAGGAGCTTGCTGAAACTTCGAAAGTCGATGTTGGACGCCAAGCTGGAGGGGGCGGTCGGGACGGCTAAGTCTAAACCCGTGAAATCGTGGTCTACCCAGACTGAGGCCCAAGGATTCGCGGACTCGGGCAAGATCGAATCGACCGAGGGCGTGCCAGCGAAGACGGTGGTGCCAAAGTCTACCCAGACTGAGGCTCAAGTATTCGCGGGCACGTCGGGGGTGACTGCTCCAACGGAGCAGACACAAAAACGGAGGAGACAGTCTCCAGGGGATGAGCTCCCTGGAGGCCGCTCCAAAACGCGGAGGGTTACTACCCCGAACAAGGGTAGTGGGGCTGGGAAGCTGAACCCCGGCCAGATACCTCCAAAACCGGGGGAGGAAGGACCTTAAAAGGTCCGTCCACCCAGGAAAGACGGTGGTAAGGGGTTACGGCAGGCTGAGAGCTCTCAGCCGCACCAGACCAGGGAAATAGAGGGGGATGACGCCTCCTGGACCCTGGTCAAGAACAAGAGGAAACCGAAGACGTCAAGGGCCGAAGAGAAGGTCCAGGCGAATGAGGGTAGCAAGAAGTCTAGGGTAGGCGCCAATCGCTCCAGGGGCGATGCCCTAGTCATCACGGCGGACGAGGCTAAATACTCGGAAATCTTGAAGGCGATGAGGAGTGACGTCAAGCTCGGTGAACTCGGCGGAGATAAATTCTCCTCTATATTGGGCCTACATACCAGCTATATACAACACCCGTGAAACACGTGGAAAAAATTATATAAGGCCATTTGGCCGAACGGATCGTTTGACCGAATTGCATTTGGTCCAACGTGTCGTTTAACTGAATGGCGTTAAGCCAAACGAATCGTTTGCCGAATGCTTAATCAACCTAAGATCACAAGTAGTGAAGAGTGAGAAATGAGAAGTGAGTAGTGATAATTAAGAACTGTGGAATATGTGAGAACTCGGAAGCAGATTGTAAAATAATCGTTTTTTTTTTTGGTGAAGACCACCTTTCTTGACAATCACTTCCAGGCACATTCATTTTCGGCTCTGGACTGTCAATGTTCAGTTGAATATTAGTCATTGAATATTTATGCACATTCTACAAATCGATAAATTATCTGAAATCTGAACACGTTTTTATTGAGTAAAGTAATTTATCACACAGAACTGAAACCGCGGGGCCCTTTCAACGGTAAACATCAATATAAACAATGCTAATTTTGTTTTTTTCTGCACATAGTAAGCACACTCAGTGACAGTCGAATGAATGAGTTGGTGCAGCAGTCGTTTGACTATGTCATTCTGTTTCGTCCAGGGTGGGACGACCCTACGTTGTGATTTATTTTTAATGGTGATACTCCGGGCGACGAATGAAGAAAAACTACTTATTGATCGAGACTTCTGATTTATTGCCTCCGAGAGGCAGCGTGCCAGCTCGGAGGTTGCTTTCGAGACACTGTACAAGACATTCAATTCAGAGTCGCCTTTTATAGGCGACTCTTAGTACGGAACAATATACAAATTATAATTTGGGGACGTGTGCACAACATTCAAAATAAAATCTAATTAGACTGTCCTGCGCGCCAAACGATCGATTTGCCATCTGCTTGTTGGCGCGCAGATCGTAACAATACACAGAACAGAAAACGAATAAAGCACGCACGCTGTGCTGTTTGGCGCGTTCTTCTTCACAGCCAGCAACTACGATGACGACGGCCGATGTGTGATTGAACATACCGCCGCCCCAAAACGAACGTTTTGCAATTACGTTTTGATGTCGTCTGCTACTGCTGCTGTTGGTGCGGCAGATCGAAAGTGATCGCTTGACATGTCTGTCGAGTGTCGATGGATGATGATGCGGATGGATTGATTGGTTGGATGATGCTCTCGATGCAAATGGTACGATCAGCCCGAATGTGGACGCTGGGTCCGAATGTGGACGCTGGGTCCGGATGTGGACGCTGGGTCGGATGTAACCACTGGGGTCCGCATGTGGACGCTGGGTCCGAATGGCGCAACGGCCGGGTAGGATGACGATCCCTGGGGACGGATAGTACGCTCCGCTCCCCTAACAGCCCTGTGGCTCGGCACAGCGGCTTGTCGATTTCCTCTTCCTCTGCTTCTTTGGATTTGGCTGTCCGGCTGGAACGACAGGCTATCCGACTGGGATTCTCGGTGTCCGGCTGGGATGCACGGGTTCGACTGGGACGTTATCCAACGGAAGCGCAGAGGATGAGGATGTCCAGTGTGCTTATTTGCTTCTTCTTCTTCAGCGTTTTGGATCTGGCGGTCCGGCTGGAACGGCAGGCTGATCGCTTGGGATGCTCGGGATCCGACTTGGTAGCACGGGTTCGCTGGGACGTTATCCAAAACGGTGCAGATGAAAAAGCTTAATCGTCCAACTGTTACAGCAGCTCCTTTGTCACCGTCGGGAAATCGATTCCAGACTCCATCCTGGTCACGGCACCAATGTTTCGTCCAGGGTGGGACGACCCTACGTTGTGTTGATTTTTAGTGATTCTCCGGGCGACGAATAAAGAAACTATTGCTTCAGCTTGACTTGATTTTATTGTCTCCGAGAGGCAGCGTGCCTACTCGGAGGTTACTATTGCGAACACTGTACTTAACATGACATTGAGAGTCGCCTTTTATAGGCGACTCTAAGTACGGATTTTATATAAACATTTATTAGGGACGTGTGCACAACATTCAAATTTGAATTCTAATAGGACTAAACAGCGCGCCAAACGGTACGCATATAACGCGACCACTTGGCGCGAGAACGGAGAACAAAAAATTACACAAATGAAAGGCAGCACACACGCTGCTCTGCTTCGATCCAGCAGCAGCTACGAGTGTAACGTTCGTGCCCGAACACATTCTATGTTTTGAATAATTGCGGTGTTTGTTAAAATTCGGAATGAAAATGCTCCATGAAGATGAATATTTTATGCTCTGCTCGGAAGTGGTTATTGAAGAAAGAGAACAAAAAAGTGATACGTGAGAAACGGGATGTGAGAAGTGAGAGGTGAGAAGTAAGAAGTGAGAAATGAAAAATGAATAATTAGAACGAAATGGGAAGTGAGAAGTAAGAAGTGAAAAGTTAGTAGTGAGAAGTGAAAAGTCAAAAGTGTGGGGAGAAGTGAGAAGTGAAGAGTGAGAAGAAAAAAAGGGAGAAGTGAGAAGTGGGAAGTGAGAAGTAAGACATGATACCTAAAAATTAAGAACTGAGAACTAAGAACTGGATACTGAGATCTAAGATCTGATACAGATATGTTCCGATTTAATCACGTTCCGATTTTGTCACGCTCCGATTTCGTCAACAAAATTATTCCGTTTTTATCAGCAAGAAAATTCAAACATTTTTTTAGAGATTTAGCTTTTAAAATAAAATAACTTCGGTTAGTTTTGGCCAAACGTTGTATTTATAATATTTCAAGCACTAGCGGGGGGCCATAACTAAAAATAGAGCTGTCTTCATTTCACTGAAAGAGCTTAAATGTTTTTTCTTAAAAGAGAGTATTCTCTTCACCAATTTCCCCTTATCGAAACAAAAGTGATAATATGCGGGTTTGTTTGCACTTTATCACTTCAAGACGAATGATTACATTGTTATCTGGTGTTCTGATATATCTGAAAAAGCGTAGAAATATTTGTTTCGGATGTTCTAGGCCAGCCCTGCCCAACCTTTTCAAGTTATGGGCCAATTTTCAGAATTTACACCTGCTGACGGGCCACAAAATATTCGGTACATAGGTATATTCTTTTAATGTTTTAAAATAATATTTTTTTTCGCTTTTCTAGAATAGCCCAAATTTATTTTATCGCTGAAACTTTTGTTTTCATTCCAATATTTGACTCATATTGATTTCGCAATCGGTGACAGAGTTTGAAAAGAGCTGATAAGAGCCTCCAAAAGTAGAAAATATCTCATGAGATAGATTCGAGATCGTCGTTGCATCTGAGGTTAATAATTTCCAAATGATTTATTTCAGGTATTTTATTCACATCAGTAAACGGTGTTGAGAAAATGGAAATTTTGTTACTATGTGAAATTCAGCGAATGGGCTTGAAATTTCAGTTGAAGCTTTATGGAAGCTTTATGATCAAGTCATTGAGATGTTTGTTGATAGAAAAGCTAAATCAGGATCATTCAGCATGGGTTTTCCTTAACCTTGTAAAATAGTGCTATTTTCTTACGAAGAGAATAATATCGCTCAAACGTGGTGTTCAGTGACAAACTCATGCTACTGAAGAAGGTGTTTTTCTTAGGGCACTCGATGTTAGCAACAGCTGGTGTGCATTCATCAACAAGTTAACAATAGTCCAGGACGGAGAATGCTTTCATCCATTTTGTCAACAGCTAAACAGACCCGTAATGCATTTTACAACTTCGAATTTACCCCAGTGAAGAGAATTTGATGCTTTGATAATTTTCTTTTGCAACAATAATTTGAGCCTTAGATTGAAATTCCTTCAAATTTTGTTTTCTTCCTGGTTCAGTGTAAATTTCATACTTTTTGGAACTCTTGATCTTGTAATTCCGTTTCAGATCAAATTTCTTCAACACAGCAAAGCAACACAGCGAACCGAAAATGAAGAAAATTATCTTACCAATCTTTTTTGAAAACGCAATGTTTCACAACAACCTTTTGTTTTTTGGGGTCAGCCAATGCACTCATTTCAAAATATGTAAAAAAATATGTATATATATGTAAAAAAAAAATTATTTCGAATTCCAATGAATGGCTTGTACCAACCCTCCCTAGCAGGCAAGTATTTAAGCCCAATGACCAGACCCCTTCCGTTAAAATTCACTGATTCCAACAGGCAAACTTCACTCGATCCCAGACAACCTTCCTCCATACTCTGAACGATGTCAACTCATAAATTTGGAGTCCTTATCTGCCAGACGTGTGAAAATGCAGCGATTATTTGTGTATGATATAATACAAGGAAATATTGACTGCCCTACACTACTTGAACAAACTCCGCTGCGAACCCCCTCGAATACTAAGGCATTCTTCCTTACTAGCTGTTCCATATCACCGAACAAATTATGGTTTCAACAACCCACTAGACTCCTGTATCCGTGCTTTTAATGTAATTTGTAACGAATTTGACTTCAACATCTCCAAAAATGTTTTTAAAAATAGAATAAGTAGAATTAATATTTAAGTTCAGTCTGTACGATTGTTTTATCGAAGACGGTGTTAATAAATAAATAAATAAATAAATAAGTAATGCGAACGTTGGTTTTTATAACTTCGTTTCTGTGTGTAGAAATAAAGTTTTTCTTTAAAATTGCCTTCCAATCACATTTCTCTTGATATCAGCATAAACAGCAGTAGTGACAACAACTGCGCAGGTTATCCGGATCATCATTAAATGCTCGAATGACAATAACTTTCCAGAGTGCTCTTTGTTCGCAGATGATATTGCAATGCCTGCTTCTAGAGCCAAATAGAAAAGCTTGCGGGCCGATCCTAAAGTATTTTTTTCTGATACGTCGCGGGCCACAAAAAATGGAGCCAAGGGCCGCATCCGGCCCGCGGGCCATACGTTGGGCAGCCCTGTTCTAGGCCGTCCAAACTGTTCTCGAGTACATGTCCTCGAATGTATCTGAAAATATGTCTACAATATGTCTATATAAGTCCAAAAATATCTATGTGGTCATAAGACACAAATTGATCGAGTTTTGAATAAACGTAAACTATTTTAGGGTCTCCAAAACGTCCTGGAGTTTAGAACATGTGATATACCCGGTGAACCGAGCCCTGAACGACGTATTCGTGCATCGTTGAACATCTAAGCAGATTGAGACGATAAGATTTCACTCATTACTTCAAAAAGCCTTTTCGTTTCTCCAAAACGTCTTTGAGTTCAAAACAGTCCAGAACATGTGATCTACTCGAACGATGTATTCGTGCATCGTTGAACATCTCGGCAGGTCTATTGAGCCGATAGGATTTCACTCATTATTTCTACAAGCTACTACAGGCCTTTTCGGTTCTCCAAAACGTCCTTGAGTTCGAAACATGCGATCTACCCGATCAACCAAGTCCTTAACAATGTGTCCATGCATCGTTGAACATCTCAGCTGGTCCACTGAGCCGATAGGATTTCACTCATTACGTTTACAAGATACTACAGGCCTTTTCGGTTCTCCAAAACGTCCTTGAGTTCAGAACATGTGATCTAGCCGATCAACCAAGTCCTGAACGATGTGTTCGTGCATTGTTGAATAACTCAGCTGGTCCACTCAGCCGATAGGACTTCACTCATTACTTTTACAAACTACTACAAGCCTGTTCTGTTCTCCAAAACGTCCTGAAGTTCCGAACATGCGATCTACCTGTTCCAGCGAGCTGGTAGGATATCACTTAATTTTTTTACAAGCTACTGTGGACCCTTCATTAGTTGGTGTCCTAAGACTTGATATCGAATTGTTGAAACAAATGACGCCGTACTCAATTATTTTCACTTTTACTCTGATAGTCCTTTCGAACAATTTTCCAAGATCTTCTGTTCAACATCTTGATACCGACTGTATTACATCTCTTCAAAACGTCATGGATCTCAGATCATTTCAATACCAAGTTTTCAAAACGACTTTGACCTATCCAATGATCCAACTTATGAATGATGTTAAATATGATATCTCAGTTGGTCCGGATTGGCAATCCTACGTCTACGCTCGGAAACCTAACTGGAGACCCCTTGGACATCTTATGTTCATGGAAATTAGGATCCTTTGCTTTTTGAACTGGATTTGGTAAATACTGACGTCGAGGATATTGTAAAAGTCATGATTGATATATTATATACTTTGAACTGAACTCAAAAACGTTTACATTATTCCTATTGAATATATCCAGTATATACCGTAGATAAGATAAGCTGGTTGTTCTGTAGATACTTTGGATTAAACTTTGAACTTCAAGTATTCGAGAAAATTGGATTTACACTTTGAGATAAAATTAATCAAGTCGAGTAAAGTACGAGACACTGAAGACGGCCTCACATTTGAGGTCGAAATATGTATCTGGAAAGATAACAAAACGTGGTGGAATTAAATGTAAAGTACTAAACTCCTCTTAGACAGCTGGATTTACTAGATTTACTGGATTTTCGATTATATAGACATTGCATAAGCCTTGGTTGATCAGGTAGATACCGTGGGATGAAATACAGAACGTTTTCGAGAGCCTTGAGTATTTTATTTATTTATTTATTATTAAATCTTCAACTTAAGTATCTCGTATTCATGAAAATTGATCACTGTCTCAACGATCCAGATGACCAAACTTGATTGAGTCTTTAGATTTATTAAACAATGTGGTATAGGATTCAAATATTTCAGATTCATCTGCATGTTGTCCGAAGCAAAATTTCCCAAAGGTGTTGGATATCTGAATCTTCAGGGTATAGTCAAACATGACCTTCCTGGACGGCGACATCATGATGAACATTTTTGCTGATGAACCTGGGGACCTAGCTCTCTTCTGTAATTTTTCACAGCCAATGTAAAACTCTGGACACATATAATCCATCCGTCCCGAAAGGGTTAAAGAGGTCAAATATTGTCAAATTTATTGTTATGTTATCAACGGATGCCACATTATCATAGAGAACGTCCATAAATTAGGTCACTCTTTTAGTGGGAGGTAGAAGGTAGAAAAGTATGTCTACTAAATTACATTTTTTTAAATACAAAAAGCAGGAAAATGCAAGGAGAAGAGGGATTGAAAATGGTTGATTTTTGCGTGACATAGTTTATGGACATTCCCTTGATGCACTCCTTACTTGTCAGGAACCTCAACCAGGCACCATTGATGATCAATATACATTTTCTATGGAACAACTTTAATCTCTTTTCACTAACCCTTAATTGCCTGTGGTTCATGGACAGTCCCTTAGCATTTAAAAATGTTAGAACCTGAAAATCTAACAATTTCTTAGCAATATATCATTTTAACTAAAATTTTAGCTAAAAAAGTCGTAAAAGAAAATTATTCCGATTTTGTCAACTGAAACTCGCGGACCGTGTTGAAAATAACGGAGCATATCTGTAACTGAGAATTATGAACTGAGAACTGAAAACTAACAATTGAGATTTAAGAAATGATAAATAAGAAATAAGAGGTGAACAAAGAAACAAACATTGAGATCTGCGAAGTAAGAATTAGGAACCAAGAATTGAGAAGGAATATAGATAGAGAAAAGAAATGAGAAATGAATATTAAAAAGTGAGAAATTTATCCCTAATTTATCTTCCTTCTTCCTCCATTTTCGTTTTTCTTCCTATTGTCTTCCTTCTCCTGCACACTGCCCGAGTGACGTACTCGAAAACAGAAATCGCCTTGCATAAGAGGTAAAAATAATAGCAAAAACTTATATGCAAAAAACCTTAGGTATAGCATGCTTAGGTATTTCAATACCAAACGAATAATAACCGAAGAGGATAGCGTTGTGTTTATCTTAAGAACTGCTTCCAGAATAGATTCTTGTACTTTACGTACGAAGGCACAAGAAAGAGAAAATCGTTTAAGTTTTTCGGACGACGCAACCCAACTCGATAAATGTTTAGAAGGAAACTAAAGATTTTAGTCTAAGACCTTAGTGAGTTCTTTGTGAGCAGACATACATGACATACATGCACATGGACAGACATTATCTCAGTTCGTCAAGATAAATCCATTCTTATGGACCACAAGAAGCCTCCAGGCTTCCTATCAATATTTAGTTTTCAAAGCGATCATATGGGCTTAAAGTACATGCATACACACAGATATTATAACAATTGGTCGAAAAAGTTAGTATCAAAGTGATCTCCGAGCTTCACAATCATTTAGTGTACGAATACGGTTCATATCGTAAACGGGCTCCCCAATGATTTGGATATCAATATTATTCACGGAAGTGACCTACTTTTTGAAAACGTGATAAAAAAAACAAACCAGAAAATTGGAGCCAGACAAAACGATAAACCTACACCAAAACAACAGATTAAATCATCTACCTTAGATTGTCGCCTTTGAAGCCAAAGACCCACAAAGGAATTCGAATCAAGTTCATGGATGTTGACGACGTCAACCAGTAGAAACCAAAAACTGGTTTTCCATCCGTACATTCCTAATCAGTTGAACTTGAAAAATCGACATAATTCAGAGCTTGCTAGTCACTAAGGCTGATTGGTATTCTTCCATGTTGTGCAACAATTGCGTGCTAAACTGCAAATGAAAGTTAAATTGTTGGATATTAGAGCTTAGTTCGGTGACCACCAACACCTAGTAAATAATCGGTTTCGCCAGCCGGCAGCGTGCAACTTGAATATGTATAATCTTTTCTTCCCCCGTGTGACTCAGCACTGGATGCAGTAATTTTTTAGCAATGTTTATGTTGTCTCAATTTGTTTTTCAAAAATTGTAATACATATTATTATAGATTATTGTACTCATTAAAATTGGTTAATCATTATCCTGCTAATCGAGTCACAGCCTAAACAGTACTTAAACATAATAAGTGACATAACACTGCGTTGATCAAAACGGTACTTATACTTCGTCTTAGCAATTCAAATACGGAAGGAAACCCTGATACACAATTTGATCTCGAAATGTTCAGCCACGATCCACCTTCCTGCCCCGGAGGCGCCTCCGATGGCTTAGATGTAAATGTTGCGTCTCTCAAGTTCAATGTCGTTTATCGTCTACGACTGACTACGAATTGCCAGTCACGTTCATCGGGTTCGGGCTTTCCGAGATGCGAATGATGACGCAGCAAAATCACTCAATGCACACTTTGAACTGATCTGCTATTGCTGGTTCGGTGCTTTAATTCGATCTAATTGGTTCTTTCGATGATGCGTAGGTATGGCATTATTTAGAAAACGCTACTCGATGGCTAAGTGCAGTCATTGAGAGCATAATTAGAGAACATATTTCTAGCTTTCTATCGGTTAATTTCCCAATTGACTTAGTGAAACTTCGGAATTTTCATGAAATAACTTTCTGAAATCTCTTCCAATGTGTTTCCACTTATTTTCTTTTCATTTGCAGCTCACAGTTATTTACTGCAAGGTTTGTAAGCCAAGCTACTTTTTTGCATTCGTATATTGTGCTAGAAGTCGACCGATAATCGAACATTGAGATGATCCCACTAAAAATCCACAAAAAAATCGAAAAAAAGATCAGATGGTCTTTAAAAAGTGGTGGAAAATAAAGTAGATCCACACTCCATAGTACGCAAAGAGATATTATAGATGACTGACGCCTAAACTACACGGCCAATAAGCTTTTACTTTTTCTCAATCTTTATATATGTACTGCAAATTATAAATAGTCAAGTGCCAACTTCTGGAGACCACACAAAAAATTCAAAAACCTCTTTAAAAAAAGTGAATTTAAGCAAATTTAAGCAAGGAACGAAAGTTTAGGTAAATTATAGTATAAATTTTGAGAAGCAGATAAAAACAAATCCCAACTATAGACTCAGTTACTGTACAAGCATTTAGCTTGATGAAATGCATTAGATAATCAATTTATGTTTACCCAAACAATGCAGATCCTATCGGCAATCATCTATGCGGTCATTGTCTTCACGCATAGTGATTTGGTGGGAAGTCTTCGCTACTCCGACACATCAATCAGTTAAAATCCAATTGCACCGCTAATATGCCCGTTAAATTACCCTCGACATTGGACCAGTAACCTTAAAACATGAGCTTCCGTAACTCGAACGAAAATGCGTTGATCTTGTCAGAGGAAGACGCTGCTGCTAAGGAATGAGGGGCAAAACTAAGTCTAAGTGGTAATTATATTGTTTGACATGGTGGCTGAGCATCGCTTTGTGGCGCTAATTTTGAACTGACTGTAGACTTGAATGTCGCACTTTGGTCGCTGTTGTCAATTGGTTAGAGCGGTTTCAGCTGCTCTACGGGAACCAGAGATGGGCTCCGACGTGATTTGTGTAAATAAAGTGCTAATAATGCTCAAGCGCAGCGGTGTTCCTGTTATGACGCTTCGAGTGGCGCTAATATGGATACTTCCATTAGCGATGCAAATTTGGAGTCGACAGAAAATATGAAAATAGATTAGTTGTGTTTTTTGAATCCATGTGTCAGGCTGCAGTTTCCTTTTACTTTTACAGGTAAATGAACTTGAATAAATCTGATGATATTTTGTTTAAGTGATGAGAAAATCCTGCAAACGTACTTTATATAAAATGTTGAATATTAAACAATAGCATCGAACCGATTTATTTATAGCACTATTTTGTTCTAGGATCTTAGTTTGAGCATATCTTTATTTCTTATTTATCTTACATATGAACAGATAACACTGAATCAACAATCTAACGCCACAATATACGGTTCGAGGCCACATCTTTCTATCCTCTGGTGCGTCCCACGCACTCCTAATCGATTTGCACTTGATCCACCCACCTATCACCTATCACGTGGTCGGCATTCTTGCAACATACCCAGCCCGTCGTACCCTTCCAACTTTAACTACCTTTTAGTGCATCCTTCGCCGCCACCCATCATTCTCTTGCTCACCGCAAAAGAAGGTCCTAAGTACGCTCTTGAATCCCCAAGTGCGTGCAAGTTCTTCTCGAGTATGGTGCAGGTTCGAAGAGGACCACTGGTCTCATGAGCATTTTGTACATGATACATTTGGTGCGGGTGTGAATTTCAGTTTCCATTTCGCTATTTTTCTGCAGTCGCGATGTTTGAGAAAAGGAATCGGTGTAAATAAGCAGTCCTATGTGGGGTCTAACTGTTTTTATAAGGGTAATTTGTGCTAATCTAGTTCATTGCTATAGAGAAACTCATTGGACTGATTCCATTTCAGCAATCGCAAAACACTATTCCCAAATGCTACAAGGTAGTAGCACGAATCTGAAAAATATTATGATCCAAAAACTTAAACATTATCTCACATGAACAAAGAAGAAAGTTTATGACATTTTTGGTCTATAATGTGTTATTTATAACTCAGATTTTTTTTAATCTTTCGTTTAGGTATTTGAAAGGCTCATTGCCGTGAAGCAATAACGGATGATGAACTCAGATCTTGTTTGTGTCATTTTTTACAAAAATTTGATTGTCTGCTCTACACTTATCCTCAACTTATTACCTAAACTAATAGCCATAAATATTCATCATGTTTCCATATTTAGAAGTTTGTATATACTTAATCCAGTAATTTGTATCGGGTTATCGTCACGAATGTTCAAAAGACAGGAACACCGTCTTCGATCAGATAGGTCGTACGGACTGAACACTTAACACCTAGCAAGAGACGATGGACAGGACACATTCTGATGTGCGAAAAAAGATAAGTTCTTTCAGAAAATTACTTTATTTGGTAGAAGAAAAAAATCTTGAGCAGCCTACCTGCTGAAGTCAACAAACATGGCTGCTAAAAATCATGTCAAAGTGATTTTTTGTTGAAAAAGTTCAGGAAAGCAGTGGTGATAATTTTTTCCCTACAAAATGATGTGTTATCGTTTTTTTTAAATCTTGCGTTTATTTAGAAGGCTTATTTGCCATTTGGCGTTACGGAGCCGGATATTTGTTTTTTTTTTTGTACAATTCATTTTACAATTCTTGTGATACAATTGTGATCTGTAATGGAAGACAAATTAAAGCAAAAAAAAGGGAGACAACGAAAAGAAAAGGACCTTTTAAGGGGAATTTCTACAAACAGACAGGGGACACACAAAGAATCAAATTCTAACATCAATTATCTCTTTCAAAAATAGATAGATAAGGTTCATATACTCTAAATCAAGGCCCGCCAACACTTCCCTAACGGGTTTTATTTGTTTTCCTCGGACCCGGGAAGTTTCAGTCAACTCAGACCTGGTTTCACGATGCTCGACGCACCCCCACACAGCCAGCCGCAGCCACAGAGATTGAGGCGTTGAGGCGAATGAGGCGTTTCGAATGAAGTGACAATTGTCGATACTTCCCATTTGAATTACACGGTCGTCTCACGCCACGTGAGACGTGTCGAAATCGACAATTCTTGAGTCATTCGAGACGCAGAGTAAGCACACATGTCTCCACTTTTCCATTTCCGCTGCCAACTGATCAAGGTCTCCTGACGAGCTATTGCAAAAAATCATCAAACGCTATTTGCCGCTCGTAAATATCGTCTTCCATAACGCCCACCTTAGCCAGGGAGTCCGCTTCCCCATTGCCCTGAATCGAGCAATGAGAAGGGTGAAGGTTAATCGGCTTCATCGACAGAACAGCCTCCAGAGAAATGAAGATAAAGAAGTGCTGTTTCAACGAGCAATTTGGCATGAGAAATTCATCAATATGTCTGACGTAAAAATTGTAAAGAAGGGGGCTCAAACATGAGCTCTGGGGGAGACCCATGTAGCTAACTTGTGAAGTTGCCAAGTCACGATGAGAAAAAATCATACGCTTCTCTGACAACAACAAAGGAGCTTGTCAGACAAAACATTGACGCAAACTGAATCAAAAGGCCCTTTAATGTCCAGAAATACTGAGCCCATTTGCTCTTCATGAGAGAAGGTGAGTTGAATTTCTGAAGTAAGCAACGTAAGACAGTAAGCCTCTCCGGAAACCAAATTGTATATCTGACAACAAACCATTAGACTCAACCCATTCGTCGAGCCGATGAAGAAGCGTCTTCTCCAACAGGTTCCGAAGACACGATAGCATCGCGATAGGGCGATACGAATTACATTCGGACGCAGGTTTGTAAGGCTTTTGAATGGTTATGACTCGCACCTCCCTCCAATCATCCGGAACAATATTCATTTCCAAGAATTGATTGAATAGGTTCAATTAGCGCCTCTTCGCGACATGTGGGAGGTTTTTCAGCAAATTAATCCTGATTATATTCATCCCCGGAGCAGAATTGTTACATGAAAGAAGAGCGAGTGAGAATTCAACTATCGAAAAGGGCCGATCCATGTCACCACTGCTGTCTGTTGCAGTGACTCGAAGCATTCGCTCCACTGGAACGGAATCTGGACAGATTTTCTTAGCGAAATCGAGTATCCAAAGTGGTAAATTTTCTCGATCCTCGTTAACCGACGACGCGTTACGCATTCTTCTACCGACGGACCAAAGAGTCTACATTGAGGTCTCACATGACAGACCGTGGACGAAGTGCCTCCAGTAATTGCTTTTCTTCGCCTTGACCAGCTTCTTGAACTGGTCCTCAAGCGCAATATAACGCTTATGAAGTACGACCGAACCATGTTTTCGAAAATCCTTAAACGCTGTGGATTTCTCGCGATAGAGCTGTGTACACTCGCCATACCACCACGGCCTGGATAGCTTCCTATGGACCGAACCTTCTGGCACCAGCCGGCGTTGTGCCTGAATGGCGCTGTTAAGAATCAATTCGAACAAAAATTGGTACTCTTCTCTACCGACTGTTCACCGACAACAATTACCTCAGCGTATTTTCCCCAGTCAATGTGCTTCGTGAGGTCATATGCTATGTCGACCGGAGAAGGCTGGTATGTTCCATTGGAGATCGATATTTTGTTTGGCAAATGATCACTACCATGGGGATCCTGGACAACCCTCCACGTGCAGTCAAGGAATAGTGAGCTCAAGCATATTAAAAGATCTAATCGGGTTTCGCCGAAGGTGCCACTCGTGTAACTTCTACAGTATGAGGAATGGTTATGTTGAAGTCGTCGCAGAGGTCGTATAACAGAGATGAACGGTTGTCGTCGTACAGTTCTCTCCAGCCTGTTCCATGAGAGTTGAAATCTCCCAAGAGCAATTGCAGCTCGGGCATTCTGAGCAGATGTGTGGGAAATGCCTTCGAGATATCGCAGTTTCCGGAAGAAGATATATCGAGGTCTTTTCCTGGGATAGTCTGGTATGCGAAGGTTTCGGTGCCTGACAGAGGTGCAAGATCAACTCTATAGAAGGAGTGCTGTTTACATCGCATTGTAATTTGTCAACTGAAAATTTAGAAATATATAATTTGTGAAGGATGCTTCTACAGTACCACTGTAGAACCGAAATCGTATTAACCTTGTTGACCTTGTTAGCTATCGAAGGATACGATTGTTTCAAGTAGAGGCATTTTGTGAGAACTGATTTAACCATGTTTGTCACATGGGCAGAAGCGTTGAAGAAGTTAAGGATGAAATCCACGATGTCAGCAAACGTGAAAATTAGAGCAACTTGGGATAGCAACCGTGAAAATTAGAGCAACTTGGGATTGCTCTCGATGACCAGCAGCTGACGGAGAAATTGGAAAAGTAGGAACAGGAGAAGTAGTAGGATTTTAGATGTCCCCGGAAGGGGCGGAAAGTCCTGTTCTTCCTGGAGAAAGACTCTAGTAGCTGAACGTTTGGGCACACTTCCACTTACTTTCGATTTTGCCATGTTGGCTTGGGGAACACTGCGTGGCAGTTTTCAAGGTTTTTTCGAGGGTCTCTGGCTCTGTTTTCCTCGTTTCCTTGATGTCCCTTTGAAAACAAAGGACACCCCTTCGCCAACTTCAGAGTCAGAAGCTTGATCATCAACTGACAGAGACGAGTAGATGTTATCTGTTTCAACAGGCGAAGTGGCCTTTTTCAGCATCTCGGTGTAGCTTCGTCGAGAACGCTTCTGGTATTCCCACCGCTGTATGTATGTAGGACAAGCGGTGAGCGCATGCGGAGGGCCTTCGTTGCAATAAACGCATTTCGGCGCTGTTTTGCGTGCGCCGTTCTCCCCGTACAATGCACAGCGAGGTTTATTGCAGCAGTAGGGGAAACTGGACACACGTGATCCCCGGGGACACCTGTTTTCTCGAAAGCTAATAAAAATTTTATATCACTGATATGTATAAACAGATCCGTTAGACAGATAATTGAATCTGAGTAACATTTGATGTTAGTTCCTTTATGTATATGGGTTTTAGAAAGGTTTTATTATTTGAGCGTTCTCAATTCTTTTTTTCTGCAAAGTTTAATAACTTTGAATATATCCAACCAAAACGTGTCAAATTTTTACTGGGCGTAGTTTTATTATTGCAGAATTGAATAAACCCATTAAATTGATTATTTTCCATTTCACAATGAATCAAGAAATAAACCAAGACAAATATTCAACCAGGACTCACTTGATCCCCCTCAGTTTGGACACACTTGATCCCAACATTGCATATATTAAGGCGTTTGTTGTATTCCATTACATTTGCATATTATTGTATTACATGCAACTAATTGATATGTTATAATTATTTTCTGAATTGAAAGTATAAATAGATTTATTAACTTCCTTCAATTTTATCATCCACGCACACGCGTATTTGAGGTTACCAAAAACCTTATCACATTACCTTGAACAAAGTGTAGTTAAACATACTTAATCATTATCATTAATCATTATTTTTATCGTATTTAATCGCAAGTCTTCCTGTCTGTCTATAGGCTATTATACAATAGGCTAATCCTACCGCTTCTATTCAGTATTTTAAAAGAAATCGCATTTGTGTACTTATAATATTCACGTAAATATAATGTTTCAAGCATGCGTAACAGTACTACATTGATGTATGAAGTCACCAGCCTGGTATGATCACGTTCGTGGTATTGGTAGTAGTCTGGCGACCGCGATGCATCACAGACCTTTTTTGTTGGTTCCGAAATAGGCACTCTGGCATATTTACCACTGGCCAAGGGCTTTGAAGTGCGGCTGATTTTCAAAATTAGAAACAGGATAATTAAATTTTAAAACAACAAAGATACATATATCTTATATTCATGTATCGATCATCCATTTCTGGTATCATAACTGTATCAGTCACACACAGAGATCCTCTTGGAAACATCATGGTTATCGAATCTGCCTTTTAGTGGAGTGGATTGATTGCATAAATAATCATCAGCATGCCAACTTTGTTGATAATTGTCACTTTATCTCTATGCGAGAACCAAAATACTTGCCTTACTTAATACCAACAATATTTTTAATTTTTGCATTTTTGTTTTCTTCATAACTTTGCTTCCAAACGAGAAATCGCTTCGCTACAACAACTGTCTTTCAATGTGAGAAGTATTCTGTGTAGGCAATGTGTTGATTATATTTAAATAGTTCATGGGCCACCCCAGAGAACGGTCTTTCACATAAGGGTCAGTTTTCACAGTAATTTCCATACAAACTTTAAATGACGCGTGCACAGTCTAATTACATCCAAAATAGCTAAAAATTTTGGAGGATTATTAAAATGGCAAATGCAATCGTTTAACCATCGAGGGGCAAAAAAGTCAAAATTTGAATCACTCTAGTGCTCACCCTTTACGCACCATGTGAGTCTAACTTGGATGCTCACCCAACCACCTGATTCACGCTCTAGCACAAATATTTGAGCCTTATTTGGGTGCTAACTCTAGCACACCCTGCCACTTCTCCTGACACACGCTTTGACACACCATGTGGGACTTACTTAGGTTCTCACATTTGACATGCCATGCGAGTCTGACTTGGGTGCTCGCCCTTAACGTGCCACGCGAGTCTGACTTGGATGCTCACTCTACTCACCTCTACCATGCCTCGAGGTGTCGATAGCGATAGGTACCAACAGTTCTACGCTATGACCCTCCTACCTCGGCATATGCAGTCCATACTAACACCTATGCGGTCACTCTTCTGCGATGCCTCGTGGTGGCGACTGCGGTTGCCACCCACTGGGACACTCTTACCTCGACATGTGCAAACCTCTCATTCACTTCCCCGCGCTCAGCCTTTTTGCTCTCTAACTAACCAATCATAAGTTAATCATGCTTGTCGACTGCTGTTCGGTGCGCCCTCGGCACATACATCCGAACAGGCAATCGAAGTTAGCCAATCACTACAAAATCAGGCAACGCAGACCCGGAAATGGTCACGCAAAAGGAGTCAGAAGCCAAGTAGACTTTTTTCTCTCACTCATGCGACACCGAATGCATTTGTTAGGGACAGGATCGGGACAGGAGGAAGCGAATTGTTTTTAAACTGGCCGATACCATGAAGTATATCTTCGGGGGTCATACTCCCTTCGGTGACCACGCCCGCGATCTCGATCGCCTGACTCGACAAATACACTTTATATTCAAGCGTAAACAGGAAACGATCTCGTAAGCCTGCTTACGATCACCAACAGTGACCTCAACTTGTTGGAACGGACCATGTCGATGGTGGTTACCGATGAGAAGCGCTTTTCCAGATCCTTACTAATCTGATTATTGTTCAATCGTTTTCCTTTTGGTCGAAAGAGAATTACGTATGGCCCATTGAAGTCGGGAGGGTAGGCCTTCTGGCGGGGGGTCGTAGAGGTGCTGCTGGTTTCCATTTGTTCGGACTAAAGTATACGACCCCATTGCGGAAACTATTCCGTTGAAGCGAGGCACATACACAAAATTTTTAACGAACCTTATCACAAGTAGAGAGAAAAAGAAAACTAATATTTATAATACTAAGAAACACTACAGGGAGGTTAAATAAGAGAAACTAACTACTACTAACTAACTACAATCAAACTATCATAGAATTATCGACTATGATTGGAAGAGGGGAAAACAACGAAGGAAAAATTATAAGATGCTGGGTCATTAGGCCGAAGGCTGTTAGGCCGAAGGACATTAGGCCGAAGGCCATTAGGCTGAACGTTCATTAGGCCGAATGACCTTTAGGACGAATGGGAACTGGGGAGTGAGAAGCGAGTAGTGCGAAGTGAGGAAGGAGGAAAGGAAAGGAAAAGGAGGAACAAGGAGGAAAAGGAGGAGGAAAAAGGAAGAACAAGTAGGAAGGAACAAGTAAGAAGGAAGAAGGAGGAAGGAAGAAGGAAGATGGAAGAAGGAAGACGAGAAAAGGAAGGATGAAAACGAAAGAAAGAAGAAGGAAGAAAAAAAAAGAAAGAAGGAAAACAAAAGACGAAAGAAGGAAGAAAGAATAAGGAAGAAGGACGAAGGGAGAAGGAAGAAGGAAGGAAGAAGAAGGAAGAAGAGAGAAAGAAGAAGGAAGAAGGAAGCAGAAAAAAGGAAGAAGGCAGAAATAAAAAGGAACAAGGAAGAAGGAAGAAAGAAGAAGGAAGAAAGAAGAAGGAAGAAGAAAGAAAGAAAAAGGGAGAAAGAAGAAGAAGAAAGAAGGAAGACGATAGAGAAGGAATAAAACGGTAGAAGAAAGAAGGAAGAAGAAAGAAGGAAGAAGAAAGAAAGAAGAGAGAAGAAGAAAGAAGGAAGAGGGAAGAAAGAAGAAGGAAAGGGAAAAGGAATAAGGAAGAGGGAAGAAAGAACAAGGAAGAAGGAAAAAAGAAGAGGGAAGAAGGAAGAAGGAAGATGGAAGAAAGAAGAGGGAAGAAGGAACAATAAAGAAGGAAGGAGGAAGATGGAAAAAGGAAGGAGGAAGAAGAAAGAAGGAAGAAAGAATAAAGCAGAAGAAGAAGGAGGAAGGAAGAAAGAAAAAGGAAGAAGGATAAAGGAAGAATAAAAAAGGAAGCAGGCTGAGGGAAGGAGGAAGAAAGAAGAAGGAAGAAGGAAGAAAGAAGAAGGAAAAAGGGAAGAGGAAGGAATAAAGAAGAAGGAAGAATGAAGAAGGCAGAAGGAAAAAGGAAGAAGGAGGAAGGTGGAAGAAAGAAGGCTGAGGGAAGGAGGAAGAAAGAACAAGAAAGAAGGAAGAAAGAAGAAATAAGAAAAAATAAGGAAGGAGAAAGAAGGAAAGCTGAATGAAGAATAAGGAATAAGGAAGAACGAAGAAGAAAGCGAAGAAGGAAAAATGAAGAAGAAAGAGGAAGGAAGAAAGTAGGAATAATTGAGGAGGAAGAAGGAAAAGGAAGAAACAAGAATAAAGAAATAAGCAACAGAAAGAAAGACGCAACAAGAAAGAAAGAAAAAGAAAAAAATATAAAAGAAGAAGAAAGAAGGAATCAGGATGAAGGAAGAGGAAGAAGGCACAAGGCAGAAGGAAGAAGGAAGAACACTCACAAAAAACTCCGTATTATATCCATGAGTTTACACATGGATTTTTGCAATAGGGGTAACGAAATAGATTCCATATCTTCGACACATATATTCCATGCGCCCACATGCATTGCATGAGTGTTCACACATACTATCCATGTGGGTCATAGCAACAATGTGTGAATTTGTATGCAATTAAGGAATAAAAAAATATATTTGCTATAAAGTATATGTCGATATATCCTGAGTGAAGGAAGAAGGAAGAAGGAAGAAGGAAGAAAGAAGAAGGAAGAATGAAGCAGGAAGAAGAAAGAAGGAAGAAGAAAGAAGGAAGAAGGAAGAAGAAAGAAGAAAGAAGGAAGAAGGAAGAAGAAAGAAGGAAGAAAGAGGAAAGATGAGGGAAGGAGTAACAGAGAAGAAGGAAGAGCAAAAAAAAAGAGAAAAAGAAAGAAAAAGAAGACAGATAGAAGAAAGAAGATGCAAGAAGGGAGAAGAAAGAAGGTGTAAGGTGAAGAAAGAACTTCTCATTTTTTACTTTTTGCTTCTTTCTGCTAGTTTGGCCTAATAACCATTCGGCCTAATGACCGTTCGGCCTAATGACCTTCGGCCAAATGGCCTGACACCAAATTATAATACTCAATTTTCTATTGAAGACAGTAGCACAGCGTAGCACGAAAGGGACCAACCACAAGAGACGTATGTATTGGTCTTTGCACCAACCACTTGCAGTGAATAAAAACTCAACCACCAAACAAAGTTTTCGGTGATCCCTGATGAAGTTCTTCCAAAATTGTCCATTCAAATTATTCAAAAATCAATTCTGGAAGTTTAACTACGTAAATGTCTTTCGGATTTCAAATTGACGCCGATGAAAGGTACTATTGAGTTGCTGCTTTGCTGTAAGAGCTAAAATTAAGTCGATAGATCATTGATGCACATAAAAACAAGCTACAAATACTTGTACATAGTGCAAATGCGTTGCTGGGGGTATTACGGAAGTCGTGGTTGATTCAGAAAACCATTTGATCCAAGCTCCAGAACATTTTGGAGTTCTTACAACATCTCACATGGGTGGATTTGAGATGCAAATTAAAGGCAAATACTCGGAGCACATTATTGAGTTGATACAGGGGCTTGGAACATCATGTAAGTCGTAGTTCCAGGACAACTCGAAAACCTAGAACATCATAGTTTATTATCATGCATGTTTCTTATTTAGTTTACATTGAATTTAACAAGTTCACAGAAGATAACATGCTTTTAAATATTTTCTGGAGATTCATACACCCTATAGTATAAGGCGGTTCCATCAGGCACTGAATTATCACCGTATGCATAATAAGGACGGTCAAAATATGTTCCTATGTTCCAGATGATGTCTCTTATATGTTATGTCAATATTTCTATCATCACTAGATGAGTATATCAGCAAAGTTACATTAATGAGAATCCGTTGATTAACTCCCACAGTTCCAGCGAAAAATTGAACACTCCCAGATACAATATTTTATAATGCCCAAATGAAATGGCTAAGAGATTAGTGAAAAACCTGAGGGAATCGGTTGAAAAACGACTGAGATATAGTCATTTGAAAATTTAATTACATCAATTTTCGGCACAAATGTATCAGCGTAAGTTTTTTTCAGCGAATTGTTAATTAACACTATTCCGTAGGGCAGCATTGTTCCAATAGGCGAGCTAATATTTTTCAGTATGGAGCTAATATATTTTAAATGATAAATCAAACAACGTAAATCTGAATCCGACCCAGACCTCAGAGAAATATATTTGTAGAAGTATTCACTGTGTAGCTAAATATAAAAACAAAGTTCTGATATGAAGTAATTTCATGCATATGAAAACGTCAGGGCATATAAAAATTGTGTACACTGGAGTAGGTCCTAAAAACCGCGTAAAAACGATTTCATCGAAAGTAGATTTTTCGTGGTTTTCTCGAGTTTTTCGAAAAAAGCCGCTAAAAAAAACAACCCGCATAAAAAACGACCCCAGTGTATTTCTAATCAACAAAAAAACATCAATGTTTATTAAATGACTTTTAATTTAAACCTGGAACGCATTTCACCACCAAAAACAGAATCTTTCAAAGCCGTCTCAAAATATTCACCCACAACGAATTTTATAACGACTATTTTGTTGCAAAGAAATTGCCTTCTCATAATAATCGAATGAATAGGAAGAACATTCTAATTGGTATTGGCGACCACCTTTCTTCTGGCAGAATTCCTGCCAATAAGGTCGCCTTAAACTATATTTGTCTGTACAATAAAAAAAATCGAATTCAAAAATACGTACGTAAGAGCAGAGTGTTCAAACCCACCGACATCATTGTAAATAGAGGTTGAATCGTGCCATGAATAGCAAAACTTTATCCAATGCTGCAAAACTATGTGAAAGACACTCAATTCAAGCTCACAACAGATACCTACCCTAGAAGCCGCACTTCTTCTAGCATTTTTCGCTTTGTAGAGCTTAGCATTAACTTTATGGCTTAGATTTGTCACATGGTAATAAACAAACGAACGGCTAAATATTTGGCTATGCTAATTGGCGACGCGGAGAACTTTTGCACGCTGATTCTTTTCTCTGTACCAACATAATGAATAATTCAAAATGTGCAAACGCAATATGTGGTATGGTTGAAACAGGATGCACGTCAGAGGATGACACATGTTTTTGGGTAATTTTCAAGTTTCAGTGCAACAAGTTTTTTAAACAATGTTCATCGTTCTTTGAATTATTTGAAACAAAGATGAAGTTTTAAGATATTTTTTGCACTTAGAAACAGTAGTTCGAAATTTGGTTTAAAAAAATATTATTAAAATAAAAAGAAAGGAAAATTTAATTTAAACTGCCCATTTCGCCACATTTATCCCCTTGGTATCGATCTGTCAAAAGTTTATCCCATCCTATATGTACATATTCATCATAGCGCGCGGTACCAACTGTGCACAGACAAAACCATCCCGGGAAATGTTCTCCTATGCTAGCCGTTTGGCGAGTAAAATGATATCCGGGCATCTTAACCGGCTGGCTGTGATAGTGTCTCGGAAGAAGTTTTATTTAACCACCCATCGTCGGAATTACAGATAGAGATTGAACGGCCTAGAATCAATGATAATCCCCATTCCTGGTGAAATCACCCATCCAGAACGCGAAAAGGAAGACCCCGCGGCGCCCCCTGGATCTGACCCAATCGTCGACAAAGCCATCGATAAAGAAGTGAACATCTACCGATCGACTGGAAATCGTCACAACTTTTTTAGTCAGGTGAAATTCTGTACATTCCATTCCAATTCCTGCCCTGTAAATATTAAATAAACCCAACCTTTAAAATTTTGATTTGACATAGAGTGTAAAGCATCCCGTTTCTCCATCATTTGCTTTGTTACAATTGAATTCGATTTGCAAGCTTGGGAACTTCCCAATGGGAAGTTAGTCCGCCCCGAAGATTCTCCCGGACAGATCCTGAGGACAGGCTGAAGTGTAAATATATTTACACTATAGTTTTACTTTAGAATGCAAAAAAAGTTAACTTGGCTTAGAAACCTTATAGGTAATAATTGTGGAAGTGCCGAATGAACACTGCTGTGAGTCGGTATTGTCTAATGTGACCAAACTTTTGCATTTTTCATCTTCGTTTATTTATTTAAATTTATACAACCTTACAAATATTTTTAAAATTTTTGGGTTAAAATCTATGCGAAATGCACTTTTGGAGAATTCATGTTCAAACCAGTGCCAGTGACGCAATCCAGATAGGCGTCCCACGTTTCGCAGGACGCTTGCTTAAGTATTGTCCCAGTGAGGGACGTAATGTTAAGAAGAAGAAAAAGAAGAAGTCATTCTATACTTTGCTAATCTGAGAATATTTGCTAAATTTTCTAAAATCTACACCATTCTTAACTGAAAAAATGTCAATCTGCTAAAAGCAATATTCCGCAAAAGGCATTTCAGGCAATGGTACATTCCGCCAAAAGTAATTCGAGGTGAAATTTCAATCCGCCAAATGTCGTACTGCGAAAAGTTGCATACTGCCGAATTATATACTGGGAAATGTTCAACCGCGGAAATGAATTCCACGAAATGGTTTTAGGCGAAATGTTATACAATCATATAAATTTGCGCGGTTGTATACTATTCGCGGGATTTTTTTGTCGCTGTACTACATTCCGCGGAATGTACCAAATTTCCGAAACACATTTCGCGGAATGCACTGTATTCCACTGTATGCCATTTGGCGGAATTCAGTTAGAATAGTTATCAATGAAATATTTACTAACTTCTGGTTAATGATATGCTATCCGGCCTAAATTCTTTTTGATTGTGATTTAAAGCAATCTTTAAATGACCGCATCCGGTCGGTATAAAGCAAAATGAGAGAAAAATGCCTTCTTGAAATGGACACGTTTGTTCGGTATAAAGAAAATAATATAGGAGAGAAAAATAATAAGGAGAAATATAATACGTTCTTTGAATGGATGCGTCTGCCCGGTATAAAGCGAAAGGAGTTGACAATGCCTTCTTTAAGGTCACTCCTGACAGAATCCAAGTTCCAAAGTGCTCGAGTTTTCGGGGACACACCACTCGATTCAGAGGCGGCGCACAACTGTCATTTTTGTTGATTTAGCTTTGCTGCGGCGCAGCATGCATGAAATAATAAAAATGACAGTTGTGCGTTGCTTCTGTATCGAGTGGTGTGCCCCCGAAAACGCGAGCACTTTTAAACTTGGATTCCGTCAGGAGTGACCTTAAAAGAACACCTCTGCCCAGTGTAAGGCAAAGGGACAAAGGTAACGCTTTTTTTTAATGGATGCGTCTGCCCGGTATGAGGCGAAAGGAGTCGATAATGTCTTCTTTCAAAAAACGTGTCTATTCGGGACAAGGTGAAAAGAGGGATAATACCTTTTTAAATGGATGCGTCTGCCCGGGACAAGGCGTAGGGAGAGATAATGCTTTCTTTAAATGGAGGCGTCTGCGTCTGCGTATGAGGTGAAATGAGTTGATAATGCCTTTTATTAAAAGCACGCATCTGCCCGGTATAAGGCAGAGGAAAGAGCAATGCCTTTTTTGAATGCATGCGTCTGTCCAGTATAAGGCGAAATGAGTTGATAATACCTTCTTTAAAAATACGCGACTGTCCTGGACAAGGTCAAAAGAGGGATAGTATCTTCTTTAAATGGATGCGTCTGCCCCGGATAAGGCGAAGAGAGAGGTAATGCCTTCTTCGAATGGATGCGTCTGGCCGGTATGAGGCGAGAGGAGTTGATAATGTCTTCTTTAAAAGAACGCGTCTGTTCAGTTAATACATTTTCTCGGTATAAGGCGAATATAGTAATTAAAGGATCATTCATAAAAACGTCTATCTCTAACAAAGTAAAGAGAGGAGATATTCCCTTCTTTATATTTGGCCCGTCTGCCAGATATAATATTACTTAAAGGATTTGTAAGGGGTAATTGAAATTTTGAAGATTTTTTGGGCATAAAAGCTTCAACGTGTTCATCCTCGCAGGTAATAATTGTATGAGTGCTGAATGAACTATTGTTATTAATATTCCGCGAAATAGTACATTGCGTCAAAAGTCATTCGGCGAAAAGGTACAATCCGCCAAATGTCGTACTGCGAAAAGTTACATACCGCCAAATGTTATTCTGCGAAATGTTCAATCGCGAAAATGAATTCCGCGAAACGGTTTTCGTCGAAACGTTATACAGTCGACTCTCTACATCTCGATGTTCTGTATCTCGATATATCTCCCTATGTCGATGGTTTCCTCAGTCCCTTCAATCTACATACATTTGGGCTCGATAACCTTTTTATCTCGATATCTCTCCATCTTGATGCGTTCTATAAAATATTCTGAATTTTCTCTCCTTATGTCGATATGTTCAAATTTTTAGGCTACTAGACCATCTTTAGGCAGTAACAAACATATCAACAACCAGAAATGATATTTGTTTTGTTGTCGTTTTTGGGTCTAGTATCCATTTCAATTTTACTTCCGTTCCTCGATCTCTCCCTATCTCGATGGTCCTTTCAATATCTAGATGTTGAGAGACGACTGTACAATCAATTTGATCAACTAAACTAAATTTGGAAAAGTTGACAATTTGTGTGGATTTCAATTAACATTTATTGGATGCCTCCAATAAGCAAACTATCGATGCAACTCATGCAACTCGTTTATCTAACACGATCTCCACATAAACCACTTACCCACTTCATCATTAACTATTTTTAATACTAATTTAATTCCATTTATTTACAATCATGTATCAAACTATGAAATAGTTATATTGTCCGTAGAAATAACTAAGGTACACCGGGGCAAGTTTAAATGCGGGGTAAGTTGAAACGGAAGCTGTCCTGATTATTGCCTGATTTTGTCAAAATTGTACGCCGGGAACCCTTCAGGAAAGGTACCGGCGCGATTTATGCACCCCGATTACTTGATTCTTATGGGTGAATAGCATTGCGGTGTATCGTTTGGCGCTGCCGTACCTTTAGACAGTCATTCGCCGCGTGAAGTTTTGTGCAAGTACCCATTTGGGAACATTACAAAAGCCGCGCAGTGTATCATTTCCAGAAAATCTGATCATATTTTTCCAACAAACTACTTCCTTAAACGCACATTCTCGTGTGGCAGTGAAACAGTACTTGCCGTTTATTACATAAATCATATATTCAATTGCTTTGAAACCATCGAAGTAGGCCTAATGTGAACCACAACTTAGAGTCACATCATCAGCAATCAAAGCAATCGGGGAATGTGTCGTCCATCACATTCAGTGAACAAACAATGCGATAAGGTGTTCCAAGTGGCTCCCGTTTGCAAACGGACGGGATGAACTCCACATTTGGCGATCCTGCTGGATTTTCAGCCTTTTTAAAAAAATGTAGTATTGAGCAAGCGGGAGCACCCATAAAGAAATTGAATTGTTTGTGCGAGTGGGAGTGATGTGGTCGAATACTTGGACATTGGGTGAGTCAATTTTAGAAAATGAATTGAAACTGGACCTGTTATTTTCTGCAGATTTGAACCACTAAGGAATCACGAGATTCAATTAATTTTCAATTGTTTTGGTGTATGAATGCGTCATTTTATGTACGGATCAATCCATTTTGCGTTGCGGCGCCTTCTTTAGCAGCAGCACAGTAGTTTCATTTAATGGAAAACAAATTTCAAACATGAATAAAACCCTGCTGGAGAAGCCAGTTAGTTTGTTCTATTTTACCTCAGATTCAAACTAGAATGGTGTTCGAGGGTTTGCAACGAGACTGAATCACTACTGATTTCACTCTAAAAGTAATTTGAAATCGTTGGTCCATTTGAGAGCTGCAAAAAAATGGTAAAACGATAAAAAAAAGAGATGTAAATAGTTTTTTTTCAGTTGTTAAACTTTTCTTCATAGGCGTGCGGAACATCTGTATTTCGCATAGAAAACTATAAATATGGATGAACTCTACACTTCTGACTGCCATTCCCGGAGAATTGCAGCTACTAAAAGCAAAACTTATCATTGTTTATTTTTCGACCTTTGCAAAATCGAAACCAAGTTTTTGACGTGCCAATGAAACAGGTCTCAAAGTGATGTTTGGAAGAGTTTTTTAAATCAAATTTTCACGGTAGGTAATCGTTCAATGTTGAATAAGCATAATGATTATGAAAAATTGATGGAAACCCGTTTTGATATTTTAAATACGATCGTTTGAAATTGCTCCGCCTTTTCAGCTCATCGGGACAAATAGAAACGCATGGAGCAGGGCAAGTTGAAACAATGTTTCAAAATATCACCCTCACAATAAAAAGTAGTATTCCAGAATTTAACATGGTCCGTAAATACATTTGGAAACAATGCATATAAAAAAATAGCTTAGCGTAAGGTTGCTTATTTTTTATGTATAATATTTGGCCCGAACTAGCAAACAATCCAAGCGGATTCAAAATTTATCAAAGGTTGATTTGTTTACAGCACTTCAAAGGTAAACTTAAAAAAAAACCTTCCATCTTGTCCCGGTGTACCTCAAGTTTGTTTGTGAAGAGTCTTACAAAATAAGAAGCGGTATATTACAGAAGAGCCACTTCAAGAAATTCTCGCTTAACTTTTCAAAAGGACCTAAGTAACATTTATTTCATGAATTAATTTTAATAGCGCAATCAACAGAACAACATGTATGCTTTTGATTGCAGTACTCAAATTAAATCATGAAAAAAATGTTACTTAGGTCCTTTTGAAAAGTTAAGCGAGAATTCAGTACAAAAACAGGCTTCTCAAAAGCAATTCGGAGGCACCAATATTTTCCACATTAAAAAACGACTTGCGGAAAAAGTATTTAGTATAGAAAGTATTTAGTATAGAAAAAAAAATTAGTATTGAAAGAATGAAAAGTAATGGGAAGAAACCTCGGTACCTCCATAGGGGGTAACCATGTGTCTGGGGGGTGAGAATGGGTCATCGCTCACACCAGCAGCCTGCATGTCGGATAACAAAATCGTTTAAAAAGGTCTCTTATATTTTAGTCTTCTTGCCCGCAGATACATTCAATCTATTCTACAAACATTCTAAGTTCTTGAAACAGTGACCCATTCTCACCCCCATTTGACCCATTGTCACCTCCGACGACGGTAATCATTAAAAAAAACTGATATCTCAGCCGAGAAAAAAAGATCCTGCTCGGAAATTATCAATACAAAACGAATGGAGTGACATCAGTCGACAATAAATTGATATCCGATTATTTAAACGATAATTATACAAGCATTGGTCGATTATATTACTTTGAAGACAACAGAGCTTGTGAATGAAATTACACAGGGGAACAAAATTTAACCTTTTGCGGGTCCTCGGAACCAATTGATGTGTCTTCAGTAGATTTTGGCTCGCTGAATCCGAATCTGTCCTCAGATATGCTCTAACACGTCCAAATTTAGAGATATAGCTAGATTAATACCGCTAATTTGAAGAAATTGACATTTTTCGAAGGATTTTCATGTAGTATATAAACATTATTTTAGGTCAATCAATACCCGAAATGGTAGAAGCACATCTGATTTAATGAATTTTCATCAGATTTGCACGTTACAATTGTTTTCTATTCGGTTTTCCTTGAATTTAAGTTGAGTGAATTTAATTTAAAAATATTCCATACAAGTCGGTTTCAAAAACTTGCATGCAAACGCCATCACCACCAGTTTGAAGCCACCATAAATTCAACAACATGCGGCCAGAGGAACTGGGATATGAAATGTTGAATGAAGTATAGAGATACTAGTCAGTTTGTAAATATATGTTTCATTCGACTTTTAATGAAATATCCATTTTTTTTTCATTTTGTGCTCAACATTTCTCCTCCTCCTAAAATGTTATTCTGCTCGATTTCTGGTTGTTTTTTTCGATCGATCAACTTCCAATAACCAAACGTAATCTGTTATCATGTTGCAATTGTGTTGTGCTAGAATATAGTGCAAACATGATGATCCAGAAAGTTCCTTTCTTTTTATCAACAAGGAAACAGATCGGATTGCAATTTGAACAAATTCAAATCCTCTACCAGATCCCCTACCAGAGCATTCAAGCCACATTGACTAATAAAAAACATTCCAGCACTCGGAAAATAAGTTGAAACTCAACATTTTGTAACTTCATTGTATTTTTCTCATTCATGTCGTTGTTAAATTAGAGAAATATCAGAGTGCAGAATTGGCGGATCATCCAACCATATGCTCGGGTAACTGTAACATGTTGAACAAGTGGAGCGGAGCCCAAGTTTTTTTTTTCTGGCGCGTGACTTTACAACTTAGCACATAACAAAGCTTGATAAAACTAGTGAACTTCTTCCCGTTTCACTGTTATAAGCTGGCCATAGATAAAAGAAATTGCATTGGGATTATTACAACATCCCCGCAGCATTTCCAACGCGAATCAAATGAAAAGTCCCCCACGCACGATTAGGTTGTTGACGTTTACCGGTTTCTGTTGCATAGCCGTCAATGTCGCTTCAGGTTGTATGCAATCATACACAAGAACGATCAAATGCAACTTATCGAATCGTTGATTGATTTTGCTAATTGATAGCTTGCCGCCCAAATTTCTATCATAGGAATATTTGAATGATCATAAATAGCAGGAGTAATCAAAATATAGGTATTGAACCGCGTACAGTTTCCATATTTGCTTTATTTGAATGAACATAATAAAGGAGCTTCAATTGACAGTAAATACACCTATCACTTGAGCAATTATTGAAAATTTATCGCGCCAGAGGAAATACAATATCATATTTATATCAGAACTTACTTCAATTACTTCAATGAAAACATATTATTTTTTTGCTTAGACAAACTATAATATTGAATTCTTGTTACTTTCCTCTCAAAACCGTTCACAGAAAATAACCAGGCTTGTATACAAGTCTTCGAGGATGGCTTGAATAAAACATATTTTTAAATAACTTTCACTTACTAAAATTGTAGATAAATCACACTTATTATGTTTAACTTGCTCAAAATGCACCACATTTCGAAAGATTGAATGTTTGTGATCCATTTTGGACCTTGATTGACTAGTAATTATTTTTATATGGCTAACGATGGCTGTTCCAAAATGCTCAAAATCATTGATTTTACAACATTTATTGAGGTATATCTCAAAATCTCGACGTGTTAGAGCAAATCTGAAGTCAGATTCGGATTCAGCGAGCCAAAATCAACTAGTGACACATTATTTGGTGTTAGGGACAAAATCTTGTTGAGCTGTGTTATTGGTGAATCTGTTTTTGAGCATGTATGAAAACATGCCTCAGTGATCCCACTACATAAAGCAGGGTATAAATAAGGAAAAGCTAATTATCGACCAATTTCGGTTAAACCTTCACTTTTTAAAGTTGCCGAAAAAGTGTTGATACAGCAACTATCAGATTGCGTTTTTGAAAAAAGAATAATGAATGAAACACAACTTGCATTTATACCAAAATCAAATACTGAATCTTGAACTTATTCACTTTGTTGCATTGATAATTGACACTTACTTGCCTTGTTTTTCCTTGATAAATGAAAGAGTAAGAAATTCGTTCGTGCGTGTCCTATTTTTAGTTTCCAATGACACGCGTTTTCAAAAATCAAAAAAAAAGCAAAGGGAACTGTTAACTTAACCACTCAAGCACATTTTCTTCTTGAATGGTGTTTTAGGCCCTTGTATCAAAATATCTCCTTCTTCTATGGCTATACATTCCGACTGGAACTTGGCTTGCTTTTCAGATTAGTATTCTATTAGCATTTCCCCAGTTATTAATTGACAGCATTCCTATGCCCGCCATTTATGAGTTATGTGTTTTGTGTGGAAAGCACAAGAATACACTATGCCCAAGGAGTCGAGAATGTTCCCCATCCGAAAACATCCTAGACCGGACCAAGAATTTATCTCGCCATCTCCAGATTGACAATACCGTTGGTAATCGATAGAATAGAACTTTGTGAAAAACGCACAATAATTGTATTTTATTGATTATATTGATTTTTGCATTGTAATGCAAAAAATGAACGATATTTCTTCGTTGGTCAATTATTGACGACCTCATTACTACATTATGGGTCTGTTCGGGATATGAATCAAAACGGTAAAACAGCCTCAAAAATCAGCACAAGAATGGCCACTGTTGTGGTCATGACTTAAAACTTCTTTATCATCTCAATCGTCGCTTCTAAATGTTGAAGTATGAAAATTTTTATTTAAATTTATCCAAATTCATACTGTTTAATACATATTTTTCATTGCATTTCAGAGAATTCCAAAGAAATCTTTTTGAAATTCCAATCAATATTGGATGCCTTAAATCGTTAATTGAATGCCCTTAAGACGATAAGCATGCCGCAAAATAATAAAATAAGAAAGGCCACATTTCTATTTATTTCAAATTATTTCTCACATTTATATATGCTATGTTCATAAAATAGGTTTGAAACAGGCCCCGATCAAATACATTTCTCATAATTAAAATATCATTCTATCCAGACGGCTTGAATAATTATAAGTTCTAAAAAAACGAATAAACTTTACCTTTCAATATTTATCTCTGTTGCATTGAATCTCCAAAACTGTTTTCATTTATCTCTGAATCACTTAGATTGACACTGAAATTCACACTTTTCTTCAAAACCTATATCAGTGATATGTCACAACAGCATTCCCCACAGTTCCCCTAAATGGTAGAATTCACTTCACTCGTTTAACATCCCCAAGAATTTACCACCCTTGATGTAGCCTACAAGATCGGAACTAGAGAACGTTCTTTACGCGACGCGATCCATTCGATAACTGAAGCACTTATTTTCGAAAAATAAAAAATATACCAAAAATCTGTTATCGCAAGCATTCCGCGCCTCGCTGGTATCGGTCTGACGACAGCAGCGCATGAACTCTATGTTCCATTGTAACTTTTTGTTTTCAATTCGCATCGATCGCGTACGACCGGCCGCAACCGTTCCAAAACATGTTAAAAACCATGTGCCCAAAGCATTCCAACGAAATAAATTTGCGCGCGCTCGAGAAGTGCATCGGTGAGTTACCCCCAGCCCGCGAGGAGGATGCAACACAATAAGCGACGCGACATGCCTCGCCCTGCCGGTTTGTTGATACCGATGGATGGTGCTAATGACACTCACCGAGCGACGCCGCTCATATCACAAAAGCTTCTGATGACGACAATCGGCACGGTCACCCCCAAGAAGCATCGCGGGGCAGTGTCACCCGCCCCACTCGTAAAAGCCGAACTTTCAGTCGATTCTTTCCGATTTTTCGTGCCTTGTTGTAACGTAAATCGTCACTCACGTAGACCAACGGACCAACGAAATCGAACACGTGAGTCAGTTTTAAATTTTGCTGAAGGTAGTTCGGTATAGCTGGGGGCCACATTATTGTCAGAGGGAACGCATAAGGAAGGTAGTTTTTCACACCCACTTTGAGCTTCATCCGATCGACTGGCGACGACGATTCACTAAGGTGAATCGCGTCGGCATTAAAATCTTGTTTTATCATTGATGGTGAAGCTGATCGCTCAATATTGGTAGAATTTAAATTGATGACAACATTAATAAACTTGTGTAAAATATTTGATAGGAGATTTGGGGAACTAACAGAAGCATCAATAAGTAAAGTAAACTCCCCACACAATTATGGGTCAGCTAAGGATGTACACTAAAATCGGTTGTTACGCGGGGATACGTTACGTGTAAAAACTTTGTAAGAACGGCTTCATCCAAAACGATTTTCGGGGTTTCCACGTTTCCCCGGTCCTCTTTAAAAACCCGTGTAAACAACATGGAAAAAAAATCGGAAAATCCGCGTAAAAAATATGTAGTTTCAAAAATTTACGATTAAATAGCGTCCCCAGTGTGTATAACAACTTAATTAGCGATCTTTGTTCCAAATAACCATAACCATGGTGCATCGAACCTGAAAAGGTTGGGTGAACAGCATAGCCAATTTATGCTTAGGGTTCTGCTGCCCAGCCACCATAAGCATGGCCTTGCTGTGTAGCCGCGAATCTCATCGCCAGTCTAAGAAAGGTGCTCCTTTGCATGATTAATGTACATGAGAAATGTTGACGAAGTATTCGTCCCGTTCTCTGCATAATAAGCCTCTCCCAAACGATATTTTGTCACTTGTCATATGACAAGTGAAGACATTCCACTATAAAGCTCAAAATAATTTTCTTAACGATGTTTTGTATTCTATTACGTAAGATTGAAACTCATTGATGAATACCTTTACCGTACAATTAACCATATGATCAATACCAGTTTAAACCTATAACCTACATCTTCCTTTACTTATCAATCATTTGCATATCGCCTAAAAAGGAACCATTTCGCTCCCCATTAAAACGGTACGCACATAATATTGAAAGAGGCCTTTCATGTACCCTAGAGCAATCCCTTTTTCGCTGCAAGTGCGACAAATGAAAACCAAACCTCCTTGTGCAGCTGACCAAAACAAGTAAAAGTTAATCATGAACCTCTGAAAGGGCTGCTCATTTATTGGTAACCAATGAACTGCACGAAGGTCACATAGCTGATTTTTTTATTGTCATTTTTCGGGCGAACTCACTGCAACAACACCATCCATTTGCATTCATGTCCTGCTGTATTCCTTCAGCTAAGTGCATCACAAAAAAAATTGCCATCTTGTATGAAAGATTCTTATTTTCGTATGAAAAATGGCAAAGCAGTTATAATTTTACTTACAATGAACTAGTTGGAAATCAGACCGCATTGTATTCTTGTGCTGAGCGGTTGTCTTTTATCTTTGCTGAAGAAATTACTACCCGAAGCTATTTTAATTTCCACAGTACTTCTCAGAGCTGATCTTCAAATTCTAACTGGCCACAAATCCAAATTTTTCATAATTGGTAACGCCAAACACCGTTCATGGAATAATGCTCAAAGCATTTCCAACGGGAAAATTTTATTTGAAGATTGTTCTGCGGGATATTATACTATTCAATATCCCAATGGACCCACTAGTTTTTCATCCAGTCGAAATCCTTCGTCAATTTATTTAGTTTTAACAGATTCAAGTCAGCTGTGTGGCCAATTGATAACTCATGCTAACTTTGGCTCTGATCACCTTCCTGTGATGTTTGAAATCTTACAAGAAGCTATTCATGAACAAATCAGCTCTACTTTCAATTATCATTGGGATTTTTATAAAACATATATTGAAAGGAGTTTTATGTTGATATTCCTATGGATACCAATAGTAATATTTTCAAATCTCGTCTCTTTGACAAATTTAATTGTCAATGCCGCTAGAAATTACAATTCCTAAATATAAAATTAAATTCAACTCCATTATTGTTGACGACGATTTTCAGCTACTGGTCCGACTCAAAAATGTGAGGTGACGGCAATATCAAGAACCCGCTATCCCGCTTTGAAAGTTATTGGCGCGATTTGCAAAATATAATTTAAAAAACGTTTCGCTCTTCTGAGAAATACCAACTTTGAGAATAATGTATCAAAGTTGAACCCCAGTTCGAAACCTTTTTGGAAAGTGACGAAAACTCTTAAAAAATTCCAGCGCTTTAAAAGAGAAATAAAATTTTATTAACAAATGGCGAAAAGGCGCAAAAACTAGCTCAGCAGTTTAAGAGTGCCTATTATTTTAGTCTAGATCTAACTAGTTCAATTGAGGACCAGGTTACACGGAGCTTCGATGACATTCTCAATCAAGATAATGTTTTTGACCCTTCGTTGGGAACTAGTTTGGAAGAAGTGAGGACGATTACTAGAAAACTGGCGGAAACTCTTGAGCCGCGGATGCAGAGGCCACATGAATAAATTAACCTTCTTTCATTAACTATTTTCAAAGGTGTTCAACGTACAAGTAAGTACAATTAGTTTAATTTTATTTATACTTATGCACACAGATAATTTGTAGTGATAGATCTGTGCACCCAGTCCTGGTCCCGGTCCCGGCGACAGTTACTACACGGAAGCATGAGGACGCAGGACAAAGAGATCGATGTTGGAGATCAGTAAGCTATTAGGACGTCTGGACGTCAAATTTTTCATTACCATAACAACCATTGTGTAGAGCTGATCAATAAAATTAGTTTAATTTTCGCACCGTATAAAAGTCGGTTTTCAGTTTAAAAAAAAAAAACAAAGAAGAATTTTCAGATAGTGGTTTCCGAAGTGTGGGGTTTGAGTAAGTTACCATCAGCGTGTGATTATACATTAACACCTCAGCGTGTCGATCAGTGCGCAGCAAGCCATGACTCAGCCTCTTCTGGTCAGACCTCCGTGGCGTGCACACGCACCCACGGCAAACTGCTGTCATAATGATTCGCTCCGGCCATTTGGGGCCTCACATTTTGGCGATCCTGCCAGGTTATTTGTTGGAACCTGACGATGATTTCAAAAGGTGAGTTGAATTCAATTGTTAATGTGCTAATGTGTTAAAATATTTGATGATTAAAAAAACAAGGCAATGGGTTTGTATTGCGTCTGGAAGAACGCTGCAAAATGGATTGTGGTTTAAATAATCATAAAGAAGGTGGTTCAAGACCGCTAAAAAATGGATTATGATTTGGAAAATCACAAAGCGTGTCTGGAAGACCTCTGGAAAATGGATTGTGGTTTGGAAAATCACAAAGCGTGTCTGGAAGACCGCTGAAAAATGGATTGTGGTTTAGGAAATCACAAAGCGTGTCTGGAAGACCGCTGGAAAATGGATTGTGGTTTGGAAAATCACAAAGCTAGGGAGACCGCTGGAAAATAGTTTGTGGTTTGCAATACCACAAGGCATGCCTGGGAGACTGCCGAGAAAAGGGTTGACAATCTAGAAAATCAAGGAAGCTTAATTTTAATTAAAATAAATTTAGTTTGAAATGTTTAATTTGGCGACTTTAGTGCACATGAGACTTCCAGTTAAGCTAGTTCTAACGAAATCTGAGAGATATGGAGATCTATCGTATGCTACAAAGTTGTTTATGTAGAAGGCTTAATATAATATCTTGAAGTTTATTTTGGGGTTTACTGACTTAGTAGTCGTAACGCAATTACCCGTTGGATGAGATATCCAACATTCACGAAGCTCAAAAACGTTGCCAGTATTCACAAAGTCATAAATTTGGAGTTATTGGCTTATAGTACTGGTTAACATAAGTCTAAAATTTAGGTATATACTTAAATACGTATATACTATCTCATTTGAGTATGATATCTCTGCGAAATTTCAGATAAATATCATATCCTAGGCCAGATGTTCCCAAACTACTTGTACATGCAACCCACCTAGCAGAATCGTATATTGCTTGCGACCCTGTCAAATTGGCTTTTAGAATTTGGATAAAAATGAGTTCGCATTAGATTGAATAAACCATTATGAATTGCTTCATATCCCATCATTAAATTACTTTGAATGGATTGGAAATGATTAGGGCAATCAAACTCATCAAATTCTTTAGCCAAGCAAGCCTTTGGCACAGTAGAGTGTGATTGATTCGAACTCTATACAAATCCGTCCAGCCCGTAGTTGGGTGCATAGAGTGTGATCCTCTCGCTTAATAAACAATGTGCACTCGCTTGACTGTGGATATACATTAGCACATGTGACGATTTGGCAAATCAAGCATCCGAAAGATATTCATTTTGAGCTAACCTCGGTGGAGGTTGATACTCGGGTTTTGATAACTTTTCCGCAAACGCGACCTTTCAATGGTCTTGTTGTGTAGGGATTATCATGCCTATCTAGAGAGTAGGAGATTGAGGGTTCTAGTCCCTTCAAGACACGTGGATTCTTTTTCGCAAATTGCACATCAGTTTGTCCATTCGAAACATGTGCTGTTCATATGCACAGCCAGGATATTTAACAAAAAAATGGCTCGAAAATAATTATTTAAAAAATGGTTTTCATACGGCCGAGTTGCCGAATAATATGCAATTAATTGTTAATGATTTGGAATTCGAACGGATTTAGATAGGATTTGGATTAGATTTTGGTTGGATTTGGATTTGATTTGAATGAATTTGAATTGGATATGGATTGGATTTGGAATGGATTTGAAACGGATTTGGATTAAATTTTGGTTGGATTTGAATTGGATTTGATTTAGATTTGGATTAGAATTGCATTTGATTGGATTTGGAACGGATTTGGATTAGATTTTGATTGGATTGGATTTAGAATGGATGTGAAACGGATTTGGATTGATTGTGGAATGGATTTGGATTGGATTTAGATTGGATTAGGATTGGATGTTGATTGGAATCGGATTGAATGTGGCTTGGATTTTTATTGGAATTGGATTGAATTTGGATTGGATTTGAATTGTTTGGATTTCATTGTTATTGACAAAATCTCAAAATTTATTATTCTCCATTCACTACATAGATCCAAATCTAATGGCTGTGATAGATTTGTTGGTCAAAATAGGGACAAAAGTATGAATCAAGATTCATCTTTCGCAAGCCATCATTGATCAGCCCACGACCTCGCTGGAAGTCGCGGCCCACAGTTTGGGAACACATGTTCTAAGCGGTTGTTAGCAAGTTCAACATCGATATGTTGAAGGTCAGCTTGCTGGTATATGAAGCTGATAGTTGGATTTAATGGACGGTATAAGATATTTAGATTATTGCTACAATATAAAATGTTTCTTGTGAGATCAATACCATAACACTAGGTAACAATTTAGTTTAACCACAGACAAACAGACATAACACATTCAGCATGTATTCATCAACTTCATCGTCGTTCAAACACTAACGACATTTGTTGATTTCAGTTAGTTGGGCAAATCACGAACCAGATGGCGATAGTGAGCAAACGTCAAACTCGAGTAAATCCGATGCGCGCGCCACGACTGATCGATTGGCCAACAAATGATTATTTGAATTGACCAGTAGGGTAAGACGGTATAATATGCCCCCCCCCCTAAGGCAAAACCTTGATAACTTTTTACTTTTCATCGCAATTTATGCAAACTTTGTGTTATTTGGTAGTGCAAGAAGTCGCAAATGCATTGCCCGTGAGTAGTCATATAAAAATATTACAGATATAACACGTAATGCTTTTTGAAAAGTCGTGAAAAATGAATTTCAAAAGGTGCCTGGGCAATACGCCCCACCTTAGCCAAAGACGTTCCATAGCCCTTCATTTGTATTTCATCAATCCCATAATAAAAGGTTACAAATCCTTATGTGCTCGACATTAAAAACCAACATAAGTCCATTTAATCAGGTTTTAATTACATTTCAATAATTTCCATACAATTTGAAGCAACTGCTGCAAGCTCGCCGCGCTTGTGTCCAGTTGGTAAGGGCATATCGTCCTGCCTACACTGGGGCGTTTTGGCCAGTAAAACATATTTTCGAAAATCGTTACGTTTTTGACGATGGAAGCAATTTTATATCATATTAACCACTGAGAAAAGTTATTTTGTTGCCCAACTGAGTGTTCCGTGCAAGTTTTGCAGGACAGTATGCTAGCGTCGCTCCAGAATGTTGAGCAAACAAACATGAAAAGTTACATCAAAACTGTCACTTTTTGTATTTTGCTATTATTTTCATTATGTAATACAAAAATACTTCCACATTCACATAGTACGATGGTTTTACAAATATTTATAGGTACCAACTGATTTTGACCCTTAGTTGGTTATAGTTTTCTAGAAATCAAAGAGGGGCGTTTTGGCCAGGTGGGGCGCATTATACCGTCTTACCCTAAATCGGTGTTCTATGGAAATTTGACAAGTGTTATGTCTGTTTGTCTGTGATTTAACATTTAAATGATACAACCTATTGATTTGCATTTTGTTGTTCTGCGATTGAAAACCACGATGATCAGATGAGTTTCTTTTGGAGTTTAGTTTTCAATGGAAATTATCGGTTTCTCAAAAGCAATATGTTCATTTTCGTCTCGCATAAATTACTTTCAAAAAAATCTAGAACGGAATGATTTTTTAGAGGATTAGAACGCTAGAGGATTTTTTTGCCTTTTTTTAATGAAAGAAGAAGGAAAATGTGGGGCTTAAGTAAGTTACCATCAGCGTGTGATTATACATTAACACCTCAGCGTGTCGATCAGTGCGCAGCAAGCAATGACTCGGCCTTTTCTGGTCAGACCTCCGCGGCGTGCACACGCACCCACGGAAAGCTGCTGTCATAATGATACGCTCCGGCCATTTGGGGCCCCACACGAAGTTCTACGGTTTTTGTATAGTGAAGAAGAAAGGCATTGTTGCGTCAAGCCGTCATCCTGAGTTCCCTGATTAGACTTAAGAAATTGGCCCTTCTTCCCCGGCAGGGTCCCTGTTCAAGCTCGGAGCCATCCTGAGTGACCGACCGACTGAAGTAACATTGGTCCTTCGAAGCCAAGCTTCTAGTTTATATGGAAGATCACCTGAATCCAATTGATTATTTCTCCCAAATTCCGAAGCTCGATCGAACAATCATGCAAAGAACTCCTGTCGCAACAAATTTACCCAAAGAATCCGGTGTTAGCGTGGCTATTGGTCAAGTGTAAGTAGAGTCTATTAACAATGAATCGTTGTCTAAATCGATAGGAAATTCCGCGTCCGTTCGTGCTGTTAGTAAGGGTATACAATGTACATAGTACAAGAATGGTGGCAGGCCATTACGCCGAAGGCCGTTAGGCCGAAGGTCATTTGGCCGAAGGTTATTTGGCCGAAGGTCATTAGGCCGAATGGCCATTAGGCCGAATGGACATTAGGCCGAATTAGCAAAAAAGAAGCAAAAAGTGAAAAATGAGAAGTTCTTTCGTCACCTTCTGCTTTCTTCTCCCTTCTTGTATCTTCCTTCTTCCTTCTTGTATCTTCCTTCTTCCTTCTTGTGTCTTCCTTCTTCTCTCTTCTTTATTCCTCCTTCCTACTTCCTTATTCCTTCTCCCTTCTTCATTCTTCGTTCTTTCTTCTTCCTTTTTCCTACCTCTTTCTTCCTTCTTGTACAGACAAACAGACATAACACATTGAACATTCACTCATCAAATTCATCGTCGTTCAAACACTAACGACATCTGTTTATTTCAGTTAGTTGGACAAATCACGAGCTAGATAGGTAGTAAGCAAACGTCAAAATAGAGCAAATCCGACACGCGCGCCACAAGTGATCGATTAGCCAACGAATGATTATTTGAATTCATCAATAAATCAGTGAACGATGGAAATGAAAAGTGAAATTTGACGAGTGTTATGTCTGTTTGTCTGTGCTTCTTCCTTCTTTTTTCTTCCTTCTTCCTTCACCCTTCTTCCTACTTCTGTTTTCTTCCATCTTTCTCCCGCCTTCCTTCTTCCTTATTTCTCCTTCCTTCTTGCTTCTCCCTTCTTCCTTCTTCCATTTTCCTTATTCCTTCTTCATTCTTCCTTCTTCTTTTTCCTTCATCCTTCTTCGTTCTTCCTTCTTCCTTCTTTCTTCTTCCTTCTTTCATCATCCTTCTTCCTCCTCCCTTCTTCCTTCTTTCATCATCCTTCTTCCTCCTCCATTTTTCTTTCCTCATTCTTCCTTCTTCCTTATTCCTTCTCCCTTCTCCCTACTTCTTTCTTCTTTCTTCTGTTTTCTTCCATCTTTCTCACGTTTTCCTGCTTCCTTCTTCCTTCTATCTTCTTCCTTCTTCCTCTTTCTTCATCCTTCTTCCTTCTTCCTTCTTCTTTCTTTCTTCTTCCTTCTTCTTTCTTCTGTTTTCTTCCATTTTTCTCCCGTTTTCCTTCTTCCTTATTTCTTCTTCCTTCTTCTGTTTTCTTCCTTATTCCTTCTTTCTTCTTTCTTCCTTCTATCTTCTTTCTTCTTCCTTCTTCCTTCTTTCTTCTTCCTTCTTGCTTCCTTCTCTTTCCTTCTTCCTTCTTTCTTCTTCATTCTTTCTTTAGCCTTCTTTCTTCTTCTTTCATTCTTCATCCTTCCTCCTTCTTCCTTATTACTTCTTTCTTCTTCATTCTTCCTTCTTCCTTTGTCCTTATTCTTTTTTCTTTTTCCTTCTTCCTTCTTCTTTTTCCTTCTTCATTCTTCTTTCTTCCTTCTTCTCTTTTCCTTTTTTCTTCTTCCTTCTTTACATCTTCTTTCTTCCTTCTTTTCATCTTCCTTCTCCATTCTTCCTTCTACATTCTTCCTTCCTCATTCTTCCTTCTTCCTGCTTCTTTCTTCCTTCTTACTTCTTCCTCCTTTTTCCTTCTTTCTTCTTCCTTCTTACTTCTTTCTCCTTTTTTCTTTTTTTCTTCTTCCGTCCCACTTCTTCCTTACTTCGCACTAGTCACCAGGGGCGTCGCGTGGAATAATTGGGAACCAGTTCAAAAATGTTCAATAATCAAATAACATTCTTATTAACCCCTTAAGCACGTGCGCGGTCCTGAAAACTCCCGTGCAGGCTCGCTCGTATGAGGTTTTTATCGTTGGTGTTGTACACTAGTGGTTCAAGAGCGGTGGAGCGCTAGCACGCTTTGCTTCTAAAGGCAACGTTCTTGCACCGTTGTGCCCTACCAAATAACTATGACTGGCGCCACCAGTGACCGTCGGAAAAATATCTTTATAAAACTCACTTTTCGTTGTTGGCCGTTAACAAAGGAAAAGTATCATGCAACCCTCTGATAATGAATAAGTTTTCATTTCAAAAGTGAGGTTATGCAGATCATTACAGCTATATTTGAGCCACATATATTAAACAAGATACAATTTTATTGCAGATAATTAGTAAAGCAATGTTCCACATGCAGAGACATCCTCAAAATGTATGAACTTGAACAAACAATATTGAAATAGAAGAGCAGTCCTAGTGACAACTCGGCCACCTAATATGCTGAAGACAATTTAATTAACTACATACGTTCAAATAACTATGCTGAACCAAGCTGCTCCTAACGAACTAAGTCAAATATGTACTATTGGTACTGTTGTTACTACTGACATCCGTATAATGTGTAGTTTTGTATTCCGCGCACTCCATATTAGTTGAAGCGACATAAGAATATGTCTTTTGCTCGTTCAAATTTGAAGTTGAACGAGTTGCAACGAAATGTGAGAAGGCGTCGATATTATGCTCGCAGTGTGTTGCAGCGGTTCGTTCCCAAACAGACGAACAAAGAGAAATTTTTCCTCAAAATTCTCTCTCATATTTTCTTCTTCGTTCACGTCGTAAACATGAACGAACTGCAACTCCAACGTTTCGTTGCAAGGTTCTTTGCATCGCTTTGTGTTCTACATGTAAGCGGGCAGAGACAAAAAAGCACGTGTTCTCATGCAATATTGTCTTTTTGTGCATTGGAATGATACAAACAACCAAACGCCTGAATACAAAAAGGAAAGCTACATATTTGCCTATGTTTCAAATGTGTGGACTGGTTCAGAAACAAAATTGAACGTAGCTGTTGCAACAGCTCTGTTTTCTGCCAACCAGTGCAACTATGTTTTTGAACACAAGATCAAAATATAATCTTCATTAGTTTGCCTACCTGTGCAATGAACAGGTTGAACAGGCCGACCAGACGCCACTGCTAGTCACATCTCACTCCCCAGTTCTCATTCGGCCTAATGGCCATTCGGCCTAATGACCATTCGGTCCAATGGCCTTCGGCCTAATGACCCAGCATCTACAAGAATATCGGTAGTAAGCAAGTCACAAAGCCAAATCAGAGCATTGGAGCTCGTCAATGAACTGGAAGAAGAGGAACTACGAGTATCTTTAGAGCAGGATAGAATTTTAGCTGAGCAGCAAATGGAATCTCTCAGGATCCAGAAAGATTTGGAACTTAAGGTGCAACAGAAAAAGCGGATTAAATCAAAAGGAAACGTGCACGAGCAGTTGAAATGAGCGAACTGGGTCCTACAGGACTGGGTAGATAAGAATGCAAATATGACAAACGCAGAAAATAATGTCCATACGAATGTTGTTCATCGTGATGTAGGTGCCAAAATGATCTGAACGAAGTGTTGTGTCATGCTTTCAAGGCGCTTCAAGGTCATCATGTGTAAGATTCACCGCAGCTTTCAGGAAACATCACTGATTGGCCGATATTCGAGAACGAATTCAAGACATCCACCGAGGAGTGCAAGTTATCCGATAGAGAGAACATCAGGCGATTGAACAAAGCTTTGCAAGGTAAGGCACGCAAAGCTGTGGAGTGTCTACTTCCTGCTACTGAAAATGTCAGCCTAATCATGCGGATGCGGAGATCTTATTTCGGACGTACTGAGTGGGTAGTAGCTAACAGACTTGAACTTCTACGAAACGTGAAGGAAGGCATCTTTCCGTTATTTCTTTATGTCAACAGTAACAGTAACCACTATCCTCCGTGTTGGTAAAGTTTACACAGAAAAATAAAGAACCCTAAAAAAAAGTTTAAAGAACGCAACTTTGAAGTATGCAAGTTAAAATTTTTAACTCAAAAAGGCGTGGTTTTCTCACTCCCTCTCACGCGAATGTTGTTATATAAACGAAGATTGCATCTGACTCAACATAATGCTGCTCCGTGGAAGAAGCCAGAATTTGGGTTGTTTTTCAACATAGTCTCAGGTGAGTGAAAATAACATATTAAATTTGAGTTGGTGAAAGCTTCATAGTGGAGTGAAAATTCCTTTTGGAGTAAAGGCATAAAGTACTCACAGTTTTTTCGCGTTATACTTGTTTTGACTTCTTCCACGCAAAGAACAGATTTGGTGAAAAGGAACCATAAAGTGAGGTTGTTCGCGGTTCCAGTGTAGAATTCGTAACCAAAGAACAGATCTGGAGAATGTGTTCGCCCTGTTTGACCCAGGGCATGAGTCTTCTTTATCGATGATTGATTCGGAGCTGAACGCGGCCAATGTATCCGGTAACACACCGCTGTACAAATGGGATTTCTGACAAAATTCTGAGTCAATATTGCTATCTTTTTTCAAATTTCTAGGCCCTTCCGAGCAAGCTCAAGTGGCTGAACTGAAAAATGTGCCAAACCATCAATAATATGGAATACTTCCTCGTCTTGGAGTCTTGACATCGACAAAATTAAAAGATCGTACCCGCTTCTTGATGAGGATAACTGGAGATAATTCAAAATATAACTCCAAAAATTTTGATTGGAACAAATAACCATTAAAAACGGTGCAATATTCAATAAGAGGTCTACAGCTAACGCGGTGCTATCTTGATTGGACATAGAATAGAAATAGAATCTGATTGATACAGTAGAAATTTCTGATCAATTTCACGTTTTTCTTTGCTCAAGTGATCAAGATTTAGGACTAACTGAAATGATGAAGGAATTGTACAAAGTTGAAGATTTCGGCATCCATCATCAAGGCTCAAAAATGTCAGAAGAAGATGAAAGAGCACTTTGGAGCATTATGAGCCGTACACACTGGAAACGATGTAGAATCGCTTTTGAGTTGGACAAATATACCAATGTATAACAATTTCGCATTTCCTGATAGCAAGCCGCAAGCACTACGGCGCCTAACTACTATTTGTAGTTTTATTGTAGTAGTTGAAACATCGACGTACACTGGTACGTGATAGACTACCTCCAGGTGATGGAAAGAGTGTTTTCGGTGGTTTTGCTTTTGTAGTCGTGGAGCTACACCTGCATCGTTCATTTCGATAAACACGCAGTTGTTGAGATTGTTGCGGCTGAATACTCTTAACATTAGCCATGTCAAGTTTGATGGACTCCTCAAGAAACTTCTTTACCTGCTCTAAATGGGGTCGTTTTGGGAGAACACTAAAGTCCACAACCAGCGGGTTTTTTCTATACGACATTTTCGCCGAGTGGATTCGTCACAGAACCGAGGAATTGTGTTCACTGAACGACTGTGAGGAAAAACGTCTGTCACGCGCGAGAAGCTTAATTGAAACAGAAATGGTTTAGGCTTCCAGACAATCAACAACAACCGGCGCCACTCTCGTTTAAGGAGAGGCTGCTGTTGCTGTTCGAGCGCACTCGGCTAGAAGACTCTCTTTACAAGGCAGGTTTTGTTAGAGGCTCAAACACCCGAATCACATTAGCATTTCCCAATACGACTTACGGCCCCTAAAACGTTGGGTCCCCTAACGGAAACTACAAAATAATGAGAGGATATTCTTCTCCCCTGGCAATTGTGTATTTCTATAAAACTTCCCCAACACCCTAATATTTGTTGGAAACGTCAACTTTAAGCTTGAGAACCTCTGCCTAATTTACAAGGAAAAGCTCTAGATGTAGGCAACCAGCATGTATTCTCGTTTCTGTTTTTGTTCCCTGCCTGCTAGCTGACGTCACTGTTTCTCTAGGTTTTACAATTTTTGTCTTAGAACTGGGCAAGAGCCCAACCTGTCTGTTATGTGAGTAAGCTGGATCATGGCACGTGTTCGCTATGTTCGCAGGAATCGCACTCTATTACACTATCCTCACGATCTCGTTTCGATCCGTTGCACGCCAAAACTGCACGCAGATTGCCTCTCGCGTATGGTAGAGCGTCTCTCGTCACCAGGCTTTTCCAAAATTTCTCACGGGGCTTCCGCAATGACCGTTACCCTAACATTTGACGGTAGCTGACGAGTTGAAGGGTTACAATTACCACCGAGACTTGATCAAGGGTTTGCACACCCAACCACGTGGTGGCGCCAAGATAGACGGCGATGTTTGTGGTTACGCTTTCCGAGGTACGAAGCTCGTTGGTGGCTCTGGGAAAAAAGCGCTTCGTTAAGTTCCCCGGATCTACCGTTCCACAGTGAGGTTTGGACCACTGTCACAGATCACCCAACAGCAGTGAAACCACCGAAAAAGGGTAACTATCCACGTGGCCGCTCGGGCACGGCACCCACGTTTGTAAGGTGGGGTTTCGACCTAACAACGCGTGATAAAAACGAACATCTTTAATAAATACGCCGTTTGCGAACATGTGCCGAATGTCTTTTAAATCCAGATTGTTTTAATTTTTTGGCGCTACTACAAGGAATTGGTTTAATTGTTCTCTGGATTCTATTCACCTGGTTATAAATCATTTATTAAGCTATACAATAATTTGAAGTAGTATTAACTGCTTGTTTCGACACTTACTTTCATAAAAAGCAATAGCAGGCACCAATGTTAATCCGACAAGAAGGCAATATTGTAGCTAATTTGACTTTTTCGTAAACGACTGCTTCAGCCAACAATTTCCACCAAATTAAATTAAAAACCCGACTCCTCATATCACTCGACCCCCTCTTTGATCTCTTCAAACGAAAGCCACACCTCTGTATCGGATGCTGTTTGACAGACAAATGCCATCTCTCACATTTCCCCTAACGCTATTTGAGGGCTTGAAACTTTTTCCTCCTCTGTTTTTTAGGATGGAATGTCCTTGACCATACGATTTGTTTTTTTTTTTGTGCCTTATCTTTTACCAACATTTTAATCCATCTGACTGGGAATATCAATAGAGACCCCCTGGTGGAGACTCAATCTACATATTTTTTTCCGATTTGCAACACACGGTTTCTCGCTTCACGTGAAGATGGCGCGTTAGCATTTGAAGAGTCGAAAGTGCAAGCTTTCAACCGATAGAAAGTTTCATGACTAACACTCAAAGGAAAAACAAATCTCTTACACACAAATTGCCAAGGGAAAATCTCATCACTGATATGTTCTTCTTTTGATTCTAGCTATCATTTCTGTAGAAGCCCGCTAGGCGAGTGGGAGGAAGCATATAGAGGACAGAACAGCACTACTGTGTCCCGTATACTGCTGCTGGACACGGCTGCTTTGATGTAGGTAGTGTACTTCTGACATTGCTATCGAGTAAAGTTTCTGTTGTCTGTTACCAACGAGCTTGGAAATTGTTGCAAAGAGAACTATTATCCCTTTTATCTGTCCGTATTCAGCTGCTCTAGCACCAACTCACTGGGAGGACGATATGGAATTGAACACAGTAAACATCTATTTGCCCTATGTACCTTGACAATTTTTTTGGAGGTTGGAATATAGAAAGATCGCGTTTCATATTCGGCGTGAACAGAGCGTATCGTAGATATTTAGTCAGTTTGGTACGGCGACGAATTCCTTTCGTTCGGAGCGTCTTGCGGAGTCTAAAGTAGGAACGATTTCCAACCATGATGCGTCTCTGAGTTTCTCTGCTGGTTTTGATTCCGGCGATCTTAAATGAGCTCAAGTACACGAATTCTTCAACCACCTTAATTTTGTCACCACCGATGCAAACTCCTGTTGGGTAGCTCACTTTGTCTTCTTTTGAGACTCTTCCTATTCTATTCTTTGTCTCGACGTGTTGATGCCTGGTCCGATCGGCTTCGCTACGTTTGCAACTCTTTTTAGTCTGATGTAGATTTCCTCCATCTTCTCAGAGTTACATGCCATAATATCAATATCATCGGCAAAACCAAATAGCAGAACGAACTTTGTGAAAATCGTACCACTCGTGTCAATCCCTGGCCTTCGTATTATCTTTTCCAAAGCAATTTTGAATAGCAGGCACAAAAGACCATCACGCTTTCCATGTAACCCTTTGCGCGATTCAAGGGACCTCGAAGAAATAGCGTTAGCGTTAGCGTTGTTACAGGTATACTTCGTAGATTGGACACTAGTGATACTCATGTTTTTTCTTTGAGGAAATCCCTATGCAAGAATGCTTATCAGAAATCAAGAAGGGAAGGATTCTTGATTTCAGTCCTAACACTAAAAATAACAAAAGCATGAGGGGATCACTGCTCAGCCACGCTTACATCTTTTTACCGCGTAACTACTAGGGATATGGAAGGGAATGTTTGATGTAGAAGACTTACTTACTTGGTGAGAGGCCCCCCGACTTGGCGACGCCCTCATGGCAGTTCTACAGAGTTGAGTGTTTTGGGTAGGGTAAAGATAGAGTCAAGGGATGTTTTGCCTCAAGCTGGCAATTCGACCCATAGCATATGTTGTTTATATGTTTCCTAATTTAAACTCTTGCCATGCCGGCTGTCGAAAGAGTATATACTTATACCTATTCTATTTATTGTTTGTTTTAACTTTAGAAGCGAAACTCTGATATTATCCCGATTCAAAAGGACTCGAGAATACCCCTGAAACTCTAAATACGCACATCACCCGATCCATCTACGCCGTTTATTCGGAAATCCGTGTTTGCGCATTAGCTGCCATAGCTGATCTCGATGAATTGCTTATCATATCGCCGGCTTTTGAAATTGACGAATAGATAGATGATGTTGTGGGCAGGGACACGTTGCTATTTACGACATTTTTGGAATATTTGGCGAATAATGTATGGCGAACACATGGTAGAGCGTTCGCCTATGAATCCCGCCTGTTACTGCTCCACGAACTCTTTTGCAATTGGTGCAAGTCGGCGGCATGAGTATCTTGTAGTCTTCGTTCAGATATGCGATTGCGCAGTAGTTGCTATAATCCAGCTTATCTGACTTTTTTGTATATAGGACATACGACACCTTACACTTTGTCTTGGGATACTTACACCTTACGCTCTCTCCTTGTCTTGGGATACTCTACCGTCTTGCAGGCGCCCAATGATAGGCCGCGGCGTTCGACTTCAACGCGTGCTGTACACTGGCGAGAGTTTTGGGCGCAGACATACTGCAACGAGGTAGTGGTCGAATTCAATATTCGCACTGCGGTAAATGTCCGTCGATTTACCGTCGATTAGAACATGGTTGATTTGGTTTTCCGTTTCTTGGTTAGGTGATCTCTATGTGGCCTGCATGGATATTTTGCAGGGAAAGAAAGTGGTTTGAACTATCATTCCGCGAGGGAGGCCTGAGTTAATGCATCGCTGGCCGAATTTGTCACTCGATACGGTTTGCAGATTATCAGGTCCGATCACCGGTAAATATATTTCCTTCTTTCCTACCTGAGCGTTCATGTCGCCGATGACGATGCTATAGTTGAAGAAATGGTCTTTTATCCTTAGCTTACATATTCTTGCGCCAATTGGCTGCCACCCAATCACACGTAGGCGCATCTTGCCCAGCACTATGAAGCCGGTTCCCAGCTCGTTGGTGGTTCCACAGCTTTGGTAAAAAATAGCCGCTCGATGTCCACTTTTCCACATTTTCTGCCCTGTCCAGCAAATTTCCTGCAGCGCCACAACATCAAAGCTGCGAGTATGTAATTCATCGTAGATTATCCTGTCGCAACCTGCGAAATAAAGCGACTTGCAGTTCCATGTTCCAAGCACCGTCGCCTAGGTCGTATCCATTGGCGTAGCTACAGGGGGTTAGGAGGAGGGGCTTTAACCCCATGTAGGATTAAGTAAATCACCCCCCCCCTGGATTTTTACTGGATACTTTGCATTAGTATTGCACATATTTGATTATTTACAATTTTTTTGATGGATTTCAACGAATTTTTGCTTGGCGTTGTTTCAAAATACCATTCCAAGCTAGGAAGAATGTTCATGTACTTTTACAGTTGAAAATCATTAGATCACTTTTTTTGTCAATCGAATGTAATAAAAAATATTCCTTACTGTCTAGCATACATTTATGATTCTAAAAGCTTGGGACGTTACCCTTCGCTTCGTCGCGACGCCTAGTCGAGATTAGGAATGGGCGATACCGATACGATATATCGGGAATCGATATTTTCGCTCCGATTAATCGATATTTCGTATCGATTTTTTTAAGTTCGATATTTGACTGTATCGATTTTTCTAGCGGATATCGGATTTCGATTTTTGAATTCAAAATATAGCACATTAGGCACAATCTGTTAAAAACTGCGAAACAGCGAAACTTTAATGTGCCATGCGATGACCTCACATGAAAAATCTAAACTAACCCTGTTTTTTTTTTTTGCTCGTGCTTTTAATTTTTCGGGCGTATCGATATATCGGAATATCGATGTTTCATCGCCGATATTTTTCGGCATCGATTTTTCGACAATAAAAACATCGATTCGGCAGTATCGATATTTTTCCGAAAAACGCCCATTCCTAGTCGAGATCGGAGTTGAAAGCAAAACCACGTGGGTTGACTGGCAAAAGGAATCAAAACAAACATCAGTTAAAACGCAAGAACATGATGGAATGCAGATAAGTAATAAACGTTCAAAATGAGAATACACCCGATTCTATTTTTACACAGATTTTTTTTACACGAAAATGAAAAACATTCGAAAAAGACTGGAAATTTAAAAAATCGGTGCGTTTTATCTTCAAACCGATGTATCTTAGAAACGGCTGTACTTAGAAAAAAAAATTGACGTATACCTTTTCCATTGGAAATTCAACGTAGGGGGAAAGACGGCTTTGGCAAGTTTTGTTCTATTAGTGACAGGGGGGTTTTTGTCGACCAAATTTTATGAAATTTGGCCACAATATTCTTTGATATGCAAAGAATGCTTAGGCCAAATTTGAGCCTAGTCAGTCTTAAAAAAAACCCCTGCCAATAATAGAACAAAACCTGCCAAAACCGTCATTCCCCCTACTTCCATAAGAACGTAAAAATAATATTTCAACCATTTTTGAAAAACCAACTTATTTAAAAAAATATAACTTTTTTGTCCATCATTTCTACATCATGACCCATAGTGCAAAATAATACATACATATATTATTTGCTACAACATATAAAAAAATAAAAAAATATTGAAAAATTGGTTTTTGAGAAAATTGATTTTTAAGTTTTATTTACAATGTTTGAATTTTTTTTCACAGTCTATATTTTTTCACATAGCCCCATTGATTACCTAAAACTTTGCCAAGGACACCAGAATGATCGGACAAGCCGTTTTTAAGTTATTGCTTTTTGCTTTGAAACTTTTCGTTTCGTCACTGAAATCATTGACACTTGTCTTCAGCGACTGCTTCCGCGATAGAACATTCGCACATTTTATTCACTCATACAGCTGTATTTTTTGACACCGGTGCACTCACACAACCAATCGACATCAGTTGTCAAAAAATCAGGAGTACCAACTTGACCACTATCTCCTTGTCGCCGAGTCTGGCGCTGAGTGCTCGGCGCGGAAACCCAAAGGTGGGAATAACATTTTGGGGCTTATGCGCAATATATTTTTTTGAAAGTGTTCAAGGTGATTTTGCTTAGACCCTTGTCAAAAGTTACACCAGAGTTAAAATGCAAACCAATGATGTAGATAATGTTTTTTTGGCAATAAAGGATGTATATTCAAAATTTCAGGGTAATCAAAAAATACAAAATTGAAATCTTGAAAAAAAATCGTGATTTCACAGCCAGTAGGCATCATCTACAATATGAATGTAATGAACAATGTAATGGTTGCTAGTAACTTTATTATAATGAATCACCTTGGAAACAATGTGGAAGTGTCACACAGTATTTCACTTCTAAGTTTCCTTCTGGATTTCAATACTGAATAAACCCTAAAAGTCGAAGGCAACCTTGCTGACGTCAGTGGTTGTCATTTGGAAATAGGCCAACGGAAATTCAACAATTTAAAAAAAAAATCTTGCTGATTTAAAAATACCACCACTAAAACCAAATACCTGCGTAACTTATTATTTGAGATTTCTGACGCCAATGTGCATTCTGGCTTTTGGACGATTTACGACATCACGGAAAGTGGAAATTCCACATCTTAGACTTCCATAGGCTGTCTGAAATGCAGTCTTAGCGAGATGATGTGACTGCTGACGCAAACCAATGCCAATATGTTTCAGGCTAAACTTTACTCTCGCTGGTATTCATTCTAGTCGTCTTTCCCAAAATCAATAGATGGCGTCAATGGTTGTGTTTTTTTTATCGTCAGAAGGATGATTTCATGCGTCATTCTATAACTGAGCCAAACACCTCAGGATATTTTCTAGCATGGTTTTAAATTTGAGAACCTGAACTTTCTGCATGATGGGTTTCCATGATTACTGAACAATTGGTTGTGTGTAATTAGTTTCATATGATCGGATCTAATGAGAAGATGAGAGAACCAACCAGAAATCCATATGAAAAATTAAATTGTTAAATTGTTTTTGGCGATAACTTCCAAAATTTAAGAATCGAACGATAATAAACACAGAATTGTCATTTAAATGTATACATTTATAAGGTTTATAAACCTTACTAATACCACCAGCTAAATGTAAAAAGTCCCGTGAAATCTTCTATTTGACGGTTACGGTTTTGTGGTAAGAAGAAAAATGAATTTAAAATGTTGCGGTAAATGCTTCAAATCATGACACGATTTTCAAACAAATCTTTCTCGCTGGCAAGTTTTTATCAATTGATAATTTAAAAGCAAGCTCGGTGAGTGTAAACTGTACATCATCCAATTTCATTTTTCCTATTCCTGATTTGGCTCTTTTCAAAAGATAGCCTAGAACAATTTTATGAACGATTGATCATGATTTTATTATTTTTTCAATGTTTTATGAAACTGCTAAGTCAAGCAATTCCGGCTGCAAACAGCTAGTATCTGTATAAATCGAATTAAAAGCATTAACTGTGTTTCGAGAAAAAATATAGATTTGGACATCAAGCACTTATAAAATAATGTTTTCACATTTCTAGATATATAGCTATATAGGTATGGGGACGAAGAATCAGAAGGAATAAAATTTAGCTGTTACGCCCTTTTCAAATGTTGGTCTAGATTTGTCCATAGTCAAATGTTTGATATGATCTCAATCGCAAATGAGCAGTTAGCCTCTGTTAGACAACTTACGACACCACGAAAGTGGGAATTCCAAAATTGGATTTGCATAGCCCGTCTGGAATGCTCATCTCGGAAGGATGGTATGAGCGCTGACGCAAAACGAAGGCAACGTGTGTCATGTTGAACTCTAATCGTTATTCTCAAATTGATTCGTACAAAAACCGGAATTGCCCCAGTTTTTAGCGTCAGAAGGATAAGCCCATGCGTTAGTTCATCACTGGTAGACTGTTGAAAATTTACCCGATCGATACCATTGTGTTCAAGCGTTATGGACAAAAGATTTGTTTTCTCTATTTAAAAAAAAAATAAAATGCTGTATCCCTTTTACGATGTCACTTATATTTGGCATTGAACAACTAACATGGCGTGATTTATTAGCTGAAACAGAATACTTATTGCTTTATTTTAAAAAAACACCAATTTAACATAATTAATAGATTCTAACCTACTCTTATCCATAACCAGCTTCTATGTCTCATCGTCTAAATATTGTGCCAATGAGCGTACCATAGGTTCCGGAAAGCGCCGACAGCGCCGGTTAGGGGCATCTGATTCAAAACAACTGTGTGTTCGAGTTGAACTGCCTATATATTTCCCCAGGCAAGCAATGTGCATCGACCCCCGTCGATTAATGGTCCCATCAAGAAGCCGTCACATGTTTAAGATATTTTCGATAAAACCGGTTCGGAGGAACTTAGTTCTACCTAGACACGAACGTCTGTCGTCGCCGCGGCTGTATCTAGGTCGATCGTTCTTCTAGAACTTGATACCGCGAGCCTGTTGGGGCAATTCCGATTCATACTTGGTGACCAGCTGACCGATTGCGTAATCGGCACACCGTTAACGTTCACTTTGTCGTTTTACTCCTTAACCAAGCCTCGGACGGACAGTGTCGGTCATAATTATGGCCTGATTTCAAGGGGAGCCCACGACTTCGATCGCATATTTGGTTTTTTAAAACAAAATAAAGTAACTTCTTCTTTCTCAGTTCGCAACACAGTTCACGTTGGTGGTCAATCGAGCCAAGGTTAAAGCCTTTCTTCCTCGAGTCTATTTTACTGGGAGCTTTGTTGTGTGCGGTGCACCAGATGTAAACACCATACCGGTCAATGTTAATCGTTTCAGTAGCATTGATTGGGTCTTTCAGAGAAGATCAAAACATCCACTACCGCGCTGGACAAATAATATGGTGAAGCTGATGGTGGCGCCAAAGTGATGTGATACTACAAGATGGTTAAGATTGAGATGGATACTTAATAACGACGATTCGCTCATAGAGAATGTCCAACTTGGTGTGACGACCATCAGTAGAGTCATGGCCCGATGACATGCGATTCGCTACGCTGTGGTTATAGATTGGATAAACGCTGCGAACGCCTCTAGGAAAAGGAATTGATATATGAGCAAAACACATTTATTGTTTGAATTGACCTATTCATCGTGATGTTTCGGTGGCAGATGCTTATAATTGATCCTTTTAATATCAATTTTACTATGATTATCGTTTTAGACGAACATGTCGTTATAAGTTCAAAGGTGTCAAATAGTGCTTAGCACAGCAAACGTCAAAAGAACATAACGGTTAAAACTATTGGCAGAAATATTAGGGGAACTGCTCCGTTTTCCATCTAACTGAACATTATATTCATCTCTACGCCAAAACAAAGAAATACGGCACAAATTTCGCTTCTTTTTGCTAACTGCTGATCAAAAAATAGGAAACAATTCAAATACCTTTTCATTGTTTTGTTTTTTTTTGTGGGATGAATATCGGAGCTATGAAATGTAGTCCAAGAGCAGTAACCCTATGTGATTACAAAAAAAAAGTTTTAATTATATCACACATAATGAAAACCTTCTTTTTTACATTTTAATAGTAGGTACATAATCCTGGTACTTATGCCAATATCTATGCATGTTTCTCAACAAGAGGTCATTATTGAATATCCGGACTACCAGCTTTATTACTTAGTATTGTTAACAGTTAACACTGTTTGTGTGACGTCTGTTTTTTTGGTATTTTAGTAATAAACGACTACTCAGTCTTCAATTTAGTGAAACGAGCATATAATTTACATAAAGTTTCGAAATGGGGATTGTTTCTTCCTCAGGGGGGGATACAAAAAAACGACAGAGTTTTCCCCCTGAGGAAGATACAATCCCCGTGTCGAAACGTAGGGTAAATAACATACTCGTTTCACTAAATTAAAGACTGAGTAGCCGTTTATTACTAAAACAAAATTGTAAACTTTATATCAAAGTGCACACATCATATTTTTACTCTAAATAAAGTCCCGTTTTGTGCGAATCAATTACAACTTTTATTGTGTGTAGCCGGTCGTGCCCGATTGCCATCCCATGCAAAACAGCTTAGGGTTTGACGATCATCGCAAGGGACCAAAAAAGTTAGCGTGACCAACCATTACCCACCCCGATAGTGTTTTTTCTTTAACTATTTCAATGAACTCTGGGATATACTTCGCTGGACAATGGGCATCCGCCAGTGTTTGATCGCCACCCGGTGGATGATCTCTTGACTACAGGATCAAGCGAAACCTATTGCCTTCTGGCAACGAAGCTGAACCAGATCTTGCTGTTGCGGTGGGATGTGGGATGCATGCAGGGAAAGGTTCGTTGTTTTTTCTCACATGCCAACAATTGAAAACAAATTAAAACGAAACACTGTTTTCACTGTTGTCTGGCGTTTGCCTTTGTTTTTTTTTTCACTGAAAGCGTGATGTATTTTTGGGAAAATGTTTGTATCTGAGTTTTTTATATGACTTATATCTCACAACCCGGTCCCGGAAAAGCTGGCCACTTGCCTGCACAAACTGATAGTCAGAATCTGGGAAAACGAACAGCTACCGGAGGAGTGGAAGGAAGGGGTTATATGCCCCATCTACAAGAAAGGCGACAAACTGGAGTGTGAGAACTTTCGAGCGATCACCATCCTTAATGCCGCCTACAAAGTGATATCCCAGATCATCTTCCGTCGTCTGTCACCATTAGTGAACGAGTTCGTGGGAAGTTATCAAGCCGGCTTCGTTGACGGCCGCTCGACAACGGACCAGATCTTTACTGTACGGCAAATCCTTCAAAAATGCCGTGAATACCAGGTCCCAACGCACCATCTGTTCGTTGATTTCAAGGCGGCATACGACAGTATAGACCGCGTAGAGCTATGGAAAATTATGGACGAGAACAGCTTCCCTGGGAAGCTTACCAGACTGATCAAAGCAACGGTGGATGGTGTGCAAAACTGTGTGAAGATTTCGGGCGAACACTCCAGTTCGTTCGAATCGCGCCGGGGACTAAGACAAGGTGATGGACTTTCGTGCCTCTTGTTCAACATTGCGCTAGAAGGTGTCATGCGGAGAGCCGGGTGTAACAGCCGGGGTACGATTTTCAACAGATCCAGTCAATTTATTTGCTTCGCGGATGACATGGACATTGTCGGCCGAACATTTGCAAAGGTGGCAGAACTGTACACCCGCCTGAAACGTGAAGCAACAAAAGTTGGACTGGTGGTGAATGCGTCGAAGACAAAGTACATGCTTGTGGGCGGAACCGAGCGCGACAGGGCCCGCCTGGGAAGCAGTGTTACGATAGACGGGGATACCTTCGAAGTGGTCGAGGAATTCGTCTACCTCGGATCCTTGCTAACGGCTGACAACAACGTTAGTCGTGAAATACGAAGGCGCATCATCTGTGGAAGTCGGGCCTACTACGGGCTCCAGAAGAAACTGCGGTCGAAAAGCCACCGCACCAAATGTGTCATGTACAAGACGTTAATAAGACCGGTAGTCCTCTACGGACATGAAACATGGACAATGCTCGAGGAGGACTTGCAAGCACTCGGAGTATTCGAGAGACGGGTGCTTAGGACCATCTTTGGCGGTGTACAAGAAGACGGTGTGTGGCGGCGAAGAATGAACCATGAGCTCGCCCAGCTCTACGGCGAACCCAGTATCCAGAAGGTAGCTAAAGCCGGAAGGGTACGATGGGCAGGGCATGTTGCAAGAATGCCGGACAGCAACCCTGCAAAGATGGTGTTCGCTTCCGATCCGGCAGGTACGAGACGACGTGGAGCGCAGCGAGCGAGATGGGCAGACCAGGTGCAGAACGACTTGGCGAGCGTGGGGCGTATTCGAGGATGGAGAGATGCGGCCTCGAACCGTGTATTGTGGCGTCAAATTGTTGATTCAGTGTTATCTGTATAGATGTAGACTAAATAAATGAATGAAAATGAATGAATCTCACAACCCACCCACCAATGTTGAGCGTTTTGTAACTTATGGACATTCTCAAAGGGCAAATCTCATATAAGAATTCATTAACTGAACCGGTGCAAGCGAAAATGGTACATATTACTTACTTGATACTTGATGGGCTACAGCTCTTCGATGAACCTACGCCAAATGGAGTATCCTTCTCCACTGGACTCGATCCTGGGCCAATCGCTTCCAGTCGCCCTGAACATTGAGCGCCCTCAGGTCCTCTTCAACTGCAAAAAGCCATCGTGTACGCGGCCTTCCACGAAGCCTGCGGCCTCTTCCGGGTTCTCTACTAAATATTATCTTCGCTTGACGTTCTTCCGGCATACGAACAACGTGACCAGCCCACCGTAGTCTGGCGTGTTGTATAAGCTTAATAATATCCAGCCCTTTATACACCTGGTACAATTCGTGATTCATGCGACGCCGCCAGATACCGTTCTCCTGTTTACCGCCGAGTATTGTCCGTAGCACCTTACGCTCAAACACTCCGAGAGCTTTCCGATTCCTTTAACGTCTATGTCTCATGGCCGTATAAAGCCACCGGAAGAGTCAGAGTAGTATATAGCACGAGTTTTGTTTTCGTTTGCAGACTACGGGACATAAGCTGGTTACGAAGTCCGTAATAAGCCCTATTTGCAGCTGCAATACGCCTTTTCACCTCGCGGGTAACATCATTATCGCACGTCACTAATGTTCCAAGATACACAAATTCTTCTACCACTTCAAATTTTTCACCATCCAGCACCATTTCGCTACCACCACCACTAATGAACCCACGTTGATTGCCAGCGACCATGTACTTCGTTTTGCTGGTATTGATCGTGAGTCCCATCCTCGCTGTCTCCCTCTTAAAAGGCGCAAAAGCCTCTTCCACGGCACGGCGATCAATTCCGATAATATCTATATCGTCCGCAAATCCTAGGAGCATATGCGATTTTGTGATAATGGTACCGCTTCTTTGCACACCAGCTCTCCTAATCGCTCCCTCGAGCGCTATATTGAACAGTAGGTTCGAGAGTGCATCACCCTGCTTCAATCCATCTAAGGTAACAAATGACGTCGATATTTCATCCGCAACCCTTACACTTGATTTCGATCCGTCCAACGTTATACGAATCAGCCGTATCAGTTTCGCCGGAAAACCATGTTCAAGCATAATTTGCCATAATTCATTCCGTTTGACTGAGTCGTACGCCGCCTTGAAATCAATAAACAGATGATGTGTCTGCAAGTTGTACTCCCGGAATTTATCAAGGATTTGTCTCAGGGTAAACATTTGATCCGTCGTTGATCAGCCCTCACGAAAACCTGCTTGGTTTTCGCCGACGAAGGACTCTTCAAGCGGTCTCAATCTGTTGAACAGAATACGGGACATAATTTTGTACGCCGAATTAAGGAGGGTTATTCCTCGGTAATTGGCGCACTCCAGTCTGTGCCCTTTCTTAAAGAGAGGGCAAATGAGGCCGTCCAACCAGCTAGCAGGAATTTCCTCGTCTTCCCATATTTTCGACATAATATGGTGCAGAAGTTCATAAAGCTGCTCACTGCCATGTTTGAGAAGTTCAGCCGGGAGCTGGTCCTTCCCCGCAGCCTTATTGTTTTTCAGCTCTTTGACAGCTTTTTAACCTCATCTAGTGTAGGTGACTCCACAGCTTGTCCATCGTCGCTAATATTTATTCTGTTCACCGATGCACCGTCACTTCCTCCATTCAACAAAGTCTCGAAGTGTTGCTTCCACCTGGCAGCCACTTCAGTTTTATCTGTCAGCAAATTCCCTTGTTGGTCGTTGCACATGACGGGAGATGGCGCTGTCTTTCTCCGCACGCCATTGACAGACTCATAAAACCTCCGCATATCGTTCTGCTCCATTTTTTCCTGCGCCTCACTAATAACATGTTCTTCGTACTCTTTTTTCATTGCGGTGGGTTCATTTTTCGGCTGTTCTTGCTTCCTTGTACCGATCTCTATTCGATCGGGTACCTGACACCAACATCCGGCTTCTGGCAACGTTCTTCTCGTCTGTCACTCTCTGACACTCCACATCGAGCCAACCCGTCCTGGGTTGCCTCTGTGCAGTGCCTACCACTTCTCGTGCTGTTGTGCGCACCGCTCCATGGATCGACTCCCATAGATCGTTGATGTTGTCGCTAACGTTGATTGCACTTATCCGTTCGTCGAGCTTCTGGCGGTACTCAGCCGATACTCCTTCCGCCGACAATCGCTGGATATTGTAACGCATCGTTCGTGATCTTTCGTTCGATACAGTTGACAACCGTGATCGAATTTTACTGACAACGAGGTAGTGATCAGAGTCAATGGCGCCCATCCACCAGAACATGGTCTATCTGGTTGCAAGTTTCGCCATTTGGGTGTCTCCAGGTGTGCTTTCGGATGTTCTTTCGTGCAAAGTAGGTGCTACTGATGGCCATCCCTCTTGCAGCAGCAAAATTTACTAGTCGTAGGCCGTTGTCATTGGTAGCGGAGTGAAGGCTCTCCCTACCGATTATGGGACGGAAAAAGTCCTCTCTACCGACCTGAGCGTTAGTGTCTCCGATAACAATTTTCACGTCATGCTTTGGGCACTCTCCATAGGCTTTATCAAGACATTCATAAAACGTGTCCTTCACGTCGTCGGATTTATCGTTTGTCGGTGCGTAAACGTTGATTAGGCTGTAATTGAAGAATTTGCCCCGTATCCTCAACACACAGATTCGTTCGCTAATGGGTTTCCACCGCATCACTCGCTTCATCTGCTTACCCATCACTACGAAACCAACTCCATGCTCTGCTTTTTGTGATAGATGTTATACTTGAATGCAGTATTGGTCGTGGGGTCCACGGCTCGGAATTCACGTTCTCCGGATCTAGGCCATCGGACTTCTTGAATAGCAGCCACGTTCACTCCAACCTTCTGCAGTTCACGAGCCAGAAGGCTCACTCGTCCAGGTTCATTTAGGGTCCTGACATTCCAGGTACCGAGTTTCCAATCATAGTCCTTATTTCGTTGCCGGGTCGGTTGCCAAAAATAATGTTCTCTTTTTCTTCTATCTCCATTTTTCGTGGTATTTGAGAGGCTTCAGTAAGCTACCTTACCGGGGTCGCGTTACCTACATCGCGATGATGGGGCTGCCACCTTAGGTGTAGCTGACGCGATACAGCATTTCGTTAATCAGCCGCTGGGTACCAGGCAAACGCTGTTTGAGCCGCACCTCGTGGTGAACAGACGCTCGAGGCGTACCTTCTCACTCTAGCTGATGTCAGAAGGGCAACAGTGCCCAGGCTGCACTACCAGCTAAGTACACAACCCTTAGCTGGCGGTCTTTTGTCATCGGACGACCCGTGGAAGCGTGAGATAGGAACTTGTGGGGACCAGAGCTCTGTTGGGCGCTCCTTCCTTGATGTCAACCCACCATTTTGCAGCCCATTTGCAGCCATTTTGCAGGTACATGTTACATTGAGTAAATTTTACAAGAGACGCATTTTTCCAAAAACTTTGAAAATAAAATTCAAATTTGCACTTTTCTGCATCTCAACTGCACCAACGTGTTATGACTGATGTGCCTAAAGGTAGTACAGTTATGTTCCGTTTTTATCAACACGGTCCGTACGTTTCAGTTGATAAAATCGGAACAGTGACAAAATCGGAATAATTTTCTAAGACGATTTTTTTTTGCCAAAATTTTAGAAAAATGATATATTGCTGGGAAAATGTTAGATTTGCAGGTTCTAACATTTTTAAATGCTAAGGGACTGTCTATAAACCACGTGAACATGCTCGTGGGAGACAAGGGTTAGTGAAAAGAGACCAAAGTTATTGTATATTGAACATCAATGGTTGAGGGTCTTGGCAAGTAAGGAGTACATCAAGGTAACGTCCTTAAATTATGTCACGCAAAAATTATAAATTTTCAATCTGTCATCCCTTAATCGTTTCACTTTTTGTATGAAATATCAAAAAAATTGATTCCCCTCCCACTGAAAGCGTGACGTAATTTATGGAAGTTCCGTAAGAAAAACGAACAGTGGGTAATGTCTGTGACATAACCGCTAAGTGGACGTAGGACTTGACTTGACCATACCTTTAAGATACATAATATGTCCAAATTTCTCACATCAACTATTTTGGATAAATAATCGGCGTTGCATACCATTCCTTGGCAAAATCTTCTCATCGAACCGACACAGAAATCAAATCTACCTCGAACAAAAATCATCAAAAAAAATCAGGAAGTATCTGTCCGGTCACGAAATATTAGCCTCGACAGTGGCAACCTTCCCACTGAAGGACTGCCTGAAATAAACCACAAGTTGGCTCAGCAAGGGATGTAGACTGTATCTCAGCCCTTCCACTGAAGGGCCTTCTAATCCGTGCGATAGCGACTGAAGGAGAACATTATTTTTAACTCTTAGAGCCTTGAAAAAGGCTGTTTGCTTCGGCTAAGTGCAAAAAGTAAGAAAACGATCTTTTCAAATAACCGCGAATTTCTAGTGATGGTATAAAAAAGACTGAATGCTCTGCAAGCGAATGCACTTTTCTTTTATACTAGGGTAGAATACGGCATTGGCAGGGTGCGACAGTTGTTGGCACCCTCAACAATATTTGCGTTTTCCAGCAAACATAAACTATTTATGAACATAATTTTGATTCAATCACACAATTTCAAGTCTAAGCTTTCAGTTGAATAAGTTGTCCTTTTGCAACTTCAATACTTTCCAAGCTCATCAAAAAAATCATAACCATTCCCGTTCCAACATAGCGCATTTCAACCATAAATAATTGCCTACTTTTAGGGTATTATCTATTATTCAACTGTGAAACGTAGTGTAAGAATGGGGCGGCTCCAGCGGCTGGATAGGACAATGCTGTCCATTATTCAACATATAAAGACTCACGATGTGGAATATATTGTTAATATACAATACTAGCAGAACCGACGAGCTTCGTATGGGAGCCCCCTTCCAAAAGAGGAGGGTCTAATACCATCATAAGAATCTTCATCGTTCCCAAAACCTCTACATACAAATGTTCATGCCGTTTCTTAGTATATAAGGACAGACAGACAAAAATTCATTCTTATGTGTATAGATTTGGTTTTACGTAGTTTACGTCGAGTGGTCGTGTCTTGTACACAACCACCATGATTTTTTTTGTTGATGAAACAAACATATCATGTAAGGACCGCAAAGAGCAAGTTGTATATTTGAAACTGGTTGACAGACTTTTGCTTACGACTCTAAGGCATTACAAAAGACAAAAGATGTAAATCTTGGCAGCGGACAAAAAGCATATAAGTTCCCTTCTCCAAAATGGCCAACATTATTCAAATAGGTTGAAAATGGTAAAAGTTATGAAAATGTCAATATCAACACATGACATAAAATTTATGCCAAGGCTAAAATTCATGTTTTGTTTTAAGCCACTTTGATAAACAATAAAGTTTGTTCCAAAATTGAGTGAAGCAAGATGAGCGTGCGGCCGATTGATATGAATAAATTTTACTACTGGAGCAGTAGCAGTAGCAGTCACCCCGACGTACCCGCAAATACTTGAGCCTCAGTCTGGGTAGACTTTGGCACCACCGTCTTCGCTGGCACGCCTTCGGTCGATTCGACCTTGCCCGAGTCCGCGAATCCTTGGGCCTCAGTCTGGGTAGACCTCGACTCCACCGATTTCACGGGTTTACACTTGGCCGTCCCGACCGCCCTCTCCAGCTTGGCGTCCAGCATCGACTTTCGAAGTTTCTGCAAGCTCCTCTTGAGGTCCTTGCTGATATTATGCTTTGATGACGCAAAGTCGAAAGCCCATCGCGTTTGCGGTTCATCGCCTCCACAAGCCATGGGCCGTCAGGGGTTGTTGCCTACACTACTACCACTAATTGAAGAATTGACTTGGTTTTCCATTTTGGTCCCACGAGTTGCTCGGGAAAAGAGGTCCACCACGCCAGAGCCCAGCATGACGCGGTAAGGGACAATTACTGTGGAGGGTGCCCAGGTACCCCACAGGCTCTGTTAAAGGCCTAGCTTATTATTTCACCCCCCTGGCCATGCATCCCCTAGGCACGGGTCGCTTGACGCCTTGGGGTTAGGGGTTAGGGACGATGGTCCCGGTCTAACTCGCAGTGGCCATGGGGAGGGGTCGTCAAGCCCTTGGACAAAGTCCCTGCTGCCCCCGTATTGAGAAATGAGAAATGAGTACTGAGTAGTTAGATGTAACAAGTAGGATGTGAGTAGTGAGAAATGAGAAGTAAGTAAGAATACGTAGTAAAAAGTAGAAAATGAAAAGTGAGAAGTCAGCGGTGAGGAGTGGGATGTGATATGTGAGAAAAGTAAGAAAGACACAAGCAAGATGTGAGAAGTGAGAGATGATAATCAGGAAGTGGAAAGCCAAAAGTTGATAAGTAAGAAGTGAGTGGTGAGATGTGAGACAGAAAAAAAAACTTACGTATTTTGGTAAGTGGCCGCACTTATCTGCCTGTTTTCCAGATTTTTTTAAACTCGCAACGGCAGCCCATGCTTTCTTGATCCGTGTGCATATTTCGCCATGTGGCTACCAAGATATTTAAAGCTTTCAACATTCTCCACTGATTGCGCGGCTACTGTGAAACTGGAAAAGGTCCCCATGTTTACATCCAACGATTTGGTTATGTTGCCGTTGATGACTAAATCTGCCGAAGAGGAGCGCTCGGCTAGGTCGTTAAGCTTACTCTGCATATCAGGAGTGTAACGTCATCAGCCAATTCGAAGTTGTTTAGGTACTCCATGGCTATAGGCTGCCATAGCAATCCGCGGTTTGGTTCACGGTCAATCGCACCTACCAGAATCTTGTCGATTACGATGAAAAACAGTAACGTTTATAGAATACATCCTTGATTCACACCAGCTACGACCCGAATAGGGTCGGACAAGACCCCATTGTGCAGCACTCTACACGAGAAGACCTTGTACTGTGCCTCGATGATTTTCTCATATATTCCGCCCCATATATTCTCGTGATTTCGATTGCCAATCCGGAGATGACGAGCTCGATTCTCGGTCCGGTCTAGGATGTTTTCGGGCTGGAAACATTCTCAACACCCTGGATCCATTTTACTTGCCACACAAGATACAAACTCATGCAATAGCAGGCATAGCAAAGCTATCAATTAATAGCTGAGAAAATGCTAATAGAATACTAAGTTGAAAAGCCGTGCAAGTTCGATTCTGGAATGTAGAGCCATTTAAATAAAGTTGCAGAGCCATTAAAGAAGAAGAACAAGAAGAAGAAGCAACAACCTGAGTGTATTCAACATTCGAAAGTTGTTTAATTTCAACTTTTCTAATACCACCATGTTCGCGAAGAATAATTCTTATAATCTTATTAAACAAAGAAATACCTACCAGCCGAAATTCAAATGAAAAAAAATAGAGAGGTCACAAAACAACTCAGCACGATGACTACTTCGATTGAGCTTCAGTCCCATATATACGTAAATTATATTGCACAGCGCATAAAAAACTAATCTAATACTCGTCCGACTACTTCTAATCGCAGCAAACAACGAGCGCCAGATAGTCGCTTAAGAAAAAACAAACCTGCAGAAGTATCTACTTCGACATTTTTTTAACAATTGGATCGCCACGTGGTGAAGCGAACCGATGAATGCTGTGGTAGCACGTGCTATTTGTATAGTGGAGAAATTCGGTCATCTATGAGAGCCTTGAAAAATGATTGCAGAAGAGTAATTTCATTGAAATACACAATTAATTGTTCTGAGAAATTTAGGATTGGTTCCTTTTTTTGAAATTTTGAAATATGTTAACATTTATACCCCCAAACAACCAATTCGCCTATTACTTGTAATGCATGATGACTCCAAACTGAAGTAGTTAACCAATCAAATTGCAGACGTTCAAGACCTTAGAATCTTATGTTGATTAAAACAGGCCGATATACCTTCAAATTCAGCTTTGCACTTGCACCGCTCAGGAGATCTGACATGCATGCATTCAGATCACAGTAGGGGAGACTGGGTAGACTTGATCCTCTTTTCTAATTTCCGATGTATCACAGCCAAAAATAAATAAACATACGCAATTTCCACACAGACTCTCTAAGAAATATAGTATTTAACTTTACTGATGTATGACAGTCCTTAAATTATTGTTGTTATTGATACATAATCGTTTTTTTAGAGTGCTGTCAAAAACTACTTTTGAAATATTCGGGGGAAATTGATACCTCTCCAAGAACTTGCTTTGATAAAATTAGAAGGGTGCCTTCAGATTTTTTTGAATTTTTGGTTCAAAATACGCGCAATTTTCGAATTGCTGTGCGCAGTGCTGCAAAGTGTCACCGTACAAGTCACGCAAAGCGTGACAATAACAAAATCCAGGTCATGTGTCAAGTACTCAATTGTGATGCTCAATGTGGATCTCACATGCTTGGTGTAACGATCACCATGAAAGTGACATTTTAGCAACTAGCGCTTGGTCACTCACCATGTCTTCACTTCTTCTGCCTGTGATCACCAGCATGAATGATAGGAAACTTTCCTGATGTTGTGGTTGTCATATCCATGTCATCTTGACTATCGTGATGATCACTTGACCTATGCGGTGTTTGGTTCGAAATCAACGCTCGACAGCAATGGAATAATCCACTTAGCGGATTTAATGGATTTTTGCTGTGATAAAAATGCATGAAGGCTTCATGATGAAGCCAAAATAGAATTTTTGGGAACATTTAAGTGTTCTTATTGTTTATATTGACTTTTTGTGCAATATTTTAAGAGGTGCTATTAAAAGAAAAGTACATACATAGTTTTTCCAAATTTGATCCAGACTATCTTTTGAAAAAGGCCAAATTTTTTTTATTGATTTTTTCAAATGAATACAATTAAAAAACGACGCATCCTACAAAAAAATGTTGTATGGGTGACTATCGCAAAATCAGTCAAAGTTTCTAATAAAGATATCGGAAACAATTCAAATTGAGCCCTACACTGAAAAAAAATCAGTTTCAACAGTTTCAAAAATTAAAACTCGATTTGCGAAAAAACGCTTTTTTTGATTTGTATGAAATTGTGTCTCAAGATAGGTGATTATGTTCCCTACCAACCGTCCATACATCGCAAGCTTGACACTTTTAAGGGAAAAAAGTTTTTTGAACAAAATTTTTTTCTTGTCGGAATTGATTTTTTTTTCTCAGTGTCAAGGAGTGCCAGTTGATTTAACATATACATACATATATTTAAATATTCCTGTACAGTCAAGCAGAGTACAATATATAGGTCGTAACCAATCGCAACGGATAAAAATACACTGAAACTAATTTCGACAAGAAAAAGTTTTTGTTAGAAAAACTTTTTTTCCTTCAAAGTGCCCAGCTTGCGATGTATGGACGGTTGGTAGGGAACATAATCACCTATCTTGAGACACAATTTCATACAAATCAAAAAAGCGTTTTTTCGCAAATCGAGTTTTAATTTTTTAACGGTTGAAACTGATTTTTTTTCAGTGTAGGGCTCAATTTGAATTGTTTCCGATATCTTTATTAGAAACTTTGACTGATTTTGCGATAGTCACCCATATAACATTTGTTTGTAGGATGCGTCGTTTTTTGATTGTATCCATTTGAAAAAATCAATAAAAAAAATTTGGCCTTTTTCAAAAGATAGTCTGGATCAAATTGGTAAAAACTTAGTTATACTAATGACACACTGGTGGTACAAGTACCATGGTACAAGAATCTTGAAATGAGTGCCATACCAATTATTGTCTTTATTGAAGTTAGTCTTGGAATAATTTTCTTGTTCTCTTGTACCATGGTACAAGTACCACAGGTGTGTCCTTAGTATTAGAGCCATTCACGATTCACAAATACGGCCCATACAAATTTCAGAACCCTCCCATACAAAATACGTTACGAGAGGGTGGGTGGGGGCTTTCAACCCCCAGGTCCATTTTAGCGTTATGTAATTTGTGAATGAACTCTTAATTTAACTATTGATTTATCCAATTTATCAATTAAAAACGACGTCAGTCCAATCAAACGACAACAAAATCAATCAATAACGGTGCTCACCTGCACTTTTGACAGCTGACCGACCTGATACTCTTTATGGCTCTCAGCTTGTGGTTGTCAATCTGGGTGTCACGCTTACCGAAGGTACTCACGTGTCAGCTTCTACATGTCACGATGCGCTTGCAGTGATTGTCAGTAAAGAACATCGTTTAAAAGCGTGGTGCTTTTGTTTTCATATCTGATCATCTGGTGATGGTCACGACATTTTGCAAGACTGGCTGTGCGTATACATAAACGATTTTTGTTATTGAATTCTGCAGCACTTGAAATTTTAAAATTTGGGGAGACTTGATCCGCTTTCTTTGATATCTATGCAATAAATAATTTTTCCTGAGAGCCCTTCATCAAATCTGTACAATCTACAAAAAATTAGAAGCCTGTGAACAGATTTATATTTTTTTGAATTTTTTCGCCAAATTTTTGTATGGATGACTAATGGGAGATCAAATGTCCCCATATTGAGGCAATAACTTCAAATCCAAATATCATAAAACTTTGATGGAATGTTGACATTTTCATCAGTACAAATCATTAAGCATATTCATGGCTTTGTGCTGTGAAAAAACGAAAGCATTTGGTCATTGTTATGAAAAGTTATTCAAATTTTGCGTGGCCAATAAAAAAATCTTTAGGAAGGTCAAAACATACAAACCGCCTTGCAGAATAAATAAGGTTGTCAATCCAAAAAACAACTCACCACATAAAGTTCATTTGTCTAGAGGATCTATACTAAAAAAATACGCTAGAACAAAACTACTTTAGTTCTCGATAAAACAGGGGGTGATCAAGTCTCCCCGGGGATCAAGTCTACCCACCTTCCCCTACGGACGAATATGCTCCTGGGCTTCGTAAATGGCAATGTCCTTCATGGAATTGATCTCAGGGAAGCCTGCCGTAAGTGACGTTTACGCCATTTCTTAATATTTGAATTAAAAATTATTAATAAAATCAATGAAATAAAAAAATATTTCGAATTTATTGAAAAATTCAACATGTCCACACACATCCGTCATCAAGTTAAGTCGATAAGTGTATGACACTCGAACCCTCGAGCCATCTATCGAAAATTCTTTAAATTAAAAAATAACACGAGAAAGGAAAAAAAACTTTGCATAAAACAATGAAAAGGAAGCAACATGCTGTACTGCTTCAAGGCTTCTCAGTAGAACAGAATCTACAACTTAGAACACCAAACAAAAAAAAACAGAAGAATCATCACAATCACGCTGTGAGCATCAAATCAGTAGCTGGTGGATACCGACGATTAATTTAATCACCAGGGTCATCCCACGGCAGCCAATTGAATTCGCTACACCATTTTATGAGACCCAGTCCAATGTCCAGCAGTGACAGGGTACTCGTTCAACGAGGCTCCCACCCCAAAAACCAGAACAGAAATACCAAAAGCCGCATTTGGAACCGATCTTTCGACAGAACATGAAGCAAAACGCAACTCGGATGCCTACGGCCAGCGGTAATCGGAACGGCAAAGTGGAAGTGGCTTAATGTGTACCGCATCGATCATGTTGCTGATTCAGTTCTTCAACGGAGCTAGTTAAAATGCATATGCGATTCGCAACTTCAGACGCCTGCCAGCTTAACAGTCTTCAGTGAAACGGCATCGCGATTGGAAGGATATTAAATAAAGTGCAACCGTGGTTTGTTTGTGCGATCAGTGATTTGCCAAATAATAGCACACTTCGTGACCAGTTTGGATTAAACACGTGTTTTCCAGTGAGGATAACGATACGCAATCGCGTAATTTCAGTACGTATTCAAGTTCAATGCGAAAGCTCAACCCGCGGAATGTGGGCGTACGCAAATGATGCGTTATTGGATTCCATCAGTAACAAAGTGGAACGTGTTCAACTAATGTCTTTAGGTGTAACAAATGCAAACAACACATGCATGTGATGGTGATACGTGATTAGAACAAGTGTCATATGTGTCTGGAGCACTTACATGTAGCAACTTATCCTGGTCTTTTTATATGTTTTGGTTCAAACTACTTCGTCTGATTTATTTTTTTGCGATGCGTTGCATTGCATTGATTTTTTTTCTACACACGAAATATGCATAAAAGAACAGAAAAGGATTAGGAAGATGTCTGTATACGCGTATGTGATAAAAAAGTGATTCAAACATTTTAAAATTCACTATTTTCATTTTTGATCGCGACAGATTGCACTCCACTTTGTTTCTAACAAAAAAAATTACACTACCGTGGGGCATCGAAATCCGTACACTTAAGCACCTTAGTATATGAAAAAGTCATTAGAAAATTGGAATCGAATGTAAATAAAACGTTTGTCATTGACACAGGCGCATGAAGGCTTCTACTTTTGAAGTGTTTCACATTGACTCATTAAAAACTAAGAAAAACATGATAAAATAATGAATTAAATCAACTACTCCTGACTCGAAATCCGTCCACCGTGGACGGATTTCGAATCAAAGGATCAAAATCCGTACAGCTATTTCTTAACTAAATATTTAAATTGAAACAGTCTGATTGACTAAACTACCACTGTACATAGTTCGATATGCACATTAAGAAGCGATCCCTTCGATTTGTATTCCGCTTATCTTATGTAATGATTTGCAATTAGCAATTAAAACACAGTTACTTTTGGTGCAATTATGCTCTACCCAAAAACAAAATGGCGGCACAAACTCCGCGTTTGGTGGGTGGAGATTTGTTTTTGATTTTTGTGGTTTTAATTTCAAAGCCTTCTTTCCAATTCTATGCCCTAAAAGCTTACTGTCAAGTATCTGAACAGGATAAGATTAATTATTCCTACATTAATTACCTTTAACCTCCTTTAATTTATTGATATCTCATAAGGTGGACGGATTTCGGTGCTGTACGGATTTCGGTCCCGCACGGTAGAACGTAAGTCGAAGTATCAAAATTGTTGAGTGACAATTCAGGCCACTGCTAAATTATACAAACAACTAGAGACCCTCCTAGCAGTGACGAATTGTGATGCTGACTGTATGGACAATTTTCAATCTCACCCTGTGTCCATGTACTTGAGCTTAACCATAACATTGATAGCATGGTATTGAATTTGTTCGGGATAGATTTAAGTGTTCAAAAGTTATAACTAAACGTGTGAATAGTCCCACAGATTTAAGTGTCTTGGTCAATAACTAGAAAGAAAGTGACTACCACTGATAGATGGATAAATTATCCATTTCACTAAACATATATTCATCTGAAAAAACAGAACCAACATTGTTGATTCTTTTCGCCGAACGTGATCACTGCTAAAACAACAAAAATATAAGAAACAAATCAATCTTTTTGTATGGGTTGAACACAAGAGCTATGAGGTGAAGTCCAGGAGCAGTAACCTGTAATTAAATTTCAATAACACTTTTTTAAATTGTTTTTCCATCGCCTGATTTCGTTTTGGACACAATGGTAGACCAATTCAGGCTATTTTTTTGTTTAACAATACATAAATATTTCAAAACATGGAAACCTGATAGATTTGGACCAGTATGAGACACACTCCCCGAAACGAAAAGCAGCGAAGCAAAATACTCGCGAACTTTGTTGGGCAGCATTATCCCATGCCTTCTACTCGCACAGAAACCAGGAAATCAAACCCCCAAAAATGTTCGTCATGCTTTGTGAGTTATTCGGATTGGTTTGCAAAATGTCGCAACAAAAACTTGGCATTCTGCCATCAGTCAATGTTCGGCCAAAATCAGTGCCAGAAAAACACACTCAATTGGTCTGCGAGTTCATGTTTTGTATACTAGAGATGAGAATAGGGGAAGCAGAGGAGACTTGATCCCTGGGGAGAATCCCCGCCCCCTCCCTGATTCACCGAGAACCAACGTAGTTTTGTTCTGGCATATTTTTAAATATAGATACTCTAGTCATATGACCATTAAGGTTCCCCCAAACACACGCGATGCGACAGTCACGACGAGATTCTATCGCTTGGCGACAGCGATTCTGTCGTCGTTGGTATGGGATCGTAAATAGAACATTGCTTGCAGCGACCCAACGATAGAATCGCGGCGACTAGTTGTCGCCGTCGTGACGATGAAATCGCTTAGGTCTGGGGGAGCCTTTATGCAGTTACTAATTTGTTGGCACCACAAACATATCAATTTTGCAAGACGATTTGCGCATTTGGAAATATGAATAACTTTTATACGAACTCAATTAGAGGCCCAAAATGGTAAAGCATGAGTGCTACTATTGCCGACCACGCACTTCCTCTCCGGTACTATGGAAGATAAGGAAATGATATGACATTTACTTAACGAGAGGCCAGTAACTCACCGACGCCCTCATAGATGTCAAGGAGTTGCATAATTGGTAGGAATGGGAATGGCCATGCTAAGAAATTTATAGCACACCGTTGTTGAAGGGATGGGGCGAAGCTATTAAACTTACTCTGGCTTGTTGGCCTAGGTTGAGTGCCATTGTTCGCTCTCTGAGAAAGTAAATAAAATCTACTAATTGCTCCATCCCTCTATTTGTTACCAATTGAAATGGAATTATATTGATATATTCTTTGGTATGTTTGTTATGCATTATTTTTGAAGATAGAAAGGGGGTTGCTTTAAGTGTGACGATCCAAACAAAATTTGAAGATGCTTCATACAAAAAGTGTCACATAGGGAGACGGGGGGTTGAAAATGGTCAATTTTCGCGTTACGTAATTAATGGATCTTCACTAAGACAGATAATGAAATACATAATTAGAATTGCTTTGTTTCTAACTATTAAGCCCTCCTTATTTACTCAAGCAAATGGGAAGGATCTGGGAAAAATGTGCTTTTTTAGGGGAACTGTCCCGTTTTCCATCTTATTGAACATATATTCATCTTTTCGCCAAACTAAGAAATACAGCATAAATTTTTTTGCCAACATGCGTGCTTACTGCTGAAAAAAAACGAGCAATGGGTAATGTTTTCAACATAACCGCGAGTAGACGTAGGACTTGTATAAACGTAACGTATTTACATTTGACTTCTAACTTTTGGATCTTTAGAGTTTGATTATAGAGGTATTGATATTGGAAAGACAACTTCCATGCTGTGTAGAATGATTAGCAATTTATGTATTCAAAACTTCTGGAAATAAAACTAATAATTAAATACATAATAAGAATTGCTTTGTTCCTAACTATTAAGCTCTTGTTTACTCAAGTAAGTGTAGGGCATTTATACTTATTCTTATTGATTTTTGATCTTGATTGATTGATTGATCTCTTATTGATGATAGTATTTGAAGTTAAACAATTCCATTTATAAAATTTCCAGACTTGGGCAAAATGTGCTATTTTGGGGAACTGTCCCGTTTTCCAAACAAAGAAATGCAGCACCAATTTCGTTGCTTCTTTTTGCTACCATGCGTGCTTACTGTTGAAAAAATAATCACGACAATAAGAAACAAGTCAAGGAGCAGTGACCCTACTATAATAGAGGAGAAACTGCTAATACATCTGTGTGGGGCGAGACAGCCCTGTTGTATACCACTCTATATTATATGCTGTTTATGCCGTCTTGGTGTTGGTGACGAGCAAGCAGCCAAGCATCGTTCTCCCTCAGTTAGAGTCCAACAGTTATCCGAGTAAGGCGATACCTTCGCCGAGTGCAATAATGCGCAATGGGTGATTTCCTGGCGCAGCAGCAAGCTACACATTTGGCGACAGTGGCAGGTTTTACTACTCATTTTTTGTTAGTATCAAGTGGAATAATGTTAAAACTAATGTGCCTGATAAAAATACTGCGTCATGGAAATCACCCACTGCGCAATCTCAGAAGAAAAGGTAAATTCCTGAACCAAGAAGGATGTTTGCTTTTTGCAGTGTTTACGTGGGGACCGGTGCTCCAAATTGGGAGAGACGCGGTTGCGTAAGTAAGTAAAACGGAGAAGATTCGAAATTGTTTGCGTGTCTTGAGTACCGCAATGGCGTTTGGCCAAAAAAAAAGATGAAATCTAGGAACTTTTTTCAAATGGGCGTACATGATTCTAAGCTTGATTTTTGGAACGGCGACTGTGCTCATAAATTTAACTGTTTTGGTGAACTTATGTGCCTGACAGAGGGAATAGATTCCGATCTATCTGGTAGTACCGTTCGCTGAACGAAATATGCTGAATTAAGAGAGTATTAGCCATTTCAAATTTCAAGGTCAAACACAGTTACGCCTATTTGAAAAAAGTTCCTAGAAATGATTGGCGAGTTTGGAGGACCGCCAAGAAAAGATTAATTGTTTTGCGAGTTTTGAGGACCGCAATGGCGAGTTTGGAGGACCGCCAAGAAAAGATGAATTGTTTTGCGAGTTTTGAGGACCGCAATGGCGTGTTTGGAGGACCGCCAAGAAAAGATAAAATGATTGGCGAGTTTTGAGGACCGCAATGGCGAGTTTGTAGGACCGCCAAGAAAAGATTAATTGTTTTGCGAGTTTTGAGGACCGCAATGGATGGCGTGTTTGGAGGACCGCCAAGAAAAGATGAAATGACTGGCGAGTTTTGAGGACCGCAATAACGTGTTTAGAGGACCGCCAAATAAAGATGGAATGATTGGCGAGTTTTGAGGACCGCAATGGCGAGTTTGGGGGACCGCCAAGAAAAGATTAATTGTTTTGCGAGTTTTGAGGACCGCAATGGATGGCGTGTTTGGAGGACCGCCAAGAAGATGAATTGTTTCGCTTGTTTTGAGGACCGCAAAGGCATAGTTGGAGGACCGCCAAGTAAAGATGAAATGATTTGCGAGTTTTGAGGACCGAAATGGCGTGTTTGGAGGACCGCCAAGAAAAGTTGAAATCACTGGCGAGTTTTGAGGACCGCAATAACGTGTTTAGAGGACCGCCAAATAAAGATGGAATGATTTGCGAGTTTTGAGGACCGCAATGGCGTGTTTGGAGCACCGCCTAGTAAAGATGATTTCTTTTTGCGGGTTTTTAAGGCCGCTATGACATGTTGGGAAGACCATCAAGTAGAGATGAAATCATTTGCGTATTTTGAGAATTGCTGTGGTATGTTTGGAGAACCGCCAAGTAAAGATGAAAGAATTTGCGTGTTTTAGCACCGCAATGGCGTGTTTAGTGAACAGTCAAGTAAAGATTAAATGACTTGCATGTTTTGAAGACCGTCAAGCAAAGTAAAAATGATTAGCGTCGTCGAGTCAAGTACTAGACACTGAAGACGACCACACAGTTGTGGTCGAAATACGTATCTGCAAAGATATCGAAATAATTGGTGGAATTAAATGGAGTTACATAACTCGTCTTAGACGGTTGATGATTAGCGTGTTTTGAGGACCATAATGGCGTATTGGTAAGCTCGCTAAGTGAAGCTTGAATGATTTGCGTGTGGAAGAACTGAAATGTCGTGTTGGGTGGACCGCCAAGAAAAGTTGAGATTTTTTACGTGTTTTGAGAACCGTAATGGCGTGTTGGGAAGACCGCATAGTAAAGTTGGAATGATATGCCAGTTATGATGACAGCCAGAAAAATTGAATAGCTGAAGGTTTGCGAGTTGGAACACAGTTCAAAGCATGTCGTGGGCGATTTGTTGTTGTTCATAGTTGAAATGGTTTGATGACGAAAAACACAATGGTGTGTTAAAAGCACTAGAAAACACAAAGCAAGTTTTTGAGGAAACAACAATGGGGCGTTGATCCTAAAGTATCATGCTGTTTTAACCGAGGTTTTGACAAGGCAAGTAATTTGATCATTTCAGTTAAATTCATTTGACTTGCCAAAGGTTGAACATGTTCAACTTTCTTTTCGTGCAAGTGAGTTGAACGGAGGAGTTTAGATGTTCAAGTCAAGCGACTTGCTCAATTCACTTGCGTAATCTAAGCTTAGTTCAAGATTACCAATGACTCACCTGGTCACGTATCAAATATCCAGTTTACCTCAGCCTAGCAGCCAAAGTACCAGTACCATAAGTGCCAAATCGATGTTGGTGATAAAACAAAACACACACTACAACATAATGCATAATAATCTGCCAAATTCAGCGTATTGTAGCATGGTTTTACTGAACGACCGAATAAAAAATGCGAATTAAAAAAAAAACTGCAAAGGCACGTTGTAAGAAAGTAATATTGAAGTTGTGGATGCCGCAATGACGCTTTTGAAGAGCCTTGATTTCAAATTGCAAAATAAAGTAATGTTTAGCAATTGTGATATCCCATCTATGGCTCTGCATTTCAACTTCGTATTCTATAAGCAGTGGCAATCCTACGTTTTTGCTCACAAGGCTAACTGGAGACCCCAACTTGGTGCAGCTAATATCGAATGTCGGGAATAATATTGGATGTATCTCCAACCATGGTGGTTAAATAATACCCAGAGCCCTGCCCAGATCTTAATATTGGAGTCCTAATGTTTTGGAGAACTTGCTCGCAAATTTGAAGAAATGGATTATGCTTGAGTTTTAATTCATGCGAAATCACGATGTTTCGCTCCAAAAGCGAATAGAATTAGTCGAGGTTCTTGTCTTATGAGAAGAACACTGCATTAACAAAGTAGAGCCTGAGCATGATAACCTTACATGTCGTAGTTGCTACTCCGTGTTTTACCAAAACAATTGCACCTCAATGTGCTCAGTTCAAAAGCTCTAGGGGGGTTAACAAAAGGCGTTGGCCACGTCCTTTCGGGCTACCGTAGATGTAAAGGAATTGATAAAAGATGCAGTCACTCGCCACATTGTAAACCAAGAACACTTCTGCATTCGCCACGAGAATATTATTGGAATCTAGCGGATAGGTTCTATGGAAGAGGCTCATCTTGATTAACAGGTTGCAATGGATGCCAAAACGAGCTTCCTTTCGCTCTTTTCGATTTCTAACAGTTACGGCTAGAATTAGTCAAGTTGTAGATAAAGAATAGAAGATGGAACCGGTATTCAGTCTATTTTTAATCTTAGCGATTGCTAAAACATGAGAAATATATGGAGAAAAAAAAGTAGGAGAATTGAACTTGGGATTGATCCCACGACTAGCTGCGTATGAGCCAGAAGTAATTATCATATGATCATATGACCTTCCCGTACATGTTATGAGCACACTACAGAATAGAATACTAAAAATAAATCTGTATCGTTTTGTTATGTTCGTTTGCTATGGCATTTAATGCACGAATGTGAACTTTCGGATAAACTAACAAGATTAGTTAAGCCGACGTTGGAAAGGGGAAAAACGAGTATTTCAAATTACACGAACGGTTTCGATCCTTTCGGGAACATTCAGAGAGTTACGCTTTGGTATGGAATAACTCTATTAGTATGATTTGTTTAAGGACCGCTTAGCAATGTCGGAATTGGTGCTTTGACACGGAACGACAAGATAGAGGAAACCTGCTACAGTCATGACCACCTGGAAAACGATGTACATGACAGGAAAAGACATAAAAGAAGACAATGTAGCTGCACCATGAGTTTGCATCGATGGTGATGCCAGTCTTGTCTTGAGATGTATTTATCATTCAGATACAGTTTCATATAAAAAAGAATTTGATATTTCGCTAGCCCTGATGCTCCCTTAAATATCGTGTCAAATTTGATCAGTACTCGGAATATGGCACATATAGTGATGTCGATCACTAGTTTTATAGAATGGGCGTGTGATTGAATAACGGACAAAAAGAGCGGATAATAAATGCAGAATTTGCTTATCTGCTATATGTGGCCGATAATTTTGCTTGTGTAAGGAATGAAGGCTTTTGAACGAATGCGAAGATGCACAAGATAGTGGTGCACTGCTAGCGTGTTTTGTCGATGCGAGATAGCTGGTGTTTATGCCATCATAGCATGCAAGATATAGGCTAGAAACCCAACTTCGGACGAAGTGCGCTAGATTCTCATAAAATTGCATTAAAAAACGCATCATTTAGTTTGACAGATCAAACTCCGAGAGAAAGTTCGTTTCAGAAGAAGTTCGGAGCTGAAACTAGGGCGATTATTGTGTTCGCGTACTTTGTTTGACTGCAGATCTACGGAATCAATACCAGCGACGACAGATCCAGTCAATTTATTTGTTTCGCGGGTGACATGGACATTGTCGGCCGAACATTTGCAAAGGTGGCAGAACTGTACGTGAAACGTGAAGCAACAAAAGTTGGACTGGTGGTGAATGCATCGTAGACAAAGTACATGCTTGTGGGCGGAACCGAGTGCGACAGGGCCCGCCTGGGAAGCAGTGTTACGATAGACGGGGATACCTTCGAGGTGGTCTAGGTATTCGTCTACCTTGGATCCTTGCTAACGGCTGATAACAATGTTAGTCGTGAAATACGAAGGCGTATCATCTGGGGAAGTCGGGCCTAATACGGACTCCAGAAGAAACTGCGGTCAAAAAATATTTACCACCGCACCACCATGTGACATGTACAAGACGCTGATAAGACCGGTAGTCCTCTACGGACATGAAACATGGACAATGCTCGAGGAGGACTTGCAAGCACTCTGATTATTCGAGAGACGGGTGCTTAGGACCATCTTTGACGATGTGCAAGAAGACGTTGTGTGGCGGCGAAGAATGAAGCTCTACGGCGAACCCAGTATCCAGAAGGTAGCTAAATCCGCAAGGGTACGATGGCAGGACATGCTGCAAGAATGCCGGACAGCAACCCTGCAAAGATGGTGTTCGCTTCCGATCCGGCAGGAATGAGACGGCGTGGAGCACAGCGGCGAGGTGGGCAGACCAGGTGCAGGCCTCAAACCGTGTATTGTCTGTTTAGAAGTAAACTGAATAAATGAAATGAATTAACCAGCGACGACGCATCTGTAGGGATTAAGACGGGTATGGTAAATGACATAAACCGAATAAAGTTCGTATATATTAGCCATTAGCATTAGCCCTAGATGGGAAAGTGACAAATGAGAGAGTGGAATATTTGGTAGGAGGTCGTGGTGTTGAGTTGATGTGCTTCGCTCAGCAGCTGGAGATTGACGCGCCAAAATTGTAGTAGAAAATCGTACTTACAACCACCTACAAAGTGCGATGGCCCTCTATGGGTTGAAGACCAGGAAGACCAACGTACAAATTGAATCTTGGAGCATATGAATGAGGCGAATGAACAACCGTTGGAGGAAACTTCATCTATTCAAACCGGAAATATCTGTACGTTGCCTGAATATAAGACAATATTCCGTAGAAAATGGTTTTCGATTTCCTTGGCCTTGGAATGGTGCCTTCGGCAAATAAATCTTTATAGTGGTATTTTTACCGAGTGTTTAATTAAATATAAGCTCAATAATGCATGTACAAAAAAAGAGAAAACCAAGGACAAGTTATAATTGCAAGAGCCTAATAAAAAAAGCCGGAGAGAAAGGGGGATGTGTGGGGCGAGACAGCCCTGTTGTATACCACTCTATATTATATGCTGTTTATGCCGTCTTGGTGTTGGTGACGAGCAAGCAGCCAAGCATCGTTCTCCCTCAGTTAGAGTCCAACAGTTATCCGAGTAAGGCGATACCTTCGCCGAGTGCAATAATGCGCAATGGGTGATTTCCTGGCGCAGCAGCAAGCTACACAACATCAACGAAAAATTATATAATGTTTTGATTCCAAACTCCATGTCTACGTCAAGTTTACTGAAAATAAAAAAACAAAGTATAAGATAAAGTTTATTTAAATATTCTCCTGGAAATTATTTTTTGCGAACTTTTTTTAAAACATTTACATGTAATTCAGCAAAATTTTCTAATCTAAAATGGATATTAACACTATTGCTGATTGTGCATCTTGAATTGCTAATACCTTCTGCAAATAAATAAAAGTAAATATTTTAATCAAATTTTCATTTTTATCAGTGTAGTTGATTTTTTTTATATGAAATCAGAACTGTTATAGTATAACCATGTTTTAATGTACATGTCGTTTAGTACCAAGCACAACTTAACATATGGTCAGTCATATGACATGACTCGTACTCATCCCGGGATCTTTTGAATTATGAAACCAATCACCTGAATAAGCAGACCAACTCTCTCTCTTTTTATTCTTCTTCATCCACCACCGAACTCCGAGCGATGCGATAGGCGATTGCATCCATCGCAACGGACACCATTGCACGCGACCATCATCAAGCACAGAATGACAAAAAAAATCGCCCACTTCGTTCATGCATATTCGCATGAGTTCTACCGCTGGTGACTGCATGCTGTCGCTGTGTAGGTAAACACAGCGAACGAACAAACGAAACAAAAAATGCGCGAGCTAAAAGCACGTCAGTACGCGCTGCTGTCACAAATTGTAATGACTCGCACGCACTGTGACATACCGCATTCTGATGTCCGTGTTAGGAATGCACGGGATTGGTTACATATGAAATTTTTGCTGGCTGAAATTTTCAATAGCTTATCGGTAATAATCTTAAGTTTCAGTGAAATAGGCAAAATGCTGGAGAGTGTCCGAGTCGATTGATGTATAAATCTTCAAAATCCATCGAAAGATAAAGGCGCTAGTAACGTTCAAAATCTTCCCTTCCAGCGTAACGCTCTCGATTTCCAAAAATCTAAATAACACCCAGTATAGTAAAGAAAGACGTAAGTCCAACGTCAAAATCACAAAAATAAGAAACAAGTCCAGGAGCAGTAAAAATTCTAAAATAGAGGAGGTACTGCGAATACGTCAACCAAAAAATATTATATGGCTCCAAACTTCGAGCCTAAGTCAAGTTTATTTATCAGAAAATGAAAATCAAAATATAAAATAATGTTTATTGAAATATACTTCGGACTTTTTTGAAACAATTACATGTAATACGGCGAAATTTTCTAATCTAGAATGGATATCAGTACCATTACTGATTGTGCATCATTTAATTGCCTATGTCTTTTGCGAATGAATGAAAATAATTTTTAATCAAATTTTTATTTTCATCAGTGAAGTTGATTTTTTTGCTGGGGAACCAGAACTGTAGTGTAGTATAAAATTACATATTGCGCCATTTTCACTCGCTTTCAATTAACGTGCTACGTACAGATTTTAGGCTTACAACCTATAAAATATCAATTTTAACATATTTAATAATGTTATAGAGCGCATTGTAGCATAAGAGAAATACCTGACTAAGTTGAGATCTCTGGTGAAATGGAATAAAATGGAGATGTATTTTCTTGAGTATTTTAATCGGAATTGTTCGTCCACTATTCTACTAAAACAACTGACTCACCGAAAACTCTTAGCAAACACCTAGCTTGTGCCACATACCAAATTACCCTCATAATCGACTACTTGATCATTCAACCATTGGTTCACATCTTTTTTTTTTCTCCTGTTCGGGTGTGCCACTGCGACCAGTTATTAGATCTATTGTAGCGTTACCCGTATCCTTAGTGTTTAAGTGCATGTCGAATTACTCCATTACTATTGATAAGCAATGCAGTATCGGTTTCGATACAGTTGTTGTTTTGTTTTCTTAAGAGCACCATGACAAGGTCCCGCTATTTAGACCCTTCACAGAGAGCAATCCCATTGAAGGCGCGCCCCTTATCAATAGGAAATCAATCCTGTCTTGAGAAAACATAACAGTAATACTGTTTTTGGCCATGCATCGGAGCCCTAGCCACATCCTTGTCTTGCTTCTAGAGTATCACCAGTAAAGCTACAAACCCGGGATTTAGCTCTGTCTACAAGACCATTTCAAGCAAGAGAATTTGTTCAGTAATAAGAACTTCCGTGTGTTCCTCTCACTACCATTGTTCACCAGTTCGAGAAGAGTTAGTACGTATTTAAACCCCTAACTCGATTTTTCCAGCAATCAGTTCAGCCTAGGGACGGGTACCGAGGATTTTTAACTAATTGCTTGAAAAGTTGTTTCCGCTGCATACAGTTTAGCCTCAAACAAGAGGAATTCGAGTCTTTCAACTGTCTGCAAGGTAACATTAATTATGTTTTATTTCTGAGACTGCTGTTGGTAGCTGGGACTAAATACGATGAATCCTTAATTACCACAACTCATTGCCCTAGCTAGAAAATGGATTAAGCTAGGGCTCTGTTTGGTAGATCTTACACCGCAACACACTACGTCAAAGTGATCTACCGTGTTACGGTACTTCAAGTTCCGGCGTGCTTATTAGCTGAAGCTACTGGCGCCCTAACACCAGCCAAATCATCTTCTGCTTCTTCATTTGGAACAAATAATGATTGATCATTCATGATTTTTTATTTATTTAGCCTACATCTAAACAAATAACACTGAATCAATTATTGGAAGCCACAATACACGGTGCAAGGTCACACATCCTCGATTGCGCCCCACGCTCGCCAAATCGTAATGCACTAGCTCACCTAGCACGCTGCGCTTAAAGCCACCATACACCATTCTCTTCCACACCGCCAAAGATGGTCATAAGCACGCGTCCCTTGAATACCCCGAGGGATTATCAGTCCTACTCAAATATGGTTCAAGTCTTTCCTTAGAAAATCCCCGGTCTAATGAACGATGATATATTTGGAGCGGGAGTGAATCTCTTTTGACCTTTTCTAGAACCTGTAGAACTTCCACAGATGATGCGAATTATTACCAACTGGTAGCAAGGATGCGAGGTCGACAAATTTCTCGACTACTTCATAGGTTCCCCCATCTATCGTAACAATGCTTCCCAGGCGGGCTTTCTCTTCGACATTTTCACCACCAGCCCATCTTTTGTTGCCTCACGTTTAAGGCAGATTTACAATTCTGCCATCTTTTCCAAAGTTCGGCCGATAACTTCCATATCATCTGCGAAAAAAACAAACTGACTGGATATGTTGAAACTTGGACCCCGGCTATTACACCCGGCTCTCCGCATGACACCCTTAAGCGCAATATTGAACAATAAGCACGAAAGTCCATCACTTTGTCACCCAAAATCTTCACACAATTTTACACACTGTCCATCGTTGCTTTTATGAGTCTCGTAAGCTTCCCGGGAAAGCTGGGGTGGCATTGCGCTATTGCGCACTCGGTTTGAATGAAATTCTATCAAACCGAGCATGTACAGCATACAACTTTCGATTCGAATTCGAAAACGAATTATCGTTCGAGGAGGTACGAGAATAACGAGATGTTTTTGCATTATGGATACTCGATAGTACAAGCACAGACAAACAGACATAACACATTGAACATTCACTCATCAAATTCATCGTAATTCAAACACTAACGACATCTGTTGATTTCAGTTAGTTGGGCAAATCACGAACCAGATGGCGATAGTGAGCAAATGTCAAACTCGAGGAAATCCGATGCGCGCGCCACTAGTGACCGATTGGCCAACTAATGATTATTTGAATTGACCAGTAAATCAGTGAACGATGGAAATTTGTCGAGTGTTATGTCTGTTTGTCTGTGGTACAAGAGTTATTTATTGTTGAAAGTTTATAACTATATTCGCTATTTTTTGTACGTGAAGAGAATGAATGAATGTTTTGTATTCGTTATTATTGTATCTCGAATGAGAGAATACCATTAGTATGCCTTTTAAAAGTTTTAAAAGATTTTTAAAGTTTCAAGGCAATATGCTATTTCTGATTAGATTTTTTTTAACGGAGCTTAAGTGTGGTTTAAAACGTGTGTTAAATGTGGTTTTTAACTCTTCAGTCATGTTGGCAAATTCGTTTATTTTTGGTTGATTTTAATCTTCTTCTATATATGTATATAAAAATTAATTTCTGTCAGTCTGATCCTTATAGCACAGACAAACAGACGTAACAGTTTGAACATTTTTCAGGAAAATCCATCGCCCAGCTCCTCTACCACCATCTTGCGAGCATGTTGCACGAAGCAATGTTTCGTATGACATTGACACCAGAAGACGCTGGAGTGAAATGTCAAACTCGAAGGATTACGACGCTAGCGCTTCTAGTTGTGAAACGCGCAATCAATCAAATTCAAATTGGTCGTTGAAGTCATGGTCGATGGTAATTTCTCTAGTGTTACGTCTGTTTGTCTGTGCTTATAGACTCGGAAACTACTGAACCGATCGGCGTGAAAATTTGTATGCAGAGGTTTTTGGGGCGAGGGAAGGTTCTTCAGATGGTTCGAGCCCCTCCCTTCTTCGGAAAGGGAGCTCCCATAAAAATGAACCTAAAATTATTGCATAACTCGAGAACCAAAACCAATTTAAGGCGAATCGAAGTTTATCGGGTTTGATCGGGTATATCATAAAAATATTGATATAGTGGGCCTAAAACCAATTACTCTGTTTAGAATTATTAATATTTAAAGGTCGAATAACAAAAGGTTGAAAGACAAAAGGTTGAAAAGACAAAAGTTCGAAAGGACAAATGGTTGAAAAGACAAAACGTCGAAAGGGACAGAATGTCCAAAGGACAAAAGGTTGAAAAGGCACAGATGGTCGAACCGGACAAAAGGTCGAAAAGTACAAAAGGTCTAAAGGGGCAAAAGCTCAAAAAAGACAAATGGTTGAAAGGGACAAATAGTCTATCAAGAACAAGTTGACAACAAGTTGGGTGTATTTCAAAATAATTTATGAAATGCATTTAACTTCAAGCAGATCTAATCTCAATAATTAATGTTGAAGAATGAGCAATCTATATAATAAAAATGAAATGGTCTGTGTTCGTATCCGCATAACTCGAAAACGACTGGATGGATTTTCCTCATTCCTTCAGCAGATACGTTCGTTATCGTTTCCGACGGGTTTATATGATAATTCCTCATGCAAAATCATTACTAAAGTCGATTAAATAGTGAAATGGCAAACTAAAGATTCGTATGGGGATTTCGCATAGCCAGTTCACAACGCACATTTTCGCCTACTATGCAGGACAACGTCTGCCGGGTCGACTAGTTTTCAAATAAAGAGTAATTACTATAAACAATATTATGAATATCTAGATAGTTCTGATAGGAATAAAAAACAACAAAAACAAAATTAACAATTGAGGAGGTCAAAAGCGAAGGAATGTAAGTGACAAAAGCTTAGTTTTGATGAAAATGGGTGCAAAGTTTTTCAATATTTTTCGTTTCATACAAATTTTTACATTTATTATAAATATCGTACAAACTATATCAGCATATTGCCGCAAAGCTCTAGATCTAAGACTTTTTAGCTATAGTCAACTAAATTTTGAATAAAATGCCACTTACACCCCTCTGCTCTTAACCCCCTCAATTAAATACAGTTCATTCAATGAGTGCAAATTATTCATGAATATCTAGGTTTTCTGAATGTCACTTCGATCTGTCCAAAAAGTACACGCCGGCGCACGCATTAAAAATACACCGGCGTATAATACTCACCGGTGTATTAGATGTGCGACTTGCGCAATTTTGACAGATCGAAGTGACATTTTCATTACATTTATTTAGTTTACATCTAAACAGATAACACTGAATCAACAATTTGACGCCACAATACACGGTTCGAGGCCGCATCTCTCCATCCTCGGATTTATTTATTTATTTATTTATTTTATTGATTCAACTTCATCTGCTTGATGCTTAATGAAGTGTGACAAGAAAAAACCAGTTTGAGTAGACTAACATCTTACTCAAATTGGCATAAAAACCTCATATCTTTTCAAAACAGTAGAGTACATAAATAAGATTTTACAAACAAACAAACAGAGTGAGTCAAAGTTATACTAAAATTAACTTATTAATATTTGAGGTCATCCTGCCTTATCAAACGTCGTCGGGGTTCTCCGGAATCCGTGGAAATATGCTCAGCGATGGTAATTATCGAGAAAAGAAAAGGCATCAAGTAGAACGATTCTTCTTCTTAATTAGCATTGGACTGGAACTCACCTATTCAATAGTGATGGTATTCTTTACTGAAGTTTGCGTTGAAATGTGGATGCAGAACAGTTGAAGTCAAAAAGATGAAATACTACGTTGAACCTTGCAGACATGAATCGGATAGGGTCGTGAAGACCATACACAGCGCGACGGGGCTGTAGCTGAAGAAAATCACGCTGCCGAAGGTTCCTCTCAGGGGCATATAAGTTCAGCTGACTTTATATTTCCATCGTGTCTACATTTCCCAACAAAATATTTCCAACGAAGCTCACTTGACTGATAAATCTTCTCTGTTCCAACGTTTGCAATCCTAAGAGGCGACTTCGATCTTCATACGGTGGTAGGTTTGTCGGGTCACGCCATGGAAGTCTGCGTAGGGCTTTTCTCACGAATTTTCTTTGTATGGCTTCGATTCTGGCAATCCAGTTGGTGTGATATGGGCACCAGACAACTGAACTAGTCTCCAAAATTGAACGGACTAGTGCACAAAACAATGACCGTAGACATAGAGGATCACGAAATTCGTCGCAAATTTTGAAGATGAACCCCAGCTGTCTATTTGCTTTACTTATCATGTGTTCATAATGTAGACGGAATGATAAAGCTGAGTCTAGAATGACTCCTAGGTCACGAATGTGATCTACGCGCTCCAATCGTTGGTTCAAAATTGTGTAGTCATAAATTATAGGATTTAATTTCCGAGGGTCATGTGATATGGTCAATTTGTTCCTGGTACACCAATATGCGAATTTGTTGATCAGACCCTGTAATACGTGGCAATCTTGTATGCAGTTTATCACAAAATATAATTTTACATCATCCGCGTAAAATAACCGGCAGCCCGGTGGCAGTATATCGGCTAACTCGTTGACAAAAATTGAGAACAAAAGTGGTTCTAGGTTGCTTCCTTGAGGAACGCCACGGATACGACCTGGATACGCCCCACGCTCGCCAAGTCGTTTTGCACCTGGTCTGCCCATCTCACTCGCAGCGCTCCACGCCGTCTCGTGCCTGCCGAATCGGAAGTGAACACCATCTTTGCAGGATTATTGCTGTCCGACATTCTTGCAACATGTCCTGCCCATCGTACTTTTCCGGCTTAAGCTACCTTCTGGATACTGGGTTCGCCGTAGAGTTGGGCGAGCTCGTGGTTCATTCTTCGCCGCCACACACCGTCTTCTTGCACACCGCCAAAGACGGTCCTAAGCACCCGTCTCTCGAATACTCCGAGTGCTTGCAAGTCCACCTCGAGCATTGTCCATGTTTCATGTCCATAGAGGACAACCGGTCTTATCAGCGTCTTGTACATGACACATTTGGTGCGGTGGCGAATCTTTTTTGACCGCAGTTTCTTCTGGAGCCCGTAGTAGGCCCGACTTCCACAGATGATGCGCCTTCGTATTTCACGACTAACATTGTTATCAGCCGTTAGCAAGGATCCAAGGTAGACGAATTCCTCGACCACCTCGAAGGTATCCCCGTCCATCGTAACACTGCTTCCCAGGCGGGCCCTGTCGCGCTCGGTTCCGCCCACAAGCATGTACTTTGTCTTTGACGCATTCACCACCAGTCCAACTTTTGTTGCTTCACGTTTCAGGCGGGTGTACAGTTCTGCCACCTTTGCAAATGTTCGGCCGACAATGTCCATGTCATCCGCGAAGCAAATAAATTGACTGGATCTGTTGAAAATCGTACCCCGGCTGTTACACCCGGCTCTCCGCATGACACCTTCTAGCGCAATGTTGAACAACAGGCACGAAAGTCCATCACCTTGTCTTAGTCCCCGGCGCGAAGTGACATTTAGAGAACTCAAATATCCACTTTTCTTCTTGCACCATGTGTTTACTCAATTAACACTAAGATTTATACGTTCAGAGAATCGTTATTACTAAAATTTAGTTATAATGAAAATAATGTTCAAGTGGCTATCTTCTTCTTCTTCAGTGGCTATATCTCGGTGGTTTTCCAACAGATTTTCTCAGATTTCTAACCAGTCCCGTAGCCATCTCTTCTAGTTTTTTGGACATAACAAAATATTTTGTCAAGGGGCTTTCATTTTTCCGCTAGAGATGTGGGAGCAAAGTAATGGATGTGGAAAAATACAATTTTGGCAATGTATTCACATTTCATTACCAAAAATGATATCTATCTAGTGATGATATGGAAGAAAAATAACATATGAAAGACATCACCTGGAGCATGAGAACAAATTTTGAGCATCCCTATTACGTATACAGTGAAAATTCGGTACTTGATGGAACCACATTATAGTACAGGGTATATGAAACTAAAATATTTATAATTCCACCACCTTTGCGAGGTGGACCGGCCCAGGGCCGAAAACCTGACTAATAAAGATAATAATAATAATAAATATAATTCCACCACTTTCTATACAGTTACTTTGACAGATATTTACTTATTTTAAATTCAACACAACTACAAACGTCAACAGCATATCAGAGGAAGTGTAATGTGGACATTAGGATCTTCTTCTTATTATTATTGGCATTACATCCCCACACTGGGGCAGAGCCGTTCATTAAGCACTTTCACAATTATTAACTGCGAGGTTTCTAAGCCAAGTTACCATTTTTGCATTCGTATATCATGAGGCTAACACGATAATACTTTCATGCCCAGGGAAGTCGAGACAATTTCCAATCCGAAAATTGCCTAGACCGGCACCGGGAATCGAACCCAGCCACCCTCAGCATGGTCTTGCTTTGTAGCCGCGCGACTTACCGCACGGTTAAAGAAGGCCCCCGTCATTAGGATCTACCTTCCTTATTGTAATATGTTGAGCTTTCTCCGTGCTTCGTTTCAAAGTTTTGAAATTGTTATGAGCTTCAGCGGTGTCAACTGTAAAATATTTCTAAAAAAATCATATCGCTTTGGATACTTCTCAAGTTCTCCACATAGGGTGGGTGTACCAATTGTCGCCATACACAAGAACAACTATTTTTAAAAAAATAAGTAAAAGGCATGTGGGTGGACTTTATATATCAAGCGAAAGGTTTTACTTCCTGCTCCTTAGAGTAGCTGTGAAAACCACAATAAAATTTGTTATTATCCTCATAATTTATTAATCCATAATAGGAACGCATGCACCAGTTGTGGCACTATTCTTAATTTTGGTTCCTTATTTGGCAAATCCCATTGTTTTCTTATGGGACTGGCCAAATAGGGACCACTAGTGCGATAACTGGTGCAAAGGACGTCAAAAATTAAGCAAAATCAATTTTTACAATTATGTTTTGCTTGTTTTGGAGGAGATCAAAGGTGTTATCGTATCATATGAATATGCTTTATCGATATGAACTTGGTTTGCGATGATTTGATTGGCCATTTGGCATATAAAGCACTAGTGCGACAACTGGTGCTATAGCCACAACTGGTACATCTAGCCTAGTAGGGGGAGATTTCCCAGTGTTTTACGCGAAATTCAATAACCATACGGGTTATGTTAACTTCTACACACCGTAAATACAAAATATGATAGTTTATGATTCACACGAACCATATTTCAGCATTTGAACATGTTTTAAGAAGATGTAGTTTGATGATGAATTTGGATCAAAATGTTGCGGTTCATAAAACTGTCCCTTCATACCGGACACAGTTGCGGCATGTTCAAAGATGACCAAACCTCTAATGTAAAGAAAACATTTTAGGTGGCCATTTGTTTCACTTACAATGAGTTGTAGACGTTAAAATGTGTGAGTAGAGGTTATTTTGATTCTCCTAATTCCTGATTAATTGCATACATGTTACTTAAAATTCCCACCTTTTCCGATGTCATTTTCAATTTTTTATTCTGCTTATTTCTGTGGCTACCTGAAACCTGAGCAAAATTAGTGTAACTTTGACAATACAGGTGTTAAAAATGACTGTCACATGAATAATCATACTGTCTGGATATGTGGGACAACTGCTCGGATATCGAAATTAGTTTTAGACCTTATTTTCATAAAATATCCAGCAAATTATGACCGTCAACCAAAATACGACTCAAATGTATCATCTTATATAATCTGAAAGGGGCTGATCGATATAAAGGACAATCCTCATGGAATCTAAAACTAATTGCACTCGCGTTTTCAAGGGCCAATTCAAAACAAAAGCCACGCACAACTGCCATTTATATTATTCCACGCATGCTGTGCTGCTGCAAAGCTGGAATAATAAAAATGACAGTTATGCGTGGCTTCCGTTTTGAATTTGAATTAGTGAAAAAATCATACAAATCGGTCCATTCGTTCGTGAGTTGCATTGCCTCAAAGGAAATGGGAACTCATTTTTATATATGAAGATTAAAGGGACTTGAAGAAGAATTTTCATAGCGTTGATTACAACCTTGCAAAGTAAGCTGAAGCAACAAAATTGTGGGTACATTTTTTCAATCTCAAGTTAAAAAAATCTTACGACATGGGGATCGTTTTGAGAAGTGTTCAGTATTGGGAGGTGTCCGGCGCTGGGGGCCTTTCCCTATATGGATGGATATAATGTTATTTCTTCTATGTTCCACACTAATAGAATTCCTTCTCTTAGCCTAGGTCTTCGTTACCAGCTTCTAATTTTTCTTCAATTGCAGATGATGAGACTATCCTTGGTGCCATTTTTCCTCATCATCCATCTTGCGTGCCCGCAAATGCCATTTGAAACCATTTTCGATGACATCAGCTTTCTGTTTCTGTACGGCAACCGATCGTCTCGCATCCCAGATACGACCTCGTTCCTGAAAGAGTATGACTTCATCGTCATCGGCGCCGGTTCTGGGGGATCTGTAATGGCAAACCGGCTCAGTGAGAATCCCAGCTGGAACGTGCTACTGCTGGAAGTGGGAAAAGAGGAAAACTTTCTGGTCAATGTGCCACTGACTGCTGGTTTAACAACCGCCACCAGTAAGTTTCGATCCATTCTATAATTGCATTGTGACCAAGTGATTAGAATTTCTATTTTTCAGAGTTTAGTTGGGGCTATCGCTCAGCTCCAATGCAAAATGCGTGTAAGGGTCTGGAAAAAGGCGTTTGTTACTGGCCCAAAGGAAGAGGCTTGGGTGGAACAAGTCTTATAAATTTCCTCCTCTACGGCAGAGGACACGAGCGAGATTACGACGAGTGGGAACAAAACGGCAACTATGGTTGGAGCTACAAGGACGTCGTAAAGTACTTTGAAAAGGCAGAAATAATAAAAGGTCGAGAAAATAATTCTCAGGGATACGTACACATCGGGCAAAGTTCTTTCGAGACTCCAATGTTAAGGCGTTTCATTGAAGCTGGAAAATCATTGGGATACAATGAAATCGACCCCAAAGCGTCGATTCAGCTTGGTTTCTATAAAGCACTAGCAACCATGAACAATGGAGAGCGTTGTAGTGCATCCAGGGCTTACCTTAGACCTGTTGCAGGCAGACCAAATTTGCACATATCGATGAAATCATGGGCTACCAAAATTTTAATTGATTCCCAAACGAAGGCAGCATATGCCGTAGAATTCACGAAAGATAAAAAGCGTTATCAAATAAAAGCTACAAAAGAAGTGATACTCTCAGCAGGAGCTATAGGATCCCCTCAGTTACTCATGCTATCCGGAGTTGGTCCCAAAGAACATCTTGAATCTCTCGGTATTCCTGTCATTCAAGATTTAAAGGTTGGATATAATCTCCAGGATCATGCAACGCTTTCCGGATTGGTGTTCACTGTTAACAAACCTGTCACCATTCGTGAACAGGACATGAGACAACCTGAGCATATTTTGAACTACATATTCAATCGGCAGGGACCGTTCACGGTGCCAGGTGGAGCGGAAGGCATCGCGTTCGTGAAAACCAAAGATTCTGATTTGCCAGCCGACTATCCGGATATGGAGCTGGTGCTGGGAACCGGTGCTCTGAACAATGACGAATCCGGATCCCTTCGACATACCTTCGGAATGACGGAGGAATTCTACAGAAAAACTTTCGAATCAGCAAGGGGACGCCATGCCTTCGGGATCGCACCGGTGTTGATGCGTCCTCGCAGCCGTGGGCGGTTATATTTGAAGAGTACAAATCCTTACCGCTGGCCCCAGATGGAGGGAAGATTTTTCGATCATCCGAAGGATATGTCTACAATGATTGAGGGTATCAAGCTAGCGGTAAGGATCGGAGAAGCGAAGAGCTTTGCTCCATACGGGGCAAAGCTATTAGAGGCGCCATTCTTTGGGTGTGAGAAGGAAGAGTTTCGAAGTGATGCTTATTGGAAGTGCTGTTTGCAACAGGTTGGAGCCAGCATTCAACATCAGGTAAAAAATGGCAAAATGTGTCTGTATAAATAGGTCACAGAACTTACGATACTCCTCTCTTGCAGTCTGGAACGTGTAAAATGGGCCCATCAAGTGATCCTGAAGCAGTTGTCAATCCAGAACTGCAGGTGTATGGCATTCAGAACCTGCGGGTTGTGGATGCTTCTATAATGCCGTTCTTGCCGGCAGCTCATACCAATGGAGTGGTTTACATGATAGGAGAGAAGGCTGCTGATATGGTGAAGAAGGCTTGGGCCAATAAGGTTGATAGTTGATGAGCTCTCGATGTTATTGAAGTCCAGGTGAACATTTCTTTAATTTCTAGTCATTAAAGGTAATTGTAAATACATAGTATGTTGCATCTGTTTACTGGTGTACTATTACTTTCCGAAAAAAGGATTATCTACTTTCTGCCTTTTACCTATTTATTAAGCTTTTATTATCAGCGATGTTTTGGTTGGTGCCAAGCATGCCTGACTTCCAACCCAGTCGGCATTGGTTCAATTCCAGCCTGGGCGTCTGCGAGCTTTGATCATCCGTAAGATGCAAGTTTGGGAAATCCACAAAGAGTACATCCTTCTTCAACGCCACAGAAAAATGTAAATCCATTCGCACCTGTCATATAAGACAGAATCGACATAGTAAGTCAAGTCGATCTCGCAAGCCATGGGATCATAGCGATTGGAGAAGAATCTGATGACTCGTTAGCAACTGATCGTTTTGGAATAATGCAGCGTTGAAAAAACGCAAAGGGACTTAAGGTCCGGGTTGGGGCTGCCTTATTACTGGTAGGATGTGACTTAAAACCTTGGATGAAGCCCAGGAGTGCACGTGCGCCTCGGATACTGGGTCTTATACCCGCAATATTACTCGCGAGTCCCGAAGAATGTTGTGTCTAAATGTGACGAATTAAGCCCCCAGCTTTGAGAAAGCAGAGGAGGGCGGTGATACTGGCGGTATCGTATGCAAGAGCGTTCCTGATGCTGTTGGGTATCCCATACGCCTCCCTGCAGGCTTGGTATTTGGGGTACTGGCAGAGGTAATGTTGTACATACTTAGTTAGGAACATCGCAGGTTTCACAGTGTGACCAGCCGGGAGATGACCTGCTGATTTCTCATTTAAGGGAGGTGTGTCCAGGAAGAGGTGGTGGCGATCACCAACTGCGGTCCCAGTCTTCCCACAATATCTTTTTTATCCAGGTTTTGGTATCCCCCAGAGGGACGGATGTGCCCTAGAATTCAGGAAAACATTGTGTTCGAGCAAGGATGTTGACAAGGATGCTCTCAAATTTCGCTGGCAGAATCTGTCAAGATTAAGATCGGTTTTCTCTATGCGGCGACGAAAATTAAAGCGGCATTAGCGGAAAAAATGCTGCAAATGTTCGGGAAGCTGTCCGAGACTTCCAGATTTTTCTCTGTGACCACGATCCCGACTCATCCGTAAAACCATGGGGTGTACCCCTAACTTTATGTTCGGACCGGATAGCTCATGTCTCGCTCTGCAAGCAAACGTGCCTACGGACGGACTTGCTGGCGGTCATGGAAACCCCACCGAGTAGCCCAGCGGAGAACGGCACTGAAGGCAAGGATGTGCTTTTATCCGCTTGTGTGCTGGAGTGTCACCGACGACAATCAACAGAATTCCGTCGGCGTATATAAAAATGTAGATGTAAGTAAGAAGTAAGAAGCGAAACACACCGTTCATGGTGATGAGAAACAGAGTAACAGCCAAGACAGACCCTTGGGGTGCGGTAGTTTTTTCTCGAAGCCTGATTTCCAATTAGTACTTGGAAGGAGTAACCTGTTTGGAAATTCCGGACAAAGTTGAAAACGAAAGGTGTTCATGTCCTGTAGAACGCCTTCGAAATGTCGGTCCATGTGTCTGCCCTTCTTGAAGGCGTCCTGTAGGACGTCTCCCAAGCCAGAGAAGCAGGAGCCCGTTCCATAGCCTGGGCGGAAGGCGTGCTGCCAAAAACCGAATCTGCCATCTGTTTCGAGTTCTTCACGTAGCCGGCGGTTTACTAACCTCTCGCCGACCTTGGATACGCAGGAGGTCAGCGAGATTGGGCGGAGTTTCTCGAGAGGAAACGCTGGTTTTCGGGATTGGAATAACGAAACTTTATCGCCACTCATCAGGGAAGATTTGGCCAGTCCAAGCCTGATTGACCAATTCGAGAAACAGTATTTTGCTGGGGGAGGCGGTTCTTTGACATGGGGTACCCTATTCCATCTGGACCTGACGACTGTCCGCTACTCTTAGAAAGTTTGGCAGAGGACGATGGTCCTCTGGAACTATGCTAATGTTGGGAAGTATTCACTAGTGATTTAGCTACCTCAAGTAGATCGGAGATGGTACGATCTTGAGCATCGAGGTGAATGGGGAAGAATCTGCGCTTGCCACTTGCGCTGTTCACCATAGTTCAACGGCGGATTGAGTCGGGTTAGCAGAGTTGATACAATCTTCAGACTGTTTCCTCTTGGCCTCTTGAATGACTGACCTGCATCCATAATGTTTCTCTTTGTACAACTGTAACGCACTTAACTTGCCTGGATGACCAGCGGGAAGCCTCCTGAGTGCACAGAGGGCTTTTATTCTTGCTTTCACCATCCGACGCGTTTGATCAGACCACCTGCGGAATGCCTTCCGCCCTGGCCGACTACTGGATTGTGGGATTGTAACACCGGCTGCAACTAACATGGTTTAGGTGAAGTTGGGTAGAGTTGACGGTTTATTTTGCTCTTGTGCGCTTCGAATATGGTGGTCATATGCCTTCTAATCGGCTGCATCTTAGCGCCATCGCGGCCTTCGGGAGATGTTCGGTGGAGATGCGTGGGCGGTGACCAAAATTGGAAAGTGGTTGCTCCCAAATAAATCGAAATACACTTCCCACTTGAGAGCAGGGAGAAAGGACTGAACGGTGGATAACCCATTATTGAGAGGCACTAGGTCTGCCGTCTCAAATACTTCTAGAAGTGCGATCGCTCGGGGATCTGACCTAAGATCTCCCCAGGCTGGGTAATGACCTTTTATCTCCCCAAGAAGAGGATAGGGGCAGAAAAATCGCCTGTAATGTCACATGTCGAGGTTGGGTAAGTTATTCCAAAATCCGTTAATGTTCCACTGGAGGTAGGGTTTGATCTCCAGAGGAAGGGTGGGATCGGATAGGAGGTTGGGAGACTGCATTGATGCGAGCCAATGCATTGAGGTAATTGGATGAGGAAGGTCAATTTCTAGGATGCTCAATTTCTCCATAACGCTCGCATTTTCAAGATACAAAGTGGCTACGCCATATAAGTTTTTTATATTTAAAAAATTGGGTATTGGCAAGTATGTACTCCTGGCAGGCTATTGCGCTTCGGCACACCTACAATTGCATCTTTAAGTTTAAATTCATCAAGCTGCGTCCTAAGTTCTCAAGAAAGCACACATGATTATGGAAAAATTTTGGCAAACTAATGTTCCTAACTTTGGTTTCACAGCCTGGGCCGGGTTTTGTGGACCCAGCCTGGAATACCATCCTCAACCCTATATGGTGTTTAACTAAAATTCCGTATTCAACGCAATCAGCAAGGAAAAACCGTCGGCCATATGAATAAATTGTGCCAGATGCATGAGCAACGTTAAAGTTATTTATCTTTTGCATGCCCCCTGAAGTCTTTTTCTATGATTTACTTTATTTTCTCAATTTCACACTCGATAGTTTACTAGTTTCCCGCTATATACACCCAGGTTTTTTACACGGTTTGGTTTTAGTCGTTTAAGACCTTTAGAGTCAATGAAACAATGAGTTAACCCCACGAAAAAATTCACAAAAAAATAAAGAAAATTCAGGTGGTATTTAAAAAGCTGTGAAATTTTGGGTTAACCGAGAAATAAATGAATTCCAACCGCGTAAAAAAAACCTGGATGTATTACGCGTATATTACGCAATAGTTTATGATTGCATGATACGGTCCTTAAGCTGGTTACGTAAACCATTGGAAGCCTTATTCGCAGCAGCGCAGCGGATGTCACTTCACGGATACCATCGTTGTCATATGTCACAAGCGTTTCAAGGTTAACAAACTATTCAACTACGTCAAACATATCTCCATCTAGCACACATCATCACCAACTCCACTTCATCTCGGTACTTCGACTTGAAAGATTTAATGGTTAAACCAACCCTCAACATCTCCATGTTTAGCGGATCGTTCTGCGATCGACTCTAATAAGGTCGATACTGTTCGCAAAGCCCAGAAACATATGTGATCCTGTGATGATAGTGCCGTTCCTCTGAATGCAAAATTTCTTAATCACACCATCAAGTGGAATGCTGAACAACAAATTTAAAAAGCGCATCGCCTTACTTCAATCTAAGGTCACAAACGAGATCCACGCTCTTGTCCACGCTTCATCTTTATTCCGAAATCTTCACACTTTTTTTTACCAGGATCTCAGCAATTAGTTAAACTTTTACCGAGATTCGCACAGCCGAGCCCAGCAAACATGTTTTTCGCCGAGATTTCTGTCAAAGTGGCTGACAATCAGCTTACAAACATCGTTTTGTCCGTCATATAAGTTTTTATTTTGCTGGGAACACGGCTGTGCGGATTTTTGCCGAGTTGCAGAAATAAAAACAGAGTATGGGTAATGACGGCTTTGGCAGGTTTTGTTCTATTATTGGCAGGGGGTTTTTATGACTGATTATGCTCAAATTTGGCCCAAACATTCTTTGCATATCAAAGAATATTGTGGCCAAATTTCATAAAATTCGGTCGACAAAAACCCCCCTGCCAATAATAGAACAAAACCTGCCAAAGCCATCTGTTCCTCTATGTTGATTCCTAGCCATCAAGTACTGCATGTATCAGTATTATCGGAAAACCATGTTTAGATATTATCTGCCACAGTTCATTTTTTGTTTTGTAATCGATGAACATATGGGTAGTCTACAAGTTATACTCATGGTATTTATCAAGGACCATCGGTAGGTTAACCATCTGTTCTATCGTTAATCGGATTATTATCTTTTATCAAATCCTCGAGGCACTCCTTCCACCTGGCTGCCATAATCTTGATCAGTACTGTAAAAGATCGTAATCGTCATAAGACAGAAAGCAAAGCGCCTTTTTCTATTTCAGGCGACCAAATAAAAGAATCGTGGGTTCTTAGATCAATTTCGCATGAAAGGCAGTCATGAAAAGATGTTGTATGCGAAGAATAGTGACTTGTCGATAAATTAATTATATTCCTTTAGTTAACCGAGTTGAAGGTGGTAATAAACACAAAAATAAATCAGATGTTCCACACTTTCATGCACTGTCACGGGACAAATATTTTTTTAAATTTTTTTAGCATTTCTATAGATATAGCTGGGAACACGAGCTGGGAACGGCTTTGGGACAGAATGTCGAAAGACAAAAGGTCGACGGACAAAAGGTCGACGGACAAAAGGTCGAAGAGACAAAAGGTCGATGGGACAAAAGGTCGAAGGGACAAAAGGTCGAAAGGACAAAAAGTCGACGGGACAAAAGGTCGACGGGACAAAACGTCGACGGGACAAAAGGTCGAAGGGACAAAAAGTCGAATGGACAAAATTTAAAAATTCATACTTCTGTATACATGAAAAATACTAAATATACGACTAGTTTGAAAACATGTTTCTGAAAAAAATTTAGCTTGTTACATTTCCCAGAGATTTCTCCTTCTTTATTTCATGGGCAGTTCTTTAACCAATTTACGGTGAATATTCAACAGCCAGGGCGACCATTTATGATTTTGATTAGTTCGAGAACTGAAAAATTAAAACTTGTTAGATCGTGCTCTTGTAACACGTGTCGCTTCGAGTGCATGTTTGAGTGAAATACGTTGGTTTTGGTATCTTTGATTCAGTGTCGTATAATTAATTATTTCACCAACGCGACTTCCTATACATTCCTATACATTACATTCCGATGTCGATCATGGAGAATCAGAAGTCTCTTGAATAAATGTGTGTCAAATTCATTTTCCACTCATCATCATGTATTAGATGGGAATATTATTGGTTTTAATTCAACGTGACGTTATTATTGGTTTTAAATAAGAAATAAACACTGAATCATGTACACAAAAACTGGCCTTAAGCCGTATATAACAGTTTACATTATGCACATTATTCGGTGATTCAACCGTACGAATCATTTTAACACTGAAACATGCGTGATGTTGTATATTATACAACATTAACGAAAAAATCTCTCTCATGGTACACAGCATGAACGATCCTGCATTAGTGTTTCAGGATAAAATCATGATTGTGCATATGCAAGCACTCGGAGTATTCGAGAAACGGGTGCTGAGGACCACCTTTGGCGGTGTACAAAAAGACGGTTTGTAGCGGCGAACAATGAACCACGAGCAAGCCCAGCTCTACGGCGAACCCAATATCCAGAAGGTAGCTAGAAGGGGTACGATGGGCAGGGCATGTTTCAAGAATTCCGTACAACTACCCTGCAAAGATGGTGTTCGCTACCGATCCGGAAGATACGAGACGGTATGGAGCACAGCGAGCGAGGTGGGCAGACCAAGTGTAAAACGACTTGGCGAGCGTGGGGCGCATTCGAGGCTGGAGAGATGCGGTATCGATCCGTAAGTTAACGTCGTTGCCGACCGGACTTTGTGAATTTCCATCGACGTTCCCATCGGTGTCAGCATTTTGGAGTTGGCAACATCAAGGCGCATCAGCAGAACCAGGCGAACGATATCGAAGGCGATCATCAAACCTGTACCTACCGAGCCAGTGCAGACTTAGCATACTTGTAATGTAGTTAAGTTAAGGATAATAAATCAGTTGGTTGTGTACAGTGAAGGTAGTGAGACGTTTAACTTTTTTTAAACAGAACTCCGTGTTCTCGAATTATTAACTCGTGTATTGTGGCGTAAAATTGTTGATTCAGTGGTTTCTGTTTAGATGTAAGCTAAATAAATGAATGAATATGCTGAATTTGTTGAAAACATGGGCCAATATGACCCTTATTTGGCCACGTGTGCCCCCCTGATGACGGCACTCACATCATAGTTTTCATTTGTTTTGTTCTCAATACTATGGCTTTTCAATTTTAACCAATTTTGTAATTTCGACCTTTTGTCCCTTCGACTTTTTGTCCTTTCGACATTTTGTCCCGTCGACCTTTTGTCCATTCGACCTTTTGTCCCGTCGACCTTTTGTCCCTTCGACCTTTTGTCCATTCGACCTTTTGTCTGTCGACCTTTTGTCCCTCGACCTTTTGTCCCTCGACCTTTTGTCATAGATTCGCTGGGAACAGCTTTCATAGTGATGGGCGACATGCAAAGGCGCGTGATCGGGTGGTGGCCGATCAACGAGAGAATGTGCAGGTTGAGGATCAAAGGCCGGTTCTTCAACTTCAGCATAATCAACGTCCATAGCCCACACTCCGGAAGCACTGATGATGATAAGGACGCATTCTACGCGCAGCTGGAACGTGAGTACGACAGCTGCCCAAGCCACGACGTCAAAATCATCATAGGAGATTTGAACGCTCAGGTTGGCCAAGAGGAGGAGTTTAGACCGACTATTGGAAAGTTCGGCGCTCACCGGCTGACGAACGAAAACGGCCTACGACTAATTGATTTCGCCGCCTCCAAGAATATGGCCATTCGCAGCACCTACTTCCAACACAGCCTCCCGTATCGGTACACCTGGAGATCACCACTGCAGACAGAATCACAAATCGACCACGTTCTGATTGATGGACGGCACTTCTCCGACATTATCGACGTCAGGACATATCGTGGCGCTAACATCGACTCTGACCACTATCTGGTGATGGTTAAACTGCGCCCAAAACTATCCGTCATCAACAATGTTCGGTACCGACGACCGCCGCGGTACGACCTAGAGCGACTGAAGCAACCTGATGTCGCCACTGCATACGCGCAGCATCTCGAGGCAGCGTTGCCGGAAGAGGGTGAGCTCGATGGGGCCCCTCTTGAGGACTGCTGGAATACAGTCAAAGCAGCCATTAACGACGCAGCGGAGAACAACGTCGGGGATATGGGTCGAAGTCGACGGAACGATTGGTTCGACGAAGAGTGCAGACAGATTCTGGAGGAGAAGGACGCAGCGCGGGCGGTCGCGCTGCAGCAAGGTACCCGGCAGAACGTGGAACGTTATAGACGGAAGCGGAGACAGCAGACCCGCCTTTTTCAGGAGAAGAAACGCCGCCTGGAAGAAGCGGAGTGCGAGGAGATGGAACAGCTGTGCCGTTCTCAAGATACACGCAAGTTCTATCAGAAGCTCAACGCATCCCGCAAAGGCTTCGTGCCGCGAGCCGAAATGTGCCGGGATAAGGATGGGAGCATCTTGACGGACGAACGTGTGGTGATCGAAAGGTGGAAGCAGCACTACGAGGAACATCTGAATGGCGCTGAGAGTACAGGCAATGAAAGTCAAGGCAGCGGAGGAGATGACTACGTCAGTTCAGCGGACGATGGAAGCCAACCAGCCCCCACCTTGAGGGAAGTTAAGGATGCCATTCAACAGCTAAAGACCAATAAAGCAGCTGGTAAGGATGGTATCGGAGCTGAGCTCATCAAGATGGGCCCGGAAAAGCTGGCCACTTGCCTGCACAAACTGATAGCCAGAATCGGGGAAAACGAACAGCTACCGGAGGAGTGGAAGGAAGGGGTTATATGCCCCATCTACAAGAAAGGCGACAAACTGGAGTGTGAGAACTTTCGAGCGATCACCATCCTTAATGCCGCCTACAAAGTGATATCCCAGATCATCTTCCGTCGTCTGTCACCATTAGTGAACGAGTTCGTGGGACGTTATCAAGCCGGCTTCATTGACGGCCGCTCGACAACGGACCAGATCTTTACTGTACGGCAAATCCTTCAAAAATGCCGTGAATACCAGGTCCCAACGCACCATCTGTTCGTTGATTTCAAGGCGGCATACGACAGTATAGACCGCGTAGAGCTATGGAAAATTATGGACGAGAACAGCTTCCCTGGAAAGCTTACCAGACTGATCAAAGCAACGGTGGATGGTGTACAAAACTGTGTGAAGATCTCGGGCGAACACTCCAGTTCGTTCGATTCGCGCCGGGGACTTAGACAAGGTGATGGACTTTCGTGCCTGTTGTTCAACATTGCGCTAGAAGGTGTCATGCGGAGAGCCGGGTGTAACAGCCGGGGTACGATTTTCAACAGATCCAGTCAATTTATTCATTTCGCGGATGACATGGACATTGTCGGCCGAACATTTGCAAAGGTGGCAGAACTGTACACCCGCCTGAAATGTGAAGCAACAAAAGTTGGACTGGTGGTGAATGCGTCAAAGACAAAGTACATGCTTGTGGGCGGAACCGAGCGCGACAGGGTCCGCCTGGGAAGCAGTGTTACGATAGACGGGGATACCTTCGAGGTGGTCGAGGAATTCGTCTACCTCGGATCCTTGCTAACGGCTGACAACAACGTTAGTCGTGAAATACGAAGGCGCGTCATTTGTGGAAGTCGGGCCTACTACGGTGTCCAGAAGAAACTGCGGTCGAAAAAGATTCGCCACCGCACCAAATGTGTCATGTACAAGACGTTAATAAGACCGGTAGTCCTCTACGGACATGAAACATGGACAATGCTCGAGGAGGACTTGCAAGCACTCGGAGTATTCGAGAGACGGGTGCTTAGGACCATCTTTGGCGGTGTACAAGAAGACGGTGTGTGGCGGCGAAGAATGAACCATGAGCTCGCCCAGCTCTACGGCGAACCCAGTATCCAGAAGGTAGCTAAAGCCGGAAGGGTACGATGGGCAGGGCATGTTGCAAGAATGCCGGACAGCAACCCTGCAAAAATGGTGTTCGCTTCCGATCCGGCAGGTACGAGACGACGTGGAGCGCAGCGAGCGAGATGGGCAGACCAGGTGCAGAACGACTTGGCGAGCGTGGGGCGTATTCGAGGATGGAGAGATGCGGCCTCGAACCGTGTATTGTGGCGTCAAATTGTTGATTCAGTGTTATCTGTATAGATGTAGACTAAATAAATGAAATGAATGAAATAGATATAGAAAGGGGTAGATATTATGTAAACATCGTGTGACTTCTCTCATTGAAAATGAGAAATTCCAGTACTGATCTTCACTATTAGCAAATTTCCCTCTCGTTGATTGCACATGGCATACAATGGCGCGCGTCATTAACAGTCGCATAAAAACTTCTGCATAGCGTTCCACTCTACGCTCTCTTTAGCACTATAAAAAAGTAGACGAAGATTTGTTAGATGCTCTGGAGCTTCCAAACCTTTCTGGATTTTGATTTTGATGTTGCACGTGACCAACAGACCGATCTATGGTGTCTTGGCGCTGAGTTGAAACAATATGACATGATTATATACAAACTACAGTGTTCCCACAACATACCATTGAGGGTCGTTTGGCCGAATGCCACTAGGCCGAACAAACCATTAGGCTGAAACCTATCTGACCGAAATCATTTGGCCGAAAGGGTCATTTGGCCGAAAGGGTCAATTGGCCGAAAGAGTCATTTGGCCGAAAGGGTCGTTTGGCAAAAAGGGTCATTTGGACGAAAGGGTTATTTTACCGAAAGGGTCATTTGGCCGAATAGGTCATTTGAAATGTGAGAAATTAGGAATGAGAAGAGAGACGTCTCACTTCTCACTCTTCATTTTTCTTTTCTCACTGTAAAAAGTGAGAAGCGCGAAATGAGTAGTGAAACGTTTCACTTTTCACAGTGAGAAGTGAGAAATGAGAAGTGAGACGTCTCACTACTCACTTTTCACAGTGAAAAGTGAGAAACGCGAAGTGGTAGTGAGACGTCTTACTACTCACTTCACGCCTCTATTTTTTACAGTGAGAAGTAAGAACCTCATTTTACAATGAGAAGTGAGAAATGAGGAATGAGAATTGAGACGTCTCTCTTCTTACTCCTAATTTCTCACTTTTCAAATGACCTATTTGGCCAAACGACCTATCTGACCAAATGTCCTATTCGGCCTAATGACCCTTTCGGTCAAACGACCATTTCGGTCAAACGATCCTTTCGGCCAAATGACCATTTCGGTCAAACGACCCTTTCGGCCAAATGACCCTTTCGGCCAAATGACCCTTTCGGCCAAATAACCTTTTCGGCCAAATGACCCTTTCGGCCAAATGACCCTTTCGGCCAAACGACCCTTTCGGCCAAATGACCCTTTCGGCCAAATGACTTTCGGCCAAACAACTTTCGGCCTAGTAGCATTCGGTCAAACGATTCTTCTCCGAAAAATGAATTGATATCCCAATGAGCTAATCCAACTCAAACGATTTTTTTGTCCTTAAACTCAAAATAATGGTGGAGATATTGCACATCTTCTGATTGATAACTGAAAGTATGAAATACTGAACTTAAGGGCAGTTGGGAGTGTTTAAGAAGACTTGGGAATACTGTAATGTTTCCATTATGGTGTGACGATGTCCCAAGGAGCAAATTCCACTCAAAAGAATGGCAGGGACATCTCGCTTTTTCTTATGATTATTTAGAATACCAAGATCTGTAATGTATCAATAACGCTTCAATGATGCCCCAAGAAGCTATCCCAACTCATGAAGATGGGTGAGACATTGCACATTAAAATCCCGTAGATGGGTTCGCTCCGAGGTCTCCTACTTTGATGAGTTGTGTGGTCCGAAACCATTTCGTTCGTCGAATGATGAATACTCAACCACCCAACCCCACCTGGCACCCAACGGTGCCAGAAGATGTTCACCGTGACCTTCACCATATTCCAGCAATGCCATGTGTCGCTTTTACTTCACTGAACCATTCTCTGACCGGCAATCTCCAATGTGGGAAGCTGCGGGAGGTTTGTTAAACCCCCCCCCCCCTAAGCCCGCGCCTTCGATAAGGTGCTGCCCAGATCGGAGTGGATTTCATCGTGCAGTTCCTGACTCACTTCAACAAAGTTTGTTCCATTGTCGGAGTATATTCTTAATCTTATGAATGCCTATTTAGATGCATCGATGGACAAACTGGTAACCACAGTAGCAATAGTTTATTCAATACACAATTTACTCATTTCGTTCGATAATCATTTCACAAATTGTCTATGATTTTTCTGCATTGTTCAAAATCACCGAAAATCTATGAAACTATTCACCAAAAACAATCTGCTGTCGAGATTTAGGTAAAATTTTCAGAATGAGGTACATAGACGAATCAACAGAACTTTAGCACTACCACGACAATAAGCACCAGTATAGTATTAAAAAGCAAACAGATTTTTCAAAGAAAAAAAATTGAGTTTGATCATCAAAACAAAAATATTCTAAGCTAGAAAATATTTCATTGGTACTGCTTCGACTAATTTGGTAGTACCGCAACAATAGGGCATACCACAACGATAGATCCTCTACCTTAATTATCTAAAGAATTTGAAAACTTTACATCTCATGCTATCGCAATGTGCATGACTTTCCGAGCATTAGAATGCAAACTAACATTCCGCTTCTTCTATTTATTATTGAAAGCTAAGGTACTAGTCATTTTTCAAGTGTTCATCATGTCAAACGGAATACTAGCCGTTCTTTTGGCAATCAACAGCATCGTACCACTCAGAGATATAAAAAATACTTTCAAAAGTTTCAGTTCCGAATATCTTTATGGAAATGCATCGGCATATATACGAAACACGTGCGAATTCGAGCAGGAGTACGATTTTATTGTGGTCGGAGCAGGATCAGGCGGTTGTGTAATAGCTAATCGGCTGAGTGAAAATCCAAATTGGACCGTATTACTGCTGGAATCCGGAGTTGAGGAAAATTTGCTCCTCAGTGTTCCGATGACAGCTTCGTTAAACGTTAAAACTAGTCGGTGACGAATTCATAATTAAATTGAGTGGAATAAATAATGTTACGTCTTTTGTGTTTAGGCTATAATTGGAATTATCGTCCTGAATCGATGTCAACAGCTTGCATGGGTCTTCCTAACGGAAAATGTCCTTGGCCAAGAGGTCGTGGCCTAGGTGGATCGAGTTTACTGAACTTCATGGTTTATACACGTGCCCATAAACTTGACTACGATGACTGGGCCGCTGCTGGAAACAACGGTTGGAGCTATGAAGATGTTTTACCATATTTTAAACAAGGTGAAGAAAGTTATTTGCAAACATCACAGAATTCATACGAATCTCCTCTACTTAATAAGTTTCATGCTGCAATGGAAAATATCGGGTATCACGAAATTGATCCCAACGATAAAAATCAACTTGGTTATTATAAACTGCGATCAACAACAAAAAATGGGCAACGCTACAGTGCAGCTCGGAATTATCTCCATCCTGTTAGAGATAGACCAAATCTACACATTTCCGTACAATCAAATGTAACTAAAATTCTGATTGACCCCGAGACGAAAACTGCTTATGGGGTTGAATTTATGAAGCGATGTATGCTTCATAAAATTTATGCGCGCAAAGAAGTCATCCTATGCGCAGGCGCGATAGCTTCTCCTCAGCTACTCATGCTGTCTGGTATCGGGCCGAAACAACATCTTGAAACTTTCGGCATACCTGTGATACAAGCCCTCGATGTCGGACACAATTTACACGACCACTGTTCATACACCGAACTGAACTTTCTTCTCAATCAAACTGCCACAATGGTTCCAGATAGAACAACTGCTGAACTGTTTCAGGAATACATCACCAACCATACCGGCCCATTCTCCATACCAGCCAGATTCGAATCTATTGCATTTGTTAAAACTCCTCACTCTGATCTTCCCGCAGAATATCCTGATCTAGAAATCCTACTTGTTTCAACCTACCTGAATGGGGAAAACACCAACGTTGGGTTACAACTTCTCGGATTACCCCAAATCATGACCGACAGTATCTTCGTGAACTTCCCTGGCCACGACAAATTCAGTCTGTTTCCTATCATAATGCGACCGAAAAGTCGCGGCAGAATTTCCCTCAAATCTTCCAACCCATTTGTACCACCACTCATGGAACCGAACTACCTGAGCAATCCACACGACGTCACCACGCTCATCGATGGCATGAAGATGGTGATACAAATTGCCGAATCCCAAAGCTTCACCCAATACGGATCACACCTGGACCCAACTCCGCTGGCAGCATGCTCTCATTTACCTTTTAGAACCGATCCGTACTGGCGATGTGCCGTCCAGCAGATGGGAAAAAACATCCATCACCAAGCGGGAACATGCAAGATGGGACCGACATGCGATCCAACAGCCGTCGTCAATCCCGAACTCCAGGTGCACGGTGTGAGCAATCTACGTGTGGTGGATGCTTCCGTAATTCCTTTGCCAGTGGCCGGCCACACGAACGGAGTAGTGTTTATGATCGGCGAGAAGGCAGCCGATATGATTAAGCGGCACTGGGCACGTACGGAAAGCTGCTGATCGGGATGTGATGGCTGATATGGGATGCAAAAACAGTGTAGACCGTTGCAATAATTGATTAGGTCCTACGCAAAAGCGACAAAAACTTAGTTCCAAGAAATAGGGCAAAATATTTATTTTTTTTTATATAAGGTGCCTTTCACAAATAACGTAACATTGTATGCGGAGGGAAAGGGTCAGGCCGAGTGTTACGATCCATGCAAAACATTAGACCTTCCAATCAAGAAGTGTTAAGGCTCCCCCAGACCTAAGCGATTTCATCGCCGCGACGGCGACAAGTAGTTGCCGCGATTCTATCTCTGGGTCGCTGCAGGCAATGATCTACTTACGCTTCCATACCAACGGCGACAGAATCGCTGTCGCCAAGCGATAGAATCGCGTCGCGACTGTCGCGTCGCGTGTGTTTGGAGGAACCTTTATGAGGGGGAGATTGGGGGTAAAAAATCATCAAATCGTTACGTAATTTGTGAAAAAAAACCCTAAGTTGTCTACAAATCGATAATTTATTGTGAAGCATCTCATGTATTATATTGTAGGAAAAGCTACTTCAGTGCAATGTGTCGAAAGGCTTTGATGTGATGCTACCAATAAAACATATTTTTCAAATTTGTTCAGCAGTTTGTCAATGTAGAAAATAGCCGAAAATCTCGAAAATAATTACCGAATAGTTCTGTTCATATTCATAGAAATCAATCTGATCATAATCCCACTAACACCCCTTTGCTTCTAATCCTTTCAATTTTAAATAAGTATGCTTTTTTTGTTTTGCCATCGATGTAACTACAAATTATGTGTGTTTGATATTAAATACCATGACCCATTGGCCTTTTATCGGAAGATATTGTTTTGAAGTAGAGAAATGCAAGAAAGAGTAACTTGCACGCACATAATGCAATACCGTTCCATTATACCACTGGCCGGTCGTTCTTGATTTTGAAAGCTCGATGTGCAAAGCGATGTGCAAAGCTTTCCATAAAAAGCTCCGAACAGAGCTAAGTTTGTGGAGAGCAAAAATTATAGCAATTGATTGGAACTTTGATGTTGCATGAAAAAAAGAAGCAGAAAGATGATAATCGAAAAAATCTCCACGGGGAAGTATACGAAAAAGTTTTTAAAACTCTTCTCAAATATTCTATAAGCATTTTAATTAAAAACGGTAAGCAGTGTAATATAAGTGCAAGTGTAATATCATAAAATAATGTTTACTATATACAGTAGAAGAAAAGTCTGACCCCGTACTGCTTAGCGTTTTTAATTAAATTGCTTGTTGAATTTTGAGAAGAATTTCCAAAACTTCTTCGTATGCTTTCCCGTGGAGATCGTTTCGAATATCATCTTACTGCTTTTCTTCCTCATGCAACATCAAAGCGTTGTTTTTCTTCTTTCGGTCGGACGGGTTTTGATCGAACTGGGCACCTTCCGAGTATTTCCGGAACTCGGTTCCTCTGGGGAACAGCCACTTGTCATTCAATTCGGAAATCCACCTTGCGACACGTCAAACCTCATTGTTTTACAAAATACTACAGCACACCCCAACAAACAATTTAAGCTGAATAAGCTTTTTTTTTTAGCTGGAGAAGACTATTTTCGATTGAATAAGCGCTTAATCAGCTTCCAATGTTTATTAAAGCTGAAGGCCATTTTGAAGGATTATGAATATGATCAAACAGGCCACCTTCCAAATGTTCCCGGAACTTGGCTTCCCTGGGAAATAACTACTTTTCGATCAATTTTGGAGCCCTTCTTGTGGTATGTCTAACTTAATGATTTCACAAAATAAGCATAAATAATAATTGGGGAAGTGACCAATATTAGAACCCATGTTGTGACTTGTCAAACTTATGATTACCCAAAATAGCACTGAAGCACATTTAGACATTTTTCGATCGAACTGATCACCTTACGGGTGCTCCCGGAACCTGACTCTCATTGTTCTTGGATTGTTGGACGGCATTCCTAACTCCTCTCAAGGTCAACTGCTGGAGTCGTCTCATTACTCATTAGTTTCGAACCAATCGTTCCGTCGACTTCTTCTCACATACACGACACGTTGCTCTCCGCTACATCAATAATGGCTGCTCTAACTGTACTCTAGCAGGATCAAAGAGGGGCCCATCGAGCTCATCATCTTTCGGAAGCACTACCTAGAGAATAGAGAAGTCGCTCTAGGTCGCACCGAAGTGGTAGTAGATATCAAACTTGGGGCCAGTTCCATCGGAAACCGTCAAAAAGTGGTTTAGTGTATTCATTATGTAAAATCATGGAGTTTGACATGTCGCAAGATGGACTTCAAGATTCAACGAAAAGTGGCCTCTTGGTTCCGGGAACATCCGGAGAGTGGTCAATTCGATCGAAAATTGTCGAAATGTTCTCTAGTGTACATTGTTTTGCAAAATCAAGAAGTTTGACGTATCGCAAGATGGGTTCCAAAATTAAACGAAAAGTGGCCACTTTCCCAAGGGAATCCGATTTGCAGGTGGCCATTTCTTCCGAGAGGGAGGTATCCCCATTACTCATTCCACAAAAAAATTACCTCGATTCTTGAAACTATATGAATTTTGTGATCTATTCCAGAAGAATGCTTGAAAATTCATTCGATTTTGAATTTTGAGTTTGCCGTAAAATGGGGGTTGGGGACGTACGTGTTAACCTGAACAAAACCTGAACGAACGCAGTGGGCAAGTTCTTATACCTCATATTCACGGAAAATCAAGGGAAAAACGTCCCCTGGACTGAAAAGGGAACATTAAAAGGGCAACAAGTCATACCTATACTCCAAACCGGGCACCTTACATTATTCATGCAAGAATTGCGGGGTCCTAAGCTCGGTTGAGAACTTTGTCCTCTATTTGAAGCACCATACGAGACAGCGACGACTGTTTTATTTTATTTAATAAGTCTTTCACTTTGGGCTACCCGGATACAACGTAGGAGGCGAAGGGGCTTTCCTTGGATATTCCAAGGATGTTGGACACACTCCCCCAGTTACCGGACAGGATCATATATAAAGACAGGATCACCGTCTTCGCACAGACTGAATACAAAACACGTAGCATTACACAACGGACAGGACATTCAAGCAACACCCATTGGATTAGGGGATAATTTATCGATCTACGATCATCGATTTACGGTCAACTATGCAGATTTTCCTGGAAGAGTGCATTTTTCCTGATAGTGGAAGAGACAGAAACTGATGATTATGCCGCAGCTTGTGAAAGCCCCAAGTAACCAATCGACATACAAAGCATTCAACACAACGGGGAAATTGCATGAGAGCAGCACCGTAGCGTGATGTTGGCCGGGTTGGCCCCCGCCAAGAGCACCAGCCCTCAGTGGGCGCCGAAATCAAGAATTGTTTTAGTTTAAGAACCAAGTGATAACAAACCGACTACAAAGTTCAAAGGTTTATGGTGTATTTTGAGTGATTTGGAGCAAACAAAGAATTTTTTTATCCCTAGTCAACATGTCAAATAATTTGCTCTTAGTTTTGACCGCTATTTCGGACTAGCAAACTAGCGAATATGTAAACGCTATTGTGAATTTACTCGATATAAAGATTTCCCCGATTACTTTTACCACAGAGAACAGACGTTCATCTTAATTCGCGTGCTTGTGTAAAGTTTGTACTAGTCATTTTGAAGTATGTCGTTATGCTCCCGTTGCGCGGTGCTAGCACAGACAAACAGACGTAACAGCCTGAAAATTCCTAAGACGTAACAGCCTGAATTTCTAAAAAATCCATCGTTCAACTCCTCTACCACCATCTTGCGAGCATGTTACACAAAACAATGTTTCGTTTGACATTGTTACCAGAAGGCGCTAGAGTGAAATGTCAAACTCGAAGAATTTCGACGGCAGCGCCTCTAGTTGTGAAATGCACAAGCAATCAAATTCAAATTGATCGTTGAAGTCATGGTCGATGGTGATTTCCATAGTGTTACGTCTGTTTGTCTGTGGTGCTAGTGTGCTGATAAATATGGTTAAAATTTGCCGTGTTTTACTTTTTAGCGCTAGTGTTCATTCCGAACTGCTCCTAGGGTCGCTCTTAGGTGGCAGCACTACACTGTTTACGTAGTGTATGCCAACGCCATCACTTAGTGAGATTGAGTTTTTGTGTCGGGCAGCTTTAAATCTTTACACACGTTTTTACCGAAATTTTGTTACAGCATCCATGTCTGTTCTCTGTGCTTTTACGGCTACTTAGATGAAGCCCAAAAAATCGAGGGGAACGCCAATAATGTAAACATCTTAATTTAATTTCAATAATTATAAAGATTTAGTTAAATGAAATCAATTCTTCAATATTACAGTCGCGGAACTTTATGAAATAATTCAGATATTTTTGTTTATGTTTTTTGAACAAATATTGAACAATGATATGGAAATGCTAATATCATCTTCCAAACTTGGACGTACATGTTCATGATAGCATTAGAGGCGAAAGTATAGAATTGATAGTTCCGTTAGGATACGGCAGGCATGAAGAATGTTTCGTTTAACTTCACGTAGAAGTAACACACACGAAATCATTAATTTAGTGTACTACCCTTGGTGGGGGCATCCATCAATTCAGCTGTTATTGGTCGACGGTACAGCAGCAGTGCCTTTCTCTGCTTTGTTCTCTCCGAGGCAGCCAAGTTGGTTGCGACGAGACGGACGCAATGAGAAAACAGAACTCTAGATTGCTTTGAGAATAGGTCGTATGTGCAAAAGAGAGGCTCTCTTCGTTCACGCTCTCTTTCGCTTGTACATAAGCTAGTTTTGCATATTTTGCCACATTTTCACTTCAGAACACTAGACAAAGCTATAATCTTTAGATATCTGCCAAGAAATCTGAAGTAAACTTTATTATAGATCTGTAATAATCGAAAGAGAATGGAGGCAAAGAGAGACTCTCTTTTGCACATACGACCTATTCTCAAAGCACTCTAGAACTGTGCAATAAAAATCCTATTCGACTAAATGCTGATGTCATATTAGAAATTTGGAGACAGTAGGGTTTCTTACCCCATTCCCGGCCTAACATGCGTACGACTGCATTATTTAACTGATATTTATGACAGGAAGCAACTTTTTCTGAAATTTGTAGGCTGTTTAATACTGCATAGGGGTTCACTTCTGTTTAAAAAATAGCTATTCGTGCTAAATATCGTTCAAAGAAGCTTTTATTTGATTTAAATTAACGAGGTGCAGCACTCATTTTAGTCATAGCTTTTTCGGTCCACTTCAAACCAGTTCTCGGCCTAAGCAAAATTTCAATCAATCTCTCAACATCTTACTCTCATTCTCTCTCGGAACAGTAGAAAATGCGATGTAAATAAAAATATGAAGGTTCCACAACAACGTGATGCCAAATGCTATTTATTATTCATAATAATTTTTATTTGGTTGAGAAGATATATAAACTCATCCAAATTTCTTCCAAATACTTTAAAACAATATTTATTTCACCTTTTAAAATCGAGAGAACTATAAATAATATGATAACGTCAACATATTAGACAATTTTCCTATTAACGATGAAGGATCATTTTTATAATCCTGGCCTTTTGGCAGCACGGTGCGGCTAGAAGTTCTTGGGCCGAGGTGAATTCTCGCTTAACTTTTCAAAAGGACCTAAGTAACATTTTTTCATGAATTAATTTGAATAGCGCAATCAACAGAAAAACATGAAAGCTTTCGATTGCAGTACTCAAATTAATTCATGAAAAAAATGTTACTTAGGTCCTTTTGAAAAGTTAAGCGAGAATTTTTGTTCGGTTTGTGAATACATTTCAAAACGTATTCTAGTATGTTTAAATAAGTTCTAGTGAAACGAACAAATAAGAATAATTGAAGTGCGGATGTTTAGAATTATGGTGTGGTGATTAACAGCTTCATGCAATGGTTGTATCGAGCACTGTGACGATTTTCAGGTAGGTGTTTATTCGATAATACCGTTTTGTAAAAGTGGAAAGAATCACTCCGGCTCAGTGGTGTGGCATCGGAGAGTGAAATTTTGAATTCTACATTTTTATTTTCTACAATTGAATCAAGTAACACAAGTGATAGAAAAATATTGAGTATTGTGAAAAATAAATAGGAGACTTTTTAAAAATTATCAACCATAAACCTACAACTTATAAACAGTTTAAATCATTAGTTTTCTGTGCAGTGAGCCGGGAACCGGGTCCATAGGCCCAAGTAGTGATTTACCCTACTCGTCGATAGCAAATCCTTCCGCACGCGATGGCATATGAGCAAGTCAAACCACCTTCCTTTTGCCAGTGGAGATATATCAGCTTCCACACTGATATTCTTCCCTCCCCCTTCATACGGGAGCTTGGTAGAAGGAAGGTCGTGCGATATGTGCCATCACAAATATTGCCCTCCGCTCGCTTTTAAATCGACTTCTATAAAAACATTCTTCATGCCTGCCGTATCCTAACGGAACTATCAATTTTATACTTTCGCCTCTAATGCTATCATGAACATGTACGTCCAAGTTTGGAAGATGATATTAGCATTTCCATATCATTGTAAATCGTTTAACTTCACGTAGAAGTAACACACACGAAATCATTAATTTAGTAAATATTGAACACTTTATATCTCACGAACAGGTAATAAATATTATTTACATCTAACTACCCCTCACCTACTGGAGCACGTGCTAATTCTTTTTTCCGCCAGAATTACAAATGCCAAAAAGCACTTGGTCACCGTAAAGTCCTATAAGAAGAGTTACGCCATGTGCCACGTTTGACAGGTCTCCTGCTCGTTTGGAACACGCATTTGTATGGATCTGACAGATGATTCTGTTCCAGTTCTGACACTTGACAACACTGTTATTATAGACTCCGGTAAACAAACATTCGCTCTTTCACTTAGATTCCTGGTTTGAATTTTTTGACGGTTACTTTGTCTCGTTCAAACCAACATTGTATGGTCCCGCGAGTACTTGAACGAACACTTGGTGGAGCGGCTACTCTAACCGACCGTTTCTTCCTAGCATGCAAACGTTCAATATTAGAATCTTTTACTCTACTTTTTAATTGCTAAATAGTACCTTTGGAACTTCTTTAGAACATGAAGTTGCTTAAAGTTCACATTGGAACTTTTGGGAGCCAGAAGTAGCCTGAAGACTTATTTAGCCTCTTGATCAGCTAGAAAGTACTGTCGGAACTTTTTATGAACTCTTAGAAACTTCAAAGAGGATTTTGTTATGCAATGAAGAGCTTTTGGTTGCTTGGGTTTCGGTCTAATCTCGCGCTTAGAATCATTAGGGGGTAAATGAATTGATCGATTTCTCTAAGCCGATCTTTTCTTTCTACCAATGCAAATTGCGGTAGTTTTCCAAAGATTTAACAGTTTGGTGCAGAGCTTTAAATAATCGAATATTTTTGGTGAAGCCCATCGGCCTTCTTTGTCACCCTCACTTCGTACACACACTCAAATCGAGAATTTCAGCTCGGTAATCTTTTTTACAGATTTAATTCGGTAAAAGAAAATTTTAACCGAGAGCTCAGTTAATTTAGAAGAATTTACTGACATCTGTAATATTTTTCACCGACGTTTCAGCACGTTTCAGTAGTTTGAACTGGAATACTGAGGTTCGGTAATAAATATTACCGATCAACTCAGTTCTATGAAAACACTTGCACACCTGCACACTTAAATCGAGAACTTCAGCTCGGTAATATTTTTTACTGATTTTACCCGGTAAAAAAATTTTCAACCGAGAGGTCAGTTAATTTTAATACATTTACAAAGTTTTGTAAAACATCATACTGACCTCTCAGCAATGCATTAAAATTTACGAGATATCGGTAAAATGGATAACCGAGCTACTCTGTTTAACAAATTCTGATTGAAGCTGTAAAAAAATATACCGAGTACTCAGTGAAACAAAATATACTTTGCTGAATTTACGGTAATACTTTTACAGAACCCAGTTTACACCAGAATCGATTAGGCGCCATATTGTGTAATTATTTTTCTTCAGTTTTGCGCGTGTTTTGCTTGACCAATTAATATTTTCATTGTGGTTGAATTTTCGGTAAGTAGAAGTGATCCATTTTGAAGTCAGCAAAAATATATAACATCTACTTGAATTCCCAGGAATGTGGCTGCATTCATCGGGTTTGGTCCGTGTGGGGTTTGAGTACAGGACAGAGGAAGCCAGCATACCGCTAGGTCTGAAGCGGAACCACGCAGTATATGTATTGTTTGTTAATCAACTTCCTTCTGTTTGATCCACCTGAGCACAGATAACCCGTCGGAATTCCACATCGGACATCGAAAATTTCGACCCATTTCAATAAATATGTACATGGGAGAAACGGTGAAGATTTTTTTCGAGATACATATGAGACTACGTTTAAGAGCAATCTTCACCGAGTCGATCGGTTTGTTGAAAACCGTTGGAAAAATTACTATTTTTTGAATAAATTAACACAATTCCATCAAAAATGTGTTTCATTTATTTTGCGTATCCTAAGGAAGGAAAACAAATGCTCAATTACATTTGTTCGGCAATATTCCTAACAGAGGTCGGTATTCTTTTTACAAACTCATCTGCATTTTTTTATCGGGTGCTCAGTAGCTGTTACAGATCAACACGGTATTTTTTTACATTTCATCATTAAAATTGCAAACCGAGCAGTCGGTAAATGATTCAACTTTTTACTGAGCAGACTGCCGAGAGCTCAGCTGTTGAGAAATCGGTAATTCGTTTACCGAGCCCGTCAAATTAAATTAAGTGTGTAAATGATGATTGATGATAGAGAGAAATTCGATTGTGATTCCGACTACTTCAAAGCAGGATTTTTCGATCGATTAATCCATTCCAGAGTTTTGGACATGTACAATTTGTACATGATTTGTTACGATCAGGGCCGGATTTAGACAAAACGGGGCCCGGGGCCGGAAGGGGGCCCCAGAGCCGATAGCTTGTGAGGGCCCCAAAATGTACAAAAAAGGTTGGTTCTGGTACATAAGATTTGTGGGGGCCCGGGGCCAAAAATGAATTTCTGCCTGTCTGAACCTTATAGACTCCGAAATTAGTAAACAGATCGGCGTGAAAATTTGTATGCAGAGGTTTTTGAGACCGGGGAAGATTCTTAAGATGGTTTGAGACTCCTCCCATTTGGAAAGGGTGGTTCCCATACAAATGAAACAGATTTATCTGCATAACTCGAAAACAATCAGAGAATAAGTCAATTTTACGCGAAACAAAGTTCGTCGGGTCTGCTAGTATTGAAATAAAAAAATCGCGAAATTTCAAAACGTTTCAGGAGCATTCCGCCTTATACTGTTTGCTATTTGAAGCATCTTCCATACACTAAACTTTTTAATCTTTCTTTTACGTGAGATTTAAAATGTAGATTGAATGTTAAATATCGCAGTTTTTTTCCTTAGTAAGACAGGGGCATCCAAAAAAAAGTTCGCCAAGGGCGCCGGGAATCCACGCTACGGCTCTGCTTGAGAGTATCATCCTCAACAGGCTAACACACTGAAAGTACGGACGGCTTGTCAAACAATCAGTTTAGTGTTCATGAGATTAAATAATTTTACGGTGAATGCTATCAACTTGCGAGCCAACGCAAGCCGAAATCGAGGCATGATTGCCATTGCGCCATTGCGTCATCGTTACTCCGGCTTGGCACGCCCGATGGACCTGTATAAAATGTTGGAGTAGTGTAGGGTAGGTGGACTAATTGACTGATACCAAGTGGTACAAAAGACAACCTCCTCTAGTAACATCGACGAATGTGGTTGCAAGTACACTTGGAGATCATAATTGTGACTTGGGTTAGTAACCACAAGTTTATATCGGTCAGTAGCGCCGGGAGTGTAAGGAAGGTGGGACAAGTTTGACATGTCCTACGCATGATTATGATAAAAAACATTGGAAGTCATTGGCTGGCAAGAATATGTGTGTTAGCAAAAGACGATTGCAACGTTAATCAGTGTCTTAACAATAATCATTTAGGTTTCTGGGATCTTATAGAAATAGACCACTGATTATTCTTTTGATCTACAGGCACTTTATAATTCCGAAAGTGCTCAAGGATGTCCAATCTTTACCTCTTAGACTCTCAAGGATTTCCAGAGGTAAAATGGAGTTTTCTGAAACCTGCAAATGCGATTACTATTTACTTTTTTTAGAAGTTATGACAAATAAAGCACGTTTGAATGGATTATTAGAAGCCCACGGAAAAAGTTTTCCACAAACCTCAAAAGATTTATTGAAATAAGAGGAACCAGAAACATCCCAAAGCCCGCTTGAAATCTGATCCGTTGAGACTCTAAGCCCACAAAAACACTCTTTGACAATCGTATAGGGGAACTGTCCCGATCTCCATTTCACTGAACATAAATTCATCTCATCGCGAAACAAAGAAATACTGCACCAATTTTGTCGCTTCTTTTTGCCAACATGCGTGCTAACTGCTGAAAAAAATTACAAAAATAAAAAATAAATCAAATACCTTTTCATTGCTCTGTTTCAGATGGGATGAACATTGGGAGCCATGAGATGAAATCCAGGAGCAGTTTCCCTAGTTGGCTTTTAGCTTTGCTGAAAGTGATATTATATTCTAACGGTTATGCAACGTACACACCAGTCAAGCAGTTTGACGAACATTGACTCCGCCCCCAAGAAAACGCTTCGGTTGCTGCTTTGTTTGAACGTGTGTGAAGCTGTTCGAACAACCATTTGACAGTTGGCGGCTCGGTTGGAAAAAAAATTAAAAAGGTTTGATTTTGGTTTGAGTTGTCGGGGGTGGAGTCAAGGTTCGCCGAACATGTTTGAGCATTTGTAGTGAAGTTGCACAAACCCCCATATATTTTTTGATGGTTGGTGTTCGAGTTGGTGCTTCCTTCGGTCGTTCGTGTGTGATATTCATTCATTTATTCATTTATTTAGTCTACATCTATACAGATAACACTGAATCAACAATTTGACGCCACAATACACGGTTCGAGGCCGCATCTCTCCATCCTCGAATACGCCCCACGCTCGCCAAGTCGTTCTGCACCTGGTCTGCCCATCTCGCTCGCTGCGCTCCACGTCGTCTCGTACCTGCCGGATCGGAAGCGAACACCATCTTTGCAGGGTTGCTGTCCGGCATTCTTGCAACATGCCCTGCCCATCGTACCCTTCCGGCTTTAGCTACCTTCTGGATACTGGGTTCGCCGTAGAGCTGGGCGAGCTCATGGTTCATTCTTCGCCGCCACACACCGTCTTCTTGTACACCGCCAAAGATGGTCCTAAGCACCCGTCTCTCGAATACTCCGAGTGCTTGCAAGTCCTCCTCGAGCATTGTCCATGTTTCATGTCCGTAGAGGACTACCGGTCTTATTAACGTCTTGTACATGACACATTTGGTGCGGTGGCGAATCTTTTTCGACCGCAGTTTCTTCTGGAGCCCGTAGTAGGCCCGACTTCCACAGATGATGCGCCTTCGTATTTCACGACTAACGTTGTTGTCAGCCGTTAGCAAGGATCCGAGGTAGACGAATTCCTCGACCACCTCGAAGGTATCCCCGTCTATCGTAACACTGCTTCCCAGGCGGACCCTGTCGCGCTCGGTTCCACCCACAAGCATGTACTTTGTCTTTGACGCATTCACCACCAGTCCAACTTTTGTTGCTTCACGTTTCAGGCGGGTGTACAGTTCGGCCACCTTTGCAAATGTTCGGCCGACAATGTCCATGTCATCCGCGAAGCAAATAAATTGACTGGATCTGTTGAAAATCGTACCCCGGCTGTTACACCCGGCTCTCCGCATGACACCTTCTAGCGCAATGTTGAACAACAGGCACGAAAGTCCATCACCTTGTCTTAGTCCCCGGCGCGATTCGAACGAACTGGAGTGTTCGCCCGAGATCTTCACACAGTTTTGCACACCATCCACCGTTGCTTTGATCAGTCTGGTAAGCTTTCCAGGAAGCTGTTCTCGTCCATAATTTTCCATAGCTCTACGCGATATATACTGTCGTATGCCGCCTTGAAATCAACGAACAGATGGTGCGTTGGGACCTGGTATTCACGGCATTTTTGAAGGATTTGCCGTACAGTAAAGATCTGGTCCGTTGTCGAGCGGCCGTCAACGAAGCCAGCTTGATAACTTCCCACGAACTCGTTCACAAATGGTGACAGACGACGGAAGATGATCTGGGATATCACTTTGTAGGCGGCATTAAGGATGGTGATCGCTCGAAAGTTCTCACACTCCAGTTTGTCGCCTTTCTTGTAGATGGGGCATATAACCCCTTCCTTCCACTCCTCCGGTAGCTGTTCGTTTTCCCAGATTCTGACTATCAGTTTATACAGGCAAGTGGCCAGCTTTTCCGGGCCCATCTTGATGAGCTCAGCTCCGATACCATCCTTACCAGCTGCTTTATTGGTCTTTAGCTGTTGAATGGCATCCTTAACTTCCCTCAAGGTGGGGGCTGGTTGGCTTCCATCGTCCGCTGAACTGACGTAGTCATCTCCTCCGCTGCCTTGACTTTCATTGCCTGTACTCTCAGCGCCATTCAGATGTTCCTCGTAGTGCTGCTTCCACCTTTCGATCACCACACGTTCGTCCGTCAAGATGCTCCCATCCTTATCCCGGCACATTTCGGCTCGCGGCACGAAGCCTTTGCGGGATGCATTGAGCTTCTGATAGAACTTGCGTGTATCTTGAGAACGGCACAGCTGTTCCATCTCCTCGCACTCCGCTTCTTCCAGGCGGCGTTTCTTCTCCTGAAAAAGGCGGGTCTGCTGTCTCCGCTTCCGTCTATAACGTTCCACGTTCTGCCGGGTACCTTGCTGCAGCGCGACCGCCCGCGCTGCGTCCTTCTCCTCCAGAATCTGTCTGCACTCTTCGTCGAACCAATCGTTCCGTCGACTTCGACCCATATACCCGACGTTGTTCTCCGCTGCGTCGTTAATGGCTGCTTTGACTGTATTCCAGCAGTCCTCAAGAGGGGCAACGCTGCCTCGAGATGCTGCGCGTATGCAGTGGCGACATCAAGTTGCTTCAGTCGCTCTAGGTCGTACCGCGGCGGTCGTCGGTACCGAACATTGTTGATGACGGATAGTTTTGGGCGCAGTTTAACCATCACCAGATAGTGGTCAGAGTCGATGTTAGCGCCACGATATGATGACGTTGATAATGTCGGAGAAGTGCCGTCCATCAATCAGAACGTGGTCGATTTGTGATTCTGTCTGCAGTGGCGGTACACCTGGATACCGATACGGGAGGCTGTGTTGGAAGTAGGTGCTGCGAATGGCCATATTCTTGGAGGCGGCGAAATCAATTAGTCGTAGGCCGTTTTCGTTCGTCAGCCGGTGAGCGCTGAACTTTCCAATAGTCGGTCTAAACTCCTCCTCTTGGCCAACCTGAGCATTCAAATCTCCTATGATGATTTTGACGTCGTGGCTTGGGCAGCTGTCGTACTCACGTTCCAGCTGCGCGTAGAATGCGTCCTTATCATCATCAGTGCTTCCGGAGTGTCGGCTATGGACGTTGATTATGCTGAAGTTGAAGAACCGGCCTTTGATCCTCAACCTGCACATTCTCTCGTTGATCGGCCACCACCCGATCACGCGCCTTTGCATGTCGCCCATCACTATGAAAGCTGTTCCCAGCTCGTGTGTGCTGCCGCAGCTCTGGTAGATGGTATGATAACCTCTAAACGTTCGCACCATTGATCCCTTCCAACAAACCTCCTGCAGCGCTACGATGCCGAATCCACGGTCCTTGAGCACATCGGCGAGTATGCGTGTGCTCCCGATGAAGTTGAGAGATTTGCAGTTCCACGAACCGAGTTTCCAATCGCTAGTCCCTTTTCGTCGCAGTGGTCTTCGCCGATGGTTCCGGTCCGTACTCTCTTGTTGATTGTTCGTGTGTGATATTGTTGGTCGAATAAATTGATTGTCGTGTCGCTGTTGGTAAAACTTGATGGATGTTTGAATAAACGAGAGGTGGAGTCAATGTTAGTCAAACTGTTTGACCGTGTATACGTTCCATTAGAAATAATCGAGATTTATACAATTTTCATTGATCTGTGACTTCTCCTGGAAGCTTGTAAAGATATTCGATAATCGTAAGAATTTCAAGATGTATGTCATGCTCCTTGGAAATCATTAAACAATCTTGGAAAATCAATGTTTGTCCTAAAAATGAAAAAAAATCCCAAATTATGTGAGTTTTCTGTCCGCAAGAACTTTCCAAGTCGGAGACGAGCCAGCCTAGGGCTGAAAGTCTCCTTAATAAAGACACAAAAAAAAACTTTCCAAGTGCTGATTATTTCTAGAATAGATTACATTGCAAGCATGACTGCTTCATATTGAAATGGATTTCACAACAACACGGGACATTTATAGGCCTTCTTTAGCCATGCGGTAAGATGCGCGGCTTCAAAGCAAAGCCATGCTGAGCTCGATTCTTGGTTCGATCTAGGGTTGGAAATTTTCTTGACTTCCCTGGGCATAAAGGTATCATCGTGTTAGCCTCAAGGTATACGAATGCAGAAATGGTAACTTGGCTTAGAAACCTCGCAGGTAATAACTGTGGAAGGCTGAATGAAATGTGTATCAATTTCTTAATACCAGAACTGTTGTTCAAATCGTAGACAAGCTCAATCACAGCGTGTCTTGTAGAACAATATTATCACAAAAAAATGAGCATCGCTAAAATTTCAATTACATAAAAATATAGCTTCTTATCTTTCATTTCCTAAGTATCTTTTTAAATCTACCGAGGGGTCCCGAACAACTTTTTTTCTTTTCCAAATTGAACCAGCAATTTGAGTCTTTAATTCATTTTTAACCATTCTTCATGAATCAAATGTAATAAATGAATATTCTCTATGTTATTTTATTTTAAACCTATTTTCAAAGGCTCAAATTCGGAAAAGCATAAAGGATCCGAAATTATTAAAGTCAACATTTGGCTAGCAAACATTACCGCTTCGCAAGGGTTAAATCTACTGGTATTTTTTAATAGCAACCTCTCTTTGGTCAATTCACTTCCATTTTTTGTTACACTTTTTGGTTTTAAGTGTAATTTAGCAAAAGGATGATATTATCGATCCATTTATACCTACTTGTGGGATTCTCGGTATTCCGATGTGGGATATTTTTTTTTTGAAGCGAGGAACGCACGGCTCCCGTACGTCGTTAATTATCGTACGCTGGACCGAACCTGAACCAAGAGTTAGTTGCTTCCTTTTAGGGATATTTTTTTTTTCGAAGCAAGGAACGCACGGTTCCCGTACGTCGTTAATTATCGTACGCTGGACCGAACCTGAACCAAGAGTTAGTTGCTTCCTTTTAGGTCTCGCCCGGTGAATCGGAAAGGTACGTGAAGCCGGGTCGTAAGGGAAAGTGGGCTACTAGCTCGAGGGAACGGTATTCCGGACGCTCTCAAGGATCGAAAATCGGTAGTCTTCAGTTCAGCCGCCACTCCCTCCGAAGCTTTAATTCGCCCATTTTGCGCACGAGCTCACACCACCATCTTGTGGAACAGCGATCGCCCACTGGCAAGAGGACAACGACGTCATCATCAGCACGGTCGGACGAATAATCTTCGTCCCCACCACCCCATCGGAAAATCATCCGTTTTCGGCACCCCGCCGGAAAGCCAACCGCATTCGGTTCTCCGTTATATATTACATTGTTATCATGGCCATGAAGTTTCCCATATAAAGATTAAGCCCATTTAGCATGTCGTCCAACCCGAATGAACTCCCTTGATAATAAAATATGTTGTTTTAGAAGATCTGGGTACCAATTGATTTTATTTTCAGCAATTCCGTTAAGAACTCACTGTTCTCCTACGTTACCAGGAGTTTCGTTGGTAGATTGGTTTCTGCAGACTTCTATTCCTTTGCGATCACTTCAAAGTCTTCTGATTGTACCAAGCATCATGAAAATAAGTATCTTTTAATAAGAAAATGCATTTAGAGTATGATTATCGTTTATTGGGTAACTATTTTAAACTGTGGGATAATTTTGTTTTCGTTAGATTCATCTCTTTGGCACCTCTGACTGACTGACTGATCAGATTTTGTGTTTGCGTTTTATGTTGGTGGCATTTAACTAGATCAAATAATTAAACGTTATTGAAAGTAGCAATAATGCGACTATAAAATGCAAAATGGACTAAATTTTGAATTGGTTATGAATTGGAATATCGGGTGGAAATAATCTTTTCTAATAAGTATTTCTCCAAACACACGCATTGCAATAGCATAGGAAAGTGACGTGTGACGCTTGACGCTTGAGCTCCAATAAACAAGTTATTTAGACTATAATTTGGTAATAGTCGACTCCCCCTTAGTTTTTGTATGATGATTGGAAGAAAAAAATCAGGAGTCTCATTTTAAAGGAGACTCGAAAAATAATCGGTGGTTTTCCAACTAAAAAGTTCCGTTTCAGAGAGAAAAAAAAATTTGTTCGAGACCCCTCGGTAGATTTTTTTTTTCAAATAGTCATGAAATTAAACCGGAAGAGCTATACTGCCGCTAACCGCAAGTCGAGCATATCTGTATATGGAGGCCCATATACAGATGTGCTCGACTTGCGGTTAGCGGCAGTATACGCCATGTCGGTGGCTATCGTTTCTGCGTTCAAGCAGAAGCTTGTTGATTCGGTCGCAGGCTAGTCCCTCTCCTATTCTGTATGTCACGTTCTACCAAAACGATTCCTACAGTTATTGCTTTCACAGTTTCGAAACCTCACGTGAGAGGTCGTAGAGTGCTACTTTCTTAAGTATCTAGGTGTCCAACTAACTAACCCCTCACAAGCACGTGATCAAGACAGATCTCGACTGTTGGGGAGTGCCTTATCCTTTCATGTAAGAGGTAGCAATTATTTCAAAATCAATACCTATGGTTACGGATGGCAGTGATAATTCCCTCATACAAATAGTCTAGGCTTGTAACACCTACGAATTTATTACACAGAACTGTTGCGCAAATCAGCATTTACTATTCGTCCTACCCACGACTCGGAACGTGGATACGACTCTGATATCGGTGGTGCTGAAATCGAAGTGGTTGAAGAGCTCGTGTACATTGAGCTCAATGGTGACCACCGAAATCGATACCAGCAGAGAAATTCGATGACATATCGTCACAGGAAATCGTACGTACTTTGGACTTCGCAATCGAATAGAGTTCGCCGCCATATCATACTGCCATTCTGCGAAAAGCTCATTAGACCAGCAATCTTCTACCGACATGCGACCTTGGCAAAGCTCGTGGAGGACCAAGTCTTGGAATGTTTGAAAGAGAAGTTCTGCGTACCAAACATCATTCGAGGAAGAATGTTCTGATCAAATGATATAGATTCGATTGCCAGACAGCTATTTCTGTTTGTTATCGATTTCAATTTAACCGTGTTTGAATAGGCATTCGAAAAAAAATCTGTCAAATACGCTACCGACCTAAGTTTTGATACACCATTTATTAACGAATAATAATAATGCATATGTCACGTTTTCAGATTACAAAATACTGTCGTAATCTAAAAAATATGACGTATGCACCAAACTACAGCAAACAAGTTTTCCATATTTTTGTTAAAGAACCACCATTTTTGGAAAATGGTGTATACGTCAATTTTTCAGATTACGACAATATAGCGGAAGAACTAACGGATATGTCTTGAAGAATGTCACAAAGCTATCGTCTTTCATAGTAGGAGATTTTTATTCAGTACTTCTCATGCTTTATTTTCTTATTACTATAGTTTTACATCCGATATATGAATTTTGTTCCAATTGAGTGTGGAGTTCACCTATCTCCTAATGAGTCAAGATTTTAGAAAAATAATCTTTTTCGTTTAAAGTTTCATAGAAACAATGCGAAGCATCTCGCATGAAAGGATAGATGTTTATAATGTAAGAATATGTTTTATTCACACACGACATAAATGCTGTTTGATGAAAGTGTTTCGAACCATTGCTTGTTAAGTTTATTTTCACTGTTGCTGTTTTGTGATTTTAAGCGTTTCTTATGCAACCCAAGGTTGACAAACTACATCTATCCTGCTGTTAAACAGTTATAAATATGATTGTGATTGTTGTTCTCAGAACATTAGTTCCAAAGCCGCAGAAGCTTGTGGCAATAAATAAAGATTCCTCAACGCTGTTGACGAATATCGAAATCGTCTACGATTAAAAAGAGAACGAAAACTTATCAACACTAATTATTTGTGAACAGCCAAATGATATCTCATTTCAGCAGTATTGATGCGCTTAATATTGTTTCTGCTAAAACGAGGTGAAAACAATACCTAAACACTGAAATCTACTCAGACTCTAATAATGGGAGCACAGTTTGTGCAGATCTAAGCGAATAAATAAAACAAAGGATTCAAGCAAGATGATTGAGATCGCGGACTGGGCACCATAGTTCCGGCAGGCGTCGGTACCATTCTACTTCTGAACCACCACAGTCGGTGTCACCGCCCGGATGGCACCACCCCCGTGCATATGGTTTCGCAACGATTCATTCTCCGGATTAGCCATCACAGACTCGATGAAAGCGTTGGTCTCCTGCTGAAGCTGAGCCAACTGCATTTGCAGCTCCTGGTTGCGTCGGATCAGTTTGACCGTTTTCAGTGCGATGTCGAACAGTCCCTTGGTATTGTTGGGGTGGTGAGGAATGTTCTGGTGATTGTGATGAAGCTGGTGATGCGGGTTATACGACCGTGGTGATGAAAATACTGAGTACATGGACGATATGCTGCCGTCCTCGCGGAAACCGTCGTCATCGAAGTCCGAGATGCCGAGCGACGTACAGCTGAAAAATTATGAAGCGAGATTTAGTTTATTTAGTAATTTTTAAAGTTCCAGAACACTTACCGACAACTATCCAATGGGGAAAAATCGTAGCTACGGTCATCCATCGAGCTGGAGCATCCACTGGAAGATACGCTCATCGACCGGTGGCTCCGTGGTCCATGGAAAATGCGGGGCTGCTGCATCTGATGTTGCGCTTGTTGTGCTAGAGCTTGCTGATCGCTGGATCGGCTTTCGTCCATGTCCACCATTTCTGCAACATCCTCCACCGAGACGGAATCTCCGATCGTTGAGTAGCCATCGACGGAAGACGCTACGGAAGAGCTGGTAGTTTCGTCCAATGTTTCTACCTTGCTCGGTTGAATTGAAGTTGGCTTTTCGTATGGAGTCCGACTGTGTAGCGCAGAAGTTCTGCGAGATGATTGCTTTTGAGATTTTCCAACTGGAAGGAAAAAAAAAATGGAATTTGGTTAGAAGAAGAAGGCAAGTTAATTTCTATATCATAATCCATATATCATAATCCCTAATTAATTAAACTTTCAACATTGGTTATCGCTGGGGCCGATACTGAACGCCTTCGTTGCGAATGAATTTCAGACTGTGATACTTCATCGACAACAGCCTCATATATTTATTCTGTTCTTAATACTCTCCCTAACTCAATGAAATTCAAAGTCTATCATTTATTTGGAAGGCTCATTTGCCGAAAAGCGTTACGGAGTCGGAATAATGTTTTGGATTAAAGTTTTTCATGATTCTTAGAGGCCCCATACACGCTCCGACATGTTGTAAAACTTTGACTCCACCCCAGGAAATTTGGTTCGGTCGGAGTCAAGTCGGGCAAGTTGTACGACTGTTGAACAGTACAACTTGGCCACAGACGGTCCGACTTTACTACAACTGAACCAAATTTCCTGGGGGCGGAATCAAAGCTGTACAACGTGTCGGAGCGTGTATGGGGCCCCTTATACACTAATGTTAGTTTTGGGGAGCCGGAAGACTCGCGGTTTGGTCGAGGTTAGGAAATTCGATTATACAATAGAAAAGAAAGGGAATTAAGGGTGATTAATTAATTACAATGCTGATGTTTACACAGTTGAAATCCTTGGCAATGTTTCACATCTGTAACGAGACAAACATTTTTTTGAGACATCAACGAGAGAAAGACATACGAATGGGATTTAACGGTTGACAACAAGAGGAAGACATTTTTAAGGAATTACGACGGCAAAAGGGATGGATGGACGACGATTACAATCTAACATCAGCAACTTTCAATGTGTGGACAAGGGACATGTATTCGAGATCAAGATACGCCAGCACATCCCTATGAAAAGTGAGATGTAAAAATTGAAAGTTGTGAAATTAGGAATACGGATTCCTTCCAACTTCCTTCTTCCCTGTCTTTCTTCCTTATTTAATCTTTTTCTCCTTCTTTTACCTTTTTAATACTTTATTCTTTCTTGCATTTTTCCTCTACTTTTCTCCTTTTTCCGTCTCCTTTTCGCTTTCCATTATTTCTTCTTCTTCCGTCTTCCTACTATTTTTTGAGCCTTTTTCCTTCTTTTCTCCTTGTTCCTGAATTCGCCATCTTACTTTTTTATTTCTTCTTTCTTCTTCTTTCTTTTTCTTTCTTCTTTTCTCCTTTTCCCTTCCTCCTTCTTTCTTCTCCCTTTTTCCTTCACACTTCTTCCTCCTTCCTGCTGCCCTCCTCTGTCTTCTTACTTCTTTCTTTCTTTTATCTCACCACTCACTTTTCATTTCTTAACATCTCACTTCTCAATTATCATCTCTCGCTTCTCACCTTTTGCTTCTATTTTCCTCGTTACTCACTTTCACGTCTCACTTCGCAACTATCGCATTTCACTTCTCACCACTCACTTCTAACTTCTAATACCTCACTTCTCACTTGTTATTGCACAGATCTCATTACACAGAACTCACTTTCATTTCGCAATACCACTTCACCCTACTAATTTCGATCATCTCATTTCTCACTTCTCACTATAGCCAAAAACGTTGAAAAGGACAGAAGGTCGAAAGGACAAAAGGTCGAAAGAGATACAAGTTCGTAAGGGACGAAAGGTCGAAAGGGACAAAAGGTCGAGATGAACAAAAGATCTAAAAGGTCAAAAGGTCAATCGAGAACAACTTGTTTACTAGTAGGGTGCATTCCAAAGGAATTTATGATTTGCATTTGACTTCAAGCAGAAATAATATACTCAACTCATCAATCAAAGTTGAAGAATGAGCAATTTTCAAAGAAGGAGTAATTTATATGAAACAATATTAAGAATATCTAGATAGTTCTATTGGGTATAGCCCGACGTAAAGACGTTATGCATAATGGATTTTAGGCATGATGTACGGTAGGCATAATGGACGTTAGGCATAAAATTACCCAAAGAACAGCCTCCGACATAAAAAAGGCAGAATTATGCCAAACGTCAATTATGCCTAACGTGCATTGTGTCTTACGTCCGTTATGCCATATGTCAATTATGCCTAACGTACTTATTCCTAACGTCGCGGACTCGTTCTATTAGAGATACAAAAGATTATTGATTTGAGAAATGAATAAAATTTGTATTATGTGAGATTGATTCTCTCCGTTTCAGTTTTTTGTCGTTTTCGACCTTTTGTCCCTGTTCGCAACCAACATTGCGAAAATAAAACTTTACCATCCATCAAAGCCCATATTCCCAAATCCCTTTTCGAACATCAAATCCAAAGTGCAAATGTGTGTGTGTGTGGTGCATGGCAGCTGCGTTCGCCGGCCGGCGATGGTCTAGGCGAAGTTTTCCCTCCACAACAACGGCAACATAGCATCGTGACGGCGTCGCTGACAGCAGTGCGCTTATTGGTTCGCGCCAATCCCAGAGCGGCAACCAATCACCGTCCAGATGAGAAGCGGAAGAGAAGGATTTCAGCTATAAATATAGATGCCCTAAGCAAGCATTGTCATTACAGTCCACACTTTTGTGCAATAAACATCGCGGATTTAAAATCGTGTTTTTTCCTTCTCCAAGCGAGCCGAAATCCAAAGGTCTTTTTCAAGACCAGAGTTAAAGAAATAATTTTCTTCCGAGGTTGAGCTATCACTTCATCGAGGCTACCTTCATCCGAAGGATCCGCCAGTTCCTGCAATGGTCTAGGATCGACCATTTTTTGGTCCAAACGAACCGGATAGGAGACCACAACCGTGGTGCTTTTCCGTCGCTCCCGGCGACAGTGGTGGACAATCAACCGATTGGTCCAGTTCCGCTCATCCGAGCTTGCTTTTCCGTCGCTCCCGGCGACAGTGGTGGACAATCAGCCGATTGGTCCAGTTCCGCTCATCCGAGCTTGCATTTTCCGTCGCTCCCGGCGACAGTGGTGGACAATCAGCCGATTGGTCCAGTTCCGCTCATCCGAACCACTAGACGATTCCAGCCGTGATTAGCTCAACTTCAAAACTGAGTTAATTAAAATAATTTTCCTCGGCATATGTGAGAAGGCGTCGCGGAAAGTTTGTTTCCAGTTCCGGTGTTATATGAAGTGAATCCGTTAATAGTTCGCGTCATCGTGGTTACCGTCGCGAGTGCTAATAGCAAAATAGACGAGTCCGAAGAAAACAGCAGTGAAGTGAACTCTCTTAAACTGAAGGCGATTGATACCGGAAAGTTCTAGAACATTTGAGTAAACTTGTCCGGTCGTGTTTGTGTTTGACTGACGAAAGTAAAGGCGTATTGTGAACTATTTTTCAATGCCTATGGAGCACACGCCAGTAAAAGTGAGTGAAAAAGTGAAAATGCCGGACCTAAAATCAATAATCCACTTACGTGGCCAAGCAAAGGCAAAGGTTACTCGCATTCGAAAGGCGATCGAAGAGGCTGATGCGGCTGGTGCACAGTATGATGCCGCTCAGCTGAAAGTGTTGTCTCGAAACCTGGAAAATCATTTCCAAGAGTATTTGGCACTCCATCACCAGGTCATGGCAGCGTGCCCTCCCGAGAGAGTCGAAGAGCAGGACCAGGGATACCTTGTTTTTGAAACCCACTACAACGAGACGTGTGTTCTTGTCGAACGAGCAGCCCAAGCATCTCGTTTTGTTCCCGTTGCCCAACACCAGCCAACTACTGAAAATCCCCGAATCATCGTTCAACAGCAGCCATTGAGGGCACCGATTCCGACCTTCGATGGGAAACCAGAGAACTGGCCTCGCTTCAAGGCTATGTTTTCTGACGTGATGCGATGCTCCACCGACTCGGATTGCATCAAATTGTACCATCTGGAACGATCATTAGTTGGAGCGGCTTCGGGTATAATCGACGCTCGCACCCTAAACGACAACAACTACACACGCATGGGAAATTCTCGAGGATCGATTCGAGAATAAACGGGTAATCGTGGATACCCACATCCAAGGGCTGCTGAACCTCCGGCGGATGAGCCGAGAAAACCCGAAGGAGCTACGAGAGCTTATCGATGAAGTGACAAGACACATCGATGGGTTGGTTCTGATCGAAGATGAGCTGGATGGAATCTCCGAAAGATTTGTTGTCAACCTTGTGTCCGGAGCCCTGGACAAGGATACTCGAAAAGAGTGGGAAGCAACCATCCCACACAAGGCGATACCAACCTACGATGACACCATAACCTTTCTCAAGAAGCGGTGTGCCATCCTCGAACGCTGCGAAGAATCATCGAAATGTCCGATCAACGTGCGACCAACCGTTCCAATAAAGAATCCTGCCAACCCGGTGAGAAATTCCCAAGCAAAAATGTATACTATCATTGGAAGTTCCGATGCAACCTGCGAACTGTGTCAAGGTGAACATCCCAACTTCAAGTGCGAGTTCTTCCGTGCAATGTCCATTCCTGAACGTCATGCAAAGGTTCGAGAGCTGAGGCTGTGCTACAACTGTTTGCGAAAAGGTCATCCGAGTAGTTCCTGTAGTTCCCCGCGCACTTGCCAGAAGTGTCAAGGTAAGCACCACACACTATTGCACTTTGAAACCGCACCACATGTAAATGCACAACCCCTTAATATTCCTCCGACACCCGCCCAAGCTCTTGATATAAACCAAAATTCTCCGGTAGCTACCACTTGCTCAGTAAGCGAATTTCCCCGTCTTGACAACAGTCTCTTGATGACCGCTGTTGTAAATATTTTGGGTAGCAACGGTAAATTGCACCCATGCCGTGCTTTTCTGGATTGTGGGTCCCAGGCGCACCTGGTGACGAAAAAGTTGATCAATATGTTGAATCTCCGTCGAAATTGTTGGGGCCAATGCAAGAAAAACCACTCTTTCGGAAATGGCCAAAATTCAGATTAGTTCCAAACATTCTGATTTTCAAGCACAGTTGGATTGTCTCGTAACAGATCGAATCACAGGTGTGATGCCGTCCCGTAAGTTCGATACTAAATCATGGCTTCTTCCATCTGAACTACCACTCGCCGACCCAGCCTTCCACACTCCCGGGGAAATAGACCTCTTGATTGGAATCAAGCTGTTTTTCAAGCTGCTTTTGCCTAGTCAGCTAAAAATCTCAGATGAACTTCCCGTTCTCCAGGAAACTCGCCTAGGGTGGGTTATTGCTGGTACTGTTGATGACGGAACCCCACTAAATCAGCAACAGTGTCATGCTGTCATCCTTGAATCATTAGCTGAATCTATGGAAAGATTTTGGTCACTTGAAGCTATCGAATCCTCCCCAGTGTTGACTACCGAAGAACAGCGATGCGAAGCAACGTATCAATCTACAACCATTCGTGATAGCAGTGGTCACTATATTGTCCAACTTCCCTTGAAGGATTCAGTGTCAAACCTGAATAATAACCGTTCCCTTGCCCTTCGCCGTTTTTTCATGCTTGAGCAAAAGTTAAAGAAAAACCCAGTGCTTAAGCAAATGTATTGCCAGTTCATTGATGAATACAAGCTTCTCGGCCATTGTCAGCGTGTTTTTGAGACCTATGATACACCTACTCGAATAACGTACTACCTGCCCCACCATGCCGTGCTAAAACCTATGAGCTCAACAACTAAGCTCAGAGTCGTATTTGATGCCTCAGCAAAGTCTTCTGGTCTTTCCCTAAACGATACTTTGATGATTGGCCCAATTGTCCAGGATGACCTGTTTTCGATCCTTTTGCGGTTTCGGCGGCATCGCTATGCCTTTACCGCGGACATTTCTAAAATGTATCGCCAAGTTCGTGTTGATGGAGAACAGACATCTCTGCAACGGATTTTCTGGAGGAAGGAACCGACTGATCCATTAGAAGTACTGGAATTGGCAACTGTCACGTATGGAACAGCCAGCGCACCTTTTCTCGCCACTCGTACTCTGAAGCAGTTGGCTAGTGACGAAGCTGAACGTTATCCTATCGCAGCTAGAATTGTGGAAGAAGATTTCTATGTCGACGACGTCCTATCTGGAGCCGATACTATTGAAGATGCTATTCGATCTCGTTTGAGCTGACCCAATTGTTGAAGAGCGGTGGATTCCCAATCCACAAATGGTGTGCCAACCAAGAGGCCATCATTCAAACAGTACCGGAAGAAGAAAGAGAAAAGTTTCTAACCTTCGAAGATGCGGACATCAACCAGTCTATTAAAACCTTGGGTTTGCTATGGGATCCAAAGGAAGATGTATTCCTTTTTGTTCCTGATTCCTTTCCAGCCCATCCTCATCCGCCAACTAAACGTCAGGTTCTTTCCGAAATAGCAAAGTTGTTTGACCCTCTCGGTCTAGTGTCTCCCATAATCGTGATAGCCAAGATCATAATGCAACAAGTCTGGGTCAGTCAGTTGAAATGGGATGATGTGCTCAAAGATCAATTGTTGTTAGATTGGCAAATATTTCGTGAATCACTCTACCGAATTCAGCAGATACGAATTCCGAGGTACATGCTACTATCTGACGCAGTATTCTTCGAAATTCATGGGTTCGCTGATGCGTCCAACCTGGCATACGGCGCATGCCTCTATATTCGTGCAGTATCAGTTCAAGGCGTGAAGGTTACGTTAGTGTGCAGCAAGTCCAAGATAGCACCGATCAAGGGAATAACCATTCCGAGAATGGAACTTTGTGCAGCACTCTTGCTTTCTCGATTGGCCTGCAAGGTTATTCCAGCCCTGAAGATGGATTTTCGGCAGATAACATACTACTCCGACAGCCAGATTTTTCTGGCTTGGTTGAAGAAACCACCAGCCCAACTAAATTTGTTCATCCGCAACCGCATAACGGAGATAGGAAATCAAACAAAGGAATCCCAATGGAAATACGTTCGCACAGATGAGAACCCAGCAGATATCGTGTCTCGTGGCCAGCTTCCCGAACAGCTGGTCTCTAACCACTTGTGGTGGAATGGACCACCGTTCCTCTATAATCTTGGGTACCAAGTTAATGAACCCGATGCTATTCCAGATGATGAATTACCTGAATGGAAGCCAGCTTTGATCGCAACACCTATTGTTTGTCCAGATATTCTTCCGTTTATGAGTAATGTAAGCTCCTTCCGAAAGCTTCAGCGAATTGTTGGTTATGTAATACGATTTGCCAGAAATGCTAAATTACCGAGGTCCGAGCGAACCCTCTCATCTTCTCTCTCTATTCCTGAGTTAAGATATTCCCTTGAAGTAATAGTGAGATACATTCAACATACTGAATTACGAAGTGACATACATGCTCTAAAATCTGGACAATCGTCTCGTCGGCTTGCTAATCTTCGTCCCACTATCTGCAACAACCTTCTAAGAGTTGGTGGTCGTCTAGAAAACTCCCAACTGCCCTATGATGCTAAACATCAGTTAGTGTTACCGGATAAAAATCCTATTACCGAGTCTCTCGTAAGAGCTTTGCATGAGGAACATTTACACGTCGGGCCATCAGGTTTAATATCATTGATTCGTCAAAGATTCTGGCTACTTAACTCTCGAAACACTGTTCGGAAGATTATCAGATCTTGCATTGTTTGCTTCCGCACTAATCCAAGATTGCTCCAACCATCGATGGGTGATCTTCCAGAAGTGAGAGTTGTTCCTGCCGCACCCTTCGCGAAATCAGGAGTTGATTTCGCAGGACCAATTTTCATTCGCCAAGGAGGGCGAAAATCGGTGCTTGTAAAGGCTTATATTTCGCTATTCATATGCATGACTACGAAGGCAATCCATTTGGAGGTCGTTTCGGATCTGTCTGCGGCTGCTTTTATAGCAGCACTTCATCGTTTCGTTGCACGACGTGGTGTCGTCGAAGAGCTACATTCGGACAATGGAACCAATTTCGCTGGCGCAAGGTCTGAACTTCACGAATTGTATCTTTTGTTCAAGGAAGATCAGATGAGGAGAAGGTTGAATGATTTCTGTCAGCTGCGAGAAATTACATGGAATTTTATTCCACCCCGTGCTCCGAACTTCGGTGGACTCTGGGAAGCCGGGGTAAAAAGCACCAAGACACACCTGAAAAAGACTCTACACAAGTCCATCCTAACCTACGAGGAATACTGTACCATTTTGACCCAGATCGAAGCTATTCTGAATTCTGTCCTCTTTTCACTCACTCTACTGATCCCACAGAACCTGAAGCGATCACTCCAGCGCACTTCCTTATAGGGCGTCCACTTACTGCCATCCCGGAACCTACTTTAGAAGAGATCCCAGTGAACCGTTTGTCCCGTTGGCAACATCTACAGCAGATGCGAGATCATTTTTGGAGACGCTGGTCCAGGGAGTATTTGAATACGCTACAAAACCGTAAAAAGTGGACAAAACATTCGGAGAACGTCACCCCGGGAGTAGTGGTATTATTGAAGGAGGATAACATGCCACCTCAAACGTGGAAGCTTGGCAAAATTGTGAAAGTATATCCTGGAGCCGATTCCATTGTTCGCGTGGCAGATGTACAAACAGTCGCCGGTGTATATCGTCGTCCAGTATCTAAATTGGCCCCACTTCCATTCGAGTCAAATTACCCACAATCCGACAACGCTTCTGAGCCTTCCCCGGGGGGTGAATGTTCGCAACCAACATTGCGAAAATAAAACTTTACCATCCATCAAAGCCCATATTCCCAATTCCCTTTTTGAACATCAAATCCAAAGTGCAAATGTGTGTGTGTGTGTGTGGTGCATGGCAGCTGCGTTCGCCGGCCGGCGATGGTCTAGGCGAAGTTTTCCCTCCACAACAACGGCAACATAGCATCGTGACGGCGTCGCTGACAGCAGTGCGCTTATTGGTTCGCGCCAATCCCAGAGCGGCAACCAATCACCGTCCAGATGAGAAGCGGAAGAGAAGGATTTCAGCTATAAATATAGATGCCCTAAGCAAGCATTGTCATTACAGTCCACACTTTTGTGCAATAAACATCGCGGATTTAAAATCGTGTTTTTTTCCTTCTCCAAGCGAGCCGAAATCCAAAGGTCTTTTTCAAGACCAGAGTTAAAGAAATAATTTTCTTCCGAGGTTGAGCTATCACTTCATCGAGGCTACCTTCATCCGAAGGATCCGCCAGTTCCTGCAATGGTCTAGGATCGACCAGTCCCTTTCGACCTTTTGTCCCGTTCGATGTTCTGTTCCGTTCGACGTTTTGTCCTTTCGACCTTTTGTCCCTTTCGACCTTTTGTCCTTTTCGACAATTTGTCCCTTCGACCTTTTGTCTTTCGACTTTTTGTCCTTCGACCGTTTGTCCCTTCGACTTTTTGTCCCTAACCCGGATTACTCTGTTCGTTGCAGTCTTATCAATGCTATTTACTGTGCTATATCTAGAGATTTTTTAAGCGGTTGAAAGCTTGTGTGGCAGTCAAAAGAGGACATTACGAGAATTCTACTATTATTGCTTAATGCACTTTCATTGCTAATAACTTTTTTCACAAGTTATTTACAATTATGTTATTCAGAAACAACTTTCAGTTGATTTTAATCACAAAATCTTTCGGTCATATGTACCAAACCCTGAGCATTTTTTTTATAGTGAGAATAAACATTTGTTTGTATCCATTGAACATCTTATTATTTTTTCATGAAAATGAAACAGTAACAAAAATGATGACCGATAAAACGTTTGAACCGAATACTAAATGAATTAAAGGCCTGTGCAAGGAATTCATCAAATGAACGAAGCTTCACCAACCCAATGGATCCTGACAATTAATGTTCATTTTAAAGTTCATTCTGGGCCCCACTCAAAAGCCATTTCCACGGGGAGATCATTTTTCTTATGTCTTAAGACCTGGGAGTGGCGTTTGACCGCAAGCTGAATTTTAATGAGCATATTGCAACGATTACTGCCAAGACTTTCGCCATAATAAGCTATATGCGAAGGAATGCTGCAGATTTTGATGACGTTTACTCCCTGAAAAGCCTATACTGCTACCTCGTGCGAAGTATACTTGAATATGCTGTGCAGGTGTGGGCGCCCTATCACGAAATCCAGATGACGCGAATCGAAAGGGTCCAACGCAGTTTCGTTCGTTTTTCCCTCAGGCGATTTCCGTGGAATAATGCTTTGAGGTTACTTTGAGGAATAGCGATGCCAACTGATTCGACTCGAAACCCTTCGACAACGACGCGGAGATTTGCAGAGGGTTTTTGCATTTACCATTTATTAACAACCACGTGGACTGCCCAGAGCTCTTGCAGCCAGTTAACTTTCATGTTCCAGCCCGTCGCTCCCGCCAACGTCAGCTCTTCCAGTTTGTCAGACACTCCACAATGTTTCGGCAAAATCACCCGCTTTAACGTTGCTTCAACCACCTCAACGACATTGATTGGTTCGATTTTAATTGTAACAGAACGATATTCAAAGCTAGATTAAGGCGAATTTTTACTTAGCATATAAGTTTTAAGCCAGCCTGTACAGTTAATACTGAAGATGAAGATAAATAAATATATAAATAAATAAATAAATATAAGAGTTACATTGATTGTTTATTTATAAGGGATGGTCGAAATTCTACCACACAGTAGATTCGATAAGTAGCACATTTGTGAATCGGTTTCTTGATTTCAAAAACAATAATATATTGCAAAATGGCAGCATCGATGCGACTTATCATTATGTTTCTAAGATTTACATTTCAATAAAAAAAAGTCTTCGACTTGCAAAACTAGAAAAATGTCATCTGTCATAATACGAGCTTAGTACTATTCCATAGTGGTAAAAATCAAACAAATTTTGCTTTGATAACACGTTTTGTTATTTTTATGTTATTCGTGAATTGGTAGCCTGGATAGCAGGAAATTGCAAAATAACAGCAAACTTTACCATATATAAATAACATGATATCAAAATCTGATGTAAGTTTGCTTAATATAGTAGCTAAGATAACAAAAATAATAACAGACATTGTTTGAGCAATTAGCTCAAAAATAACTACCTTTTTCCATTATAAAAGCAAACCAATAGCAAAGTATTTTAAGAAAAGAAAATATCAAAATCAGTTAATATTGCAGTATTGCAAATGATAAATGAATAATATATTTAAGAAAAGATGGAAAATTTACTGGGATACCTAGTTGGGGGCCCTCCTTAGCCGTGCGGTAAGACGCGCGGCTACAAAGCAAGACCATGCTGAGGGTGGCTGGGTTCGATTCCCGGTGCCGGTCTAGGCAATTTTCGGATTGGAAATTGTCTCGACTTCCCTGGGCATAGAAGTATCATCGTGTTAGCCTCATGATATACGAATGCAAAAATGGTAACCTGGCTTAGAAACCTTGCAGTTAATAACTGTGGAAGCGCTTAAGGTCACTCCTGACGAAATCCAAGATTAAAAGTGCTCGCGTTTTCGGGGGCACACCACTCGATACGGAAGCAACGCACAACTGTCATTTTCACTATTTCACGCATGCTGCGACGCAGCAAAGATAAATAAACAAAAATGACAGTTGTGCGCCGCCTCTGAATCGAGTGGTGTGCCCCCGAAAACGCGAGCACTTTGGAACTTGGATTCCGTCAGGAGTGACCTTAATGAACACTAAGCTGCGAGGCGGCTCTGTCCCAGTGTGGGGATGTAATGCCAATAAGAAGAAGAAGAAGAAGAACCTAGTTGGAAAGTTGTCAGAATACAACGAGTTTCTGAAGAAAGCCATCGAGCTCGAACCCAAACCGATCTAGAGTGCGACGCTGCAATCAACTAAACGATTTATAGTTAGATCGAAAAAACACCACGAGCGAGTTCGGTTCGTCTAATAACAAACATATATTAATAACAATTTTGACTATTATAACAAAATTTGATGTTGGCATGCTGTTTAATGTTATTCAGATTTTGCTATTCAGTTTTCCATATATATATGGTAAAATATGCTATTCTTTTGCTGTTTTCTTCGACCCTGTCTAGACCCTTTCCGAGCAGGAGCGACGACCTCAACAACAGAAACTGGTATGAACTAGCCTTGCATAAGAGGTAAAATACCAAAAACTTATATGCAGAATACTTGAGGCATAACATGCTTAGGTATTTCAATACCAAACGAATAATATTTTTTATGTATTTGGTATTGAGATTCAATTTAATAAATGAGTTTGTTATGGCTTGAGTATTGTGCATATTAGTTTTTGGTATTATTCCTTTAGTATTTTACCTCTTGTGCAGGGCTAGTTCATAACCGAGTATGGTATCAATAACAGCATTAGGTATTATTGAGCCAATTTCTCCTGTTCAGGTTGTTCGACTCTGCCCGGGTAATTACATTATTGTCTAGGTAGAAACTGGAAAAGCCAACAGCTGCTGTTTCCCTGATCTTTATTTGGCAGCGCTGTTTAGAGCTTAATAATTTTCTTAGAAAAATGTGACACTTGTATCGACTATTCGCTGCTGTTTGTTCCAACAGATTCAAATAATCCTGAAAGTTAACCTTTCAGCACGTGCTATGTACAACAAGCGCCTTTTTCTACGGTGTTGCACAAAATACAAGCGCGCGCGTGTTCGAGTGTTAAATTCTAAAATAAAGCGAAGTTTCCCTTTATGGGTATTTGTCATGCGGAAAGAACGTAGAACCAGCGACATTTTCGTTTTGTCACTTGATAAAGAAAAATCCCCCTTTTTTCGCTGTCGCATGCTGATCTCGTCATTTACCAGTAGATACTACGTCATTTATCATAGACACCTTCAGACTGAACAAATATTTCAATATTGACGGGTATCGGAAAGATTTCAAGTGATGAACTTGCTTTGTAAAAATCGTAGGCAGCCATTGTGTACATGTTGTCTTGACTTTCTTGATGTGACCCGAGCCATCATATGGAACAAAGTTAGGCATAGACATTGACTTCCTACCATGGAAACTGTTATAAATGTAATAAATTTCCATTGCCGCGGTTGCACCGATGCGTACGAACCATCCAGTCAACTCAAAACAACAAATTAGACCCGATTCGTGGGAACGCACGAGCAGCCCTCTTCCGAGAAAGCAGCAATGTCTTTCCCAAATATTACGGCCCGATGATGAACCGGATTATTTTCTATTTTTCTGTCTGTCTACGGCGTCATCGTCAGCACGTGGCGGCTTTCGGGATTTTTGCCGCCTTTCTGTGAATTTTAGATAATAGAAGTGAAGACATTTTCAGATATCTACTTTTCGGGTCGTACAGGGAGAAGATCTATTTGAGCTGCCTGCACCCCCTCATTCCCGTCATCGGTTTTTTGCTCAGTCGCATTTCTAGAAGAAATTTAGTTTTAATGCGGCTGACCACGGCTGACTGATGTTCGTTGGGCGATGATATGAGGGCTGCCTCAATGAATCTTCTCCCTACTACATCTAATGCTGATTAAAAATTTACTGTCGTGAATTCACGAAACTGTAACACATTGTCACCATTCGACCAGGAACGATGCTTTGTTAGCACAGTCCATTTCGCTGTAGCAAAAAAGCAACAATATTTCTATCTTACCAACTGACAATAATTAAACCGTTGAACCATTGCCTCCTTTCAATAAATAATTATACTTTATTAAAATCACATTACCATACTCGCCTCCGCTTGTTGACGATTTAATATGTATATTTATATCTGTTTCATTCGATCACTTCCATTTCAACAGAGTTCATATATGTAATTAATTATCAATTGACGATCGCTCTCTGAAATCCAACAGCACACAACGTGAGACGTTTCTTCGTTTCTAGGGAGCTCGTGAGGTGCACTACTGCGGTTATTTATCAAGTGCGATTTTCAAAGCGTGACTCACAGTGGAACGTCGGCCAGCCGTTCGTTGTCTAGACGAAGTCACGTGCACGGGCATGAAGAATGTATTTTCCGTTAGTGCTCGCGGATGGCTGTTTTTGCTACAAGCTCTCACTCTCAATAGGTTAGCAACAACATACCTATCGCACCCGGCAACACCGTTCGATTCGGACTTGAAAAATATGCCTACTTGCTGTCTTGGGAACAACACATTCATACAGGGTAACTGTTTCGTTCCTACGTTGTTAGTAATTAAAAAGTAAATGAACTCAACTCTTATTGTTCTGATTTTACGGAAAAATCGTAGCAAACCGTGCTCAAGAACGGTTGTGAAAGTTTTCCACGCGTCAAAAAAAATTTTCAAGTTGAGTGATTCTCGAATGTACTGAAATTAGTCAACGACATAAATCAAGCCGGATTCAAGAGAATTGCAAGATCGATCAGTTGCTTTGCTAGGCTAGGTTCAAGACTGAAAATGGCAGATAATGGGCAACAAAGAGCTGGAAGTCACCCCCTGAACATTATTTCAAACAACCGGCGCCAACATGGTTCATTCCGGTATTCGGCATGCGGCATGGGATAGTACCACGCATCGGAAAAGCAGCAATTCTAATGATAGGAGCAGTAGGGATGTTGAAATGGTGTTAGTAAGTGCAATCGGAATTCGGTGAGTTTTTAAACACTTTTTTTTACGTAGGTGTGAACATTAAAATTTGAATGTCCCTTCACACTTAAAAAATTTGACCGAACTCGGTTCCAGTTTCTAACGAAGTCGATCGGTTATTACTAAAGAACCTAGTAAAGAACCGAACAACTCGTTTGAAAATAAGTTCTTAACCGAATGCTTTCAAACTATAAACGTATGATCGGTTTCACCTAAATAAATATGACAGAAATAAACCGATCGTTTCGGTAATACATTTTTATGTACAAGTTCGGTACGAGAAATGAGTACGTTCGGTAACACGAACTGAACAGTCGGTAAATATTTATTTTGACGTACAGAGATACAATCAAAGTTGAGAGAACGCTTCCTGTGTGTGCTTCATGGGTGTGTTCTTTATTTAATCACTGGATGCTGATTTACCATTTTTTTGTAAGAAAATCCTGGAGCGATTGTTATATGTGAGATGTAAGTTATCTTGATAATTGGTTATATGTAACGTAATTATCATTATTTCCATTTACAGGTATTATCTTCCAGAAAATTATTGCTGGAAAATTCTGTCTGCCACTTATTTGCGCTGACACATTTTCCAGCATTTGCAGCAAGCTTTTTACGTGATTTTTACGTGCCTATTTAGTTTTCCGAATAGCTAAATGTACGCTTCACAAAATGAGCATAGCAAATAAAATCAAATATAAATAATAATACTGATATGGATTTATTTTAATCATTTTTTCTGCATAAATCTAACATAAAGAACCGAGCTCCGTTGTTACTGAACCGGAACTGAAGCTCGGTTGTTTTGACAGCTTTCGGTTAAATTTGGAAACCGACACTCGGTTAAAGAAAGATGTATGAACCGAGTTAATTCGGTTAATTTGACATTTCAATCTTGACAAAATGATTACCGAGCGATCGGTTAATCTTTGTTGAACCGAGCAGCCAATAAAAAGCTGCGTTCAGCAGATAAAAACTCGGTTAAAATATAACCGAGTTCGGTATAATATTCTAAGTGTGTTTATATTTTCGATGCGATAAAGATAGCAAAATGTAAAATGTATTCATTGTACAGGTCTGACTTGTTTTTCAGTAGGGTCGGGTATGTATTTTCGTGTTTTTAGTTATGTTTTACATGATTCCTCTGTGTTTTTTTGTGCAGTGGACCGAAAAATGTTATTATGGTTCAATATACAATTGGTTTCCTCTGGAATGTCTTCAATCATCGTGAGAAGACAAATAGATTCAACATCAGGTTGTAGTTTACTTCCGTGAATCGCATCTCTGTCCCATCTTGCTAGGTTTCCTATTTATATGGGACAAATATGCGATAAGGAGTGATCGCCCGAAAAAGCGAATGACCGTTAAAAAGTGGTGGACAGTCTCAGAGCGTTAGTGGCACGCCGGTTCGTCGGTGCTATGATGTTCTAGGATCTATAGCATTTATTGCATTCTACCTTCTTCATATATAATTTTCTTCATGCGAAATTGATAAAACTTATTATTTTCATTTTTTTTAATTGTGTTCATCACATGTAGATTCATTACACACAATATTTTGTATATGAATTCTATTTCTTTGACTGCATTGCGGAACGAATGACATAAGCCAATGTCTACCATTTCTAACCCTAAATCCTGGTTATAATTGGAATAGTGCTTGAAAAATCGTGTTAAAGTGCGCGTCGGTTCGGTTCAAGTTACGCGTTTCTCGGTATGCAAAAGTGACTAAGCTTACATTGTGCGAGATTTTCTCTTAATTGCGGGACAATCTAGGTAACAAATGAAAGTTGATACAGTTCTTGAGTGTGCGTTGGTTCGGTCGTAGAAGCGCGATCCTCATTTGGCAGAAGCCACCGAGCCTGCATTGTATTAGTTTTTCTTTGTCGCGATACCATGAAGGTAAAAGAGTTTTTAAAATAGTGTTCACTTAAAAAGTAGAACGGTCTCGAGGTCACGGAAACAGAACGGTCTCGAGATCACGGAATTTTTGTTCTACTTAGTGCGGTCAGTAATTGAACTAATTAGTGCGCGATAGTCAAACTACACGTTATACACAGCATGCCGTTTACCAAGACGAACCCCGCTACATGCCCTACCCCATATTTTCCAACATCCCAGTGATTTCTCGTGGAAGTGCAGATGACTCGTCGGCTTCCATCAAAGCGAGTATCACGTCAACATTTTCCTACCCATTCCTTAATTGACCTGCATTCGGACACGGCCGGCGCTGGTATTGCTTTATATTGGGTCACCAGTTTTTACACATTGAAGATGATGTTAGTCCCAAACATCATCTGTTGGTTCTCTGTGTAATTACAGCTGGCCTGGCAATAACGGAGTAGCAACCGTGGGCGGTCAATCATGCTCATGCTCATGCTCAACTCTTATTGTTCTGATTTTACGTTTCACCTTTTCAATGGTTCAAGCTTCCCAAGTGGTCTGCTTTCGAATCGTTTTCAACTTTGCGAGTATCGCACTCGCCCCCTCTCCTGATTAGCAATCCTATATGACTTTACTTACAAGGATTATTGGAGACATACGCATCCTCGAGATTTTACAGATCTTTGCTCGAATGGATGAAATCAGTACCTCATTTCGAAATTCTTTACTATGTTATACAAGTGAACCATTTCGTAATTTAAACAAGATTGTTTTTTTCAATCGCGAACAACAAATCCATATCTAGAAATTTTGTCTTTAATTCAGAGGTTTTCAGTCCGAGGCTGGTTCACCTTTGCGCCGTGCAACTTCTGTAGTCATTCAAGAAAGAGCTTTTTAATTAACGTTCCGAGAGTCTTCTTGATGCAATTTTAAAACAAATTTTCTAGCAGAGCAAGTTGCAGATTGCACAACAGAGATTCTTGGAAAATTTTCAATGGGAAACTCTAAGAAGGAATCTTAGTAGTAACTTTTGAAGGAACATCTGATGAAATTTATTGAAGAAATACTAAAGGAAAAATGTGGATTTTGAATTTGAGATTGAAAAATGTGTAGGCTGGATGTACCAGTCGTGGCTATAGCACCAGTTGTCGCACTAGTGCTTTATATGCAAAATGGCCAATCAAATCACCACAAAACAAGTTCAGATCGATAAAGCATATTCATATGATACGATACCACTATTGATCTCCTCTAAAACAAGCAAAGCATAATTGTAAAAATTGATTTTGCCTAATTTTTGACGTCTTTTGCACCAGTTGTCGCACTAGTGGTCCCTATTTGGTCAATCCCATGAGAAAACAATAGGATTTGCCAAATGAGGAACCGAAATTAAGAATAGTGACACAACTGGTGCATGCGTTACTATTAAGGATTAATCAATTTTAAGGATTATAACAAATTTTATTGTGGTTTTCATAGCTGTTCTTAGTAGCAGAAACTAAAACCTTTCGCCTTATATATAAAGTCGACCCGCATGTCTTTTACTTTTTTTAAAAAAATAGTTGTTTTTATGTATGGCGACAATTGGTACACCCACCCTAGGTATATTTTTGAAAGAATTAGTACATATAAGCAAACCATAGGAAGAGCTCAATTTTCGCTTTGATTATGCCGTATGAAGTGATATGCAGCAAAAGCAGAATCAGAATTGAGACGAAATGAAAAAAGGCTTACCAAGAACTAAATAACAGTAAGTCCGCTGGGAAGAACAGAATCCCAGCCGAAATTAAAATAATAATAATCAAAGTTAGGTGAGTGACTAGTTGAATAAAAAAATCCATCAAGTGAACAAAACGATCTGCCTTTGTGTTCTGAACGCTCTCATATGACCTATTGACAAAAAAGCCTTAATGGCTTTACTATATTATCGAGACAGTGGCGTAACCACGGGTGAGGGGGGGTGGTAACGGGTGAATTGGCCATAAACTTTCCTAAAATAACATACAGTGACCAGCATAATACAAAACCTACATACTTGCCGTTTTTCATACAAAATGATCAACTTTGGAGATCTAAATTTCGACTACGTGTGAACCATTTTTGTTGACAATTCGACCAGAGCTCAGATATAACTTGAATTTAACCATACCTAAAGTTCGATCATATTGGGTAAAAAATTAGTGCAGTAATATCAACATTTTTTTGCAACCCGAAAATTTCCTAGACCGGACCGGGAATCGATCATCCCGAAAATTTTCTAGACCGGAGAGAAAAATCGAACCCAGCCACCTTCAGCATAGTCTTGCTTTGCAGCCGCGCATCTTACCGCGCGGCTATGCAAGGCCCGAGATGCTACGTTTTTCAAATACCAACTTTTCGACCTGTGCTCTTGACCTTCTTCGGACAAAACCACAAGCCGAAACGTTGGAAATTTAAAAAAAATAGCATGTCAGACTGGAAAGCCGCTAGTCCGAGAAAAATTGCAAGGCACAGGCGTTTAAAATTTTAAAGATAGATTTTATCAGGAAACGGCCTTTAACCATACGGTTTTTTATATACGAATTTTTTTTAAGCTTTTAGTGGAATGTACTTAGGAGTGGGCATTAGCCCCCTACGCTAAGATTATTTCTGAAGTTACGATGAAAACTGCTTAACATATTTCCTTAAAGCGCTTTTCGGGAATCTCAGGAGAAACTCTTCTGATGTTTTCAGAGTTATAGGAAGTAATTCTTGTGGGGTTTGAGTAAGTTACCATCAGCGTGTGATTATACATTAATACCTCAGCGTGTCGATCAGTGCGCAGCAAGCCATGACTCGGCCTCTTCTGGTCAGACCTGCGTGGCGTGTACACGCACCCACGGAGAGCTGCTGTCATAACAATTTGCTCCGGCCATTTGGGGCCACACATTTTGGCGATCCTGCCAAGTTTTGTTTTGGATCCTGACGCTGACTTTAAAAGGTGAGTTGAATTCAATTGTTAATGTGCTTATGTGTGCAAATATTTGATGATTAAAAAAACACAAGGCTTCCAAGGTTTGGAAAATCACAAAGCGCATCTGAAAGACCGTTGGAAAATGAATTGTTATTTGGAAAATCACAAAACGTGCCTGAAAGACCGCTAGAAAATAGTTTGTTATTTGGAAAATCACAAAGCGTGTCTGGAAGACCGCTGGAAAGTGGATTGTGGTATGGAAAATCACAAAAGAAGAGCTGTAAAATGGTTTGTGGTTTAGAAAATCACAGCGCTTGTCTGGAAGACCGCTGGAAAATGGATTGTGGTTTGAAAAATCACAAAGTGTGGGAGACCGCTGGCAAATGGTTTGTGGTTTACAATAAAAAGGAGGCGTATCTGGGAGACTGCAGAGAAAAATCCAAAGGTGGGTCATGGAAGCATTGATTTTGGTTAAAATAAATTTAGTTTGAAATGTATAACTTGGCGATTCAAGTGTGCATGAGACTACTAGTTAAGCTAGTTCTAACGAAATCAGAGAGATATGGAGATCTATCGTTTGCTACAAAGTTGGTTGGAAGGCTTATTATATTATCTTGAAGTTTATTTTGGAATTTACTGACTTAGTGGTCGTAGCGGAATTACCCGTTGGATGAGATATCCAAAATTCACGAAGTCAAAAATGTTGCCAGCATTCACATAGTACTGGTCAACATAAGTCTCAAATTTAGGCATATACTTATGCTATCTCATTTAAGTATGATAACTCTGCGAAATTTTAGATAAATATAATTTCCTAGGCCAGATGTTCCCAAACTACTTGTACATGCGACCCACCTAGCAGAATCGCATATTGCTTGCGACCCTCCCACATTGGCTTTAAGAATTTGGATAAGAATGAGTTCGCGTTAGATTGAACAAACCATTATGAACTGCTTCATATCCCATCATTATATTACTTTGAATGGATTGGAAATGATTTGAAATTCGAACGGATAGGATAGGATTATATAGATAGGATTTGGATTAGATTTTGGTTGGATTTGGATTTGATTGGAATGGATTTGAATTGGATATGGATTGGATTTGGAATGAATTTGAAACGGATTTGGATTAGATTTTGTTTGGATTTGGATTGGATTTGGACTGGTTTTTATTGAGATTTGGATAAGAATTGCATTTGATTGGATTTGGAACGAATTTAGATAGGATTTAGATTTGGATTAGATTTTGATTGAATTGGATTTGGATTGCATGTGGATTGGATTTGGATTGGATTTGGATTGGATTTGGATTGGATTTGGATTGGTTTGGATTGGTTTGGATTGGTTTGGATTGATTTGGATTGGTTTGGATTGATTTGGATTGATTTGGATTGGTTTGATTGGTTTGGATTGGTTTGGATTGGTTTGATTGGTTTGGATTGGTTTGATTGGTTTGGATTGGTTTGGATTGGTTCGGATTGGTTTGGATTGGTTTGGATTGATTTGGATTGGTTTGGATTGGTTTGGATTGGTTTGGATTGATTTGGATTGGTTTGGATTGGTTTGGATTGGTTTGGATTGATTTGGATTGGTTTGGATTGGATTTGGATTGGTTTGGATTGGTTTGGATTGATTTGGATTGGTTTGATTGGTTTGGATTGGATTTGGATTGGTTTGGATTGGTTTGGATTGGTTTGATTGATTTGGATTGGATTTGGATTGATTTGGATTGGTTTGGATTGGATTTGATTGGTTTGGATTGGTTTGGATTGGTTTGGATTGGATTTGATTGATTTGGATTGGTTTGGATTGGTTTGGATTGGTTTGATTGGATTTGGATTGGTTTGGATTGGTTTGGATTGGATTTGGATTGGTTTGGATTGGTTTGGATTGGTTTGGATTGGTTTGGATTGGTTTGGATTGATTTGGATTGGATTTGGATTGGATTTGGATTGATTTGATTGGTTTGGATTGGTTTGGATTGATTTGGATTGGTTTGGATTGGTTTGGATTGGATTTGGATTGATTTGGATTGGTTTGGATTGGATTTGATTGATTTGGATTGGATTTGGATTGGTTTGGATTGGTTTGGATTGGATTTGGATTGGTTTGGATTGATTTGGATTGATTTGGATTGGTTTGGATTGGATTTGGATTGATTTGGATTGATTTGGATTGGTTTGGATTGATTTGGATTGGATTTGGATTGGATTTGGATTGGATTTGGATTGGATTTGGATTGGATTTGGATTGGATTTGGATTGGATTTGGATTTGGATTGGATTTGAATTGTTTGGATTTCATAGTTCGGGACTTGAGATCTACTGCTGCTTAGAAGCTATTTACGGTACTCAAAGCTTCAATATCATAGCATGTTCTGAACTAAAAGATGATGTTGATGATATCCCAAAACCATCTAAACATGTCCCTTGATCTTCAGGAATGTATTATGGATATGGATGAATACATATCCAAACTTGAAGCGATGAAAAAAGCTGGGGTGGTGGCTGTAGATCGCTAGTTCTGAACTCAAGGACGGTTTGGATAACCCAGGATGTCCTAGAACCAACTTACCATGCCTCCTGGTCTCCTGAAATATTTTATGGATATGCTTGAATACATATATTCTAGTAATAAGAAAAGCTACTACCGTAGCTGTAGATCGCAAGTTCGGAACTCTAGGACAGTTTGGATTAGATTAGACCCAGGATATTGCAAAACCATCTAACCATATTTCCTGATATTCACAAATATGTTATGGATATAGTTGAATACATATACAAGCTTGAAGCACCAAAAAAATCTAAACTGGGGGCTGTAGATCGCAGGTTCTGAACTCAATAACGGTTTGGATAACCCAGGATGTCCCAAAACCATCCTACCTTATCTTCTGGTCTTCTGGAATATGTTATGAACACAGTTGAATACATATCCCGGGCAGAAACCATGAACAGAATAACAAAACATGATATGGATTTGATTGATATAAGAGATAAAAGAACAGGCAACAATATCAAAAATTTGCACCGAAATATCATATATATATATATATATATGCTATGGATAAGAACAAACTAATGGCACATGATATTGATCACTTATTACAAATAGCATAACTTGATCTTCTCATGATATTTTAGTGCAAAATTTTGATATTATCGTCTGATCTTTTATCTCTTAAATCAATCATGTCCATATCTCATTTTGCTATCTTATCAACATTTGATATTAATGAGCTATTTTCGTCTACTCGGGTATCCAAGCTTGAAGCGTCGAAAAAAGTTAGAGCGGTGATTGTAGATTGCAAATTCTGTCTTCAAGCATAGTTTGGATGACCCAGGATATCCCAAAATATTCTTACCATGTCTAATGGTCTTGAATACATATCCAACCTTCTAGTGGCGCAAAAATCTAGTGTCGTGGCTGTAGATCACAAGTTCTGAACTGAAGGACAGTTTGGAAGACCCAGGATATCTCAAAACCATCTGACCATGTCTTTTGGTCTTTCGGAATATGTTATGGATATGGTTGAGCTTAGAGTGACGAAAAAGCTCACATTGTAACTGTAGATTGTAAGTTCCGGACTCAAGGACAGTTTGGATGATCCAGTACATCCCGAAAAAATATGTTTAACTTATTTTGTCAGTTCTCCATTCTTTATCACGAAAACAAATAAGACATATCAAGTTTGCTGCGTAATACCGCCTAGAAACAATGGCAGCAAAATAAAATTTCCATTAAAAATTAGAAATTGTCCATAAGCAATTAGGAAATTGCCAATAAAGAAATCAGGTATACAATAAACAAATATAGAATTTCCACAAATAAAACAAATTTTCCCCAAAACAAAAATAAATAAGCACTTTTAAAAGCAAAAACAGCAATTATAAAAGAAGAATTTTCCATAAAGAAATAAAAATGTTCCAAGAAAAAAATACAAAATTTCCATAAATAAATCAATATTAGCAATGAACAATTACAAAATTTTCCACAAAATATTTTTTTTTTCCATAAGAAAAAAATTTCCGCAAAATAATCAATAAAGAGCAATAAAAAAATAAGAAAATTTCCATAAAAAAATACAAGAAAGCAATAAAGCTTATGAAAATTTACATGAACTTTAAACGCTTTTAAAGAAGGGGTAATCCATAAAAAAACACAGTTTGATTGTTTTTTTATATTTCTTTATGGAAATTTTCTTATTTTTTTATTGCTCTTTATTGATCATTTAGTGGAAAATTTTTATTTTTTTATGGAAAAAATATATTTATTTTGTGGATTTTTTTTTTATTTTTTTATTGCTAATATTGATTTATTTATGGTAATTTTATATTTTTTTTTTCGGGGGACATTTATTTTTTTTATGGAAAATTCTTCTTTTATAATTGAAATTTTTGCTTTTAAAAGTGCTTATTTATTTTTGTTTCGTCGAAAAAAATTAATTGTTTATGGAAATGTTGTTTTATTTGTGGAAATTTTATATTTATTTATTGCTCATACCCTGATTTCTTTATTGGCAATTTTCAATTTTTTATGGGAATTTTCTAATTGTTTAGGGGAAGTATTTATTTTAGTCAGAAAAATTTTAGCCTGAAAGGGTTATAACAGAAAAGTTTCCTCGCTACAATAAATTGCTTTAAATTTGCTGCAATTCATCTGAAAGATTTCAAAAAGGAATATCTATAATTAAATATTTAGAAGTATTTGAAAAATAATTTTACATCTTCTATATGTTACAAATACAGTGTATACATCTTTATGCTTTATTAGCCAGTTGGAAAAAACTACCAATGCAAACCAATTTCGATTTCTGTTGTCAATCATAATTATAGATTTTGTTTGTAAGAAAGCGAATGTCATCATGTTCCTAGTAATCACATTTTTCTAGTGGGTGATGAAGTCCAACATGACTGAGAGCGCAATTAATTTTGTTTCGCTTAGAATACTGAACATTTCGAGGTCCGGGTGGTTTTGTTCTGGTTTGTTTTGGCAAAACTGGTTTGGTGAGCAAATTAATCTCAATCGTGCAACATTTTAGAGTTCAGCGTTATTTGGTTCTGTTTTGTGAGGTCGGTAAACAAATTGATTTGTACGCGATCGATCGTTTTTCGTATAACCTAAGGTACATTTTATTGTGCTTTGAACAGCACTTAGAACGGTTGCGTGATCTCACGAAATATTTTGTTCTGCTTAGTCAGGTAAGATGGTAAATTAATTAGCTGCACGTTTTATAAACGATGACGAGATCAACCGAAATATTTTATTTTGCTTCCTACGGTCGGTAAGTTAATTAGTCGTGGATTAATCAGATTGAAAGGAAGGTACGTGATTAGAATATTTAAAATGTTTTGTAATATATCGCATCCCATAGACCGGTCGCTAACCGAAGTGAATCCAGATATAATATCCTTTGTACCAAACACAATACCGTTTCCCAAGACAATTGTGAAGATGCAGAGGTGTGCTCGGACTCTAGTGGCAGCAAAAGTCGGACTAATGAACGATGATGGAATTCGAACTTGACTCACTTTATCAATACTCGCTAATATATCATTTTGATTCTGGACGCTACTATGTATTGTTTGCTTTTTAACAAAAAAAAGTTCAGCGGATTTTTAACAGAAACGATACGTTAAGGAAATGGTCCCCTCCTAACCCGTACGTTAAGCTGCGTGGCTACAAAGCAAGACCATGCTGAAGACAGCTGGATCCGATTCCCGGTCTTCTTCTTCTTATTCTTATTGGCATTACATCCCCACACTGGGACAGAGCCGCCTCGCAGCTTAGTGTTCACTTAAGCACTTCCACAGTTATTAACTGCGAGGTTTCTAAGCCAAGTTACCATTTTTGCATTCGTATATCATTAGGCTAACACGATAATACTTTTATGCCCAGGGAAGTCAAGACAATTTCCAATCCGACCGGCACCGGGAATCGAACCCAGCCACCCTCAGCATGGTCTTGCTTTGTAACCGCGCGTTATTCCGCATGGCTAAGGAGCGCCCGATTCCCGGTCTGGTCTAGGGAATTTTCGGATGGTTACTTAGCTTAGAAACCATGCATATGTGATGCCAATTTAATAAGAAGAAGCATTTCCAGGAAAATAGCGTTGTATTTTTCTTCAATAGCAAACCAAAACCAACCACCGGTTTGGCAAAAGGAACCCCATCCGAAGTTATTATTTCTGCTAACTTTAAGGATGTGCCATATGTTGAACGATCTGTAACTTTCGTAACGTTCACAATAGAAAGATACCATAAATCTTCAATTGCTGATTCACTGCTCAACTTCACCGGCGAAACATCACGAAGAATCAATTACAAATTGGTCAACATTCAAAAACTGCGATCAGATCCGGAACTATACAAATGATCCGTGATTTTGATGCTACATAAAATAATTAATGTTAAATAACATGGCCACTAGAGTTGTGTGTCTCCAAAATTATTTTTCTTCTTTCAGTATTCATTTGTCACAATCAACACATCTCAACAAATTTTTATAAAATTTTGATCAAAAAAAGAGGAGAGTTTCCCAAACATTTTACTATATAAAAACATACCACTAAACGCTGTAAGAAAATAAACAGAACGTCGAAAACTTGCATACTGAGGTGATAAACCGCAAAGATATAATCTGCTTGTCAAATAATCTGCTTGGGGAAGTCGACGAAGAGAATGTAGTCTTGTGACATTTGCCCTTTTACCGGATAGAGTTTGAACTGCTTCAAAAGCTACAACCGTGATTGTTGTTCCTGGTGCAGGATGTAATCGCCCTTTACCTCACCAAAACTTTAACTTTTCGGTAAACTACCGTAATTCGATACTAAGCGCAAGAAATGTAATCTAAATAATTACCCTAAAAACTTTTACTAACATTTATCTATTGATTCTAGATTTAATTGTGTTGTGGACAACAAACTTGCTTCTTCTGATGATGTTGTGCTTTTTACATTGGTTCATTTAGTTTGACATAAAATCTCATTGTACGCAGTGTTATATTATTTCACGGAGTGAAGTTTTTATTATTGTGATAGGGGAAAAGACGGCTTTGGCAGTTTTTGTTCTATTATTGGCAGGGGGGTTTTTATCTCTCCAAATTTTATGAAATTTGGCCACAATATTCTTTGATATGCAAAGAATGTTTAGGCTAAATTTGAGCATAATCAGTCATGAAAAACCCCCCTGACGTTTTTGAACGATTTTTAACGAGAGAGACGTTTTTGAACGATTTTGTTACCCGACTAACAGACTATCGGTAAGAGCTCTGACCAATTCTCACCCCCTAGACCCCCTAGACTGCGATGACGGTAACGCAAGAACAGCATCTGAAAATTGTGTACAGATCGTCACTCAATCCTTCCTCCCACCTCTAAGCGTTACGTAAGCTATAGACGCTCCCCTTTGAATGTGAAACATTATACCATTCAAAACATATTTTTACATCGGTTAATTGGATATTGAGTGCTTTTCAAATGTATTGACAAATTCGGGTAAAACGGAAGGAAAATTACAAGGAATTTATATGACTTAGTATTTAATAAGGTTTGAGATGTTTTTAAAAGCTGATATTTTCGTCGTAATTTATTTTGCAATTCTAATGTGGCCTAAGAAGATTGATGACCAGTGCCAGTGCAGTTCACTACAGTGATATAACGTTAGAGCGCAGTACGTTGCATTTACTAGAATCGATCGAAAGTCAAGCCGACGCGATTACGTTGAGGGTGGAGATAAGCAAAAAATGACTGCCGGTATTCGCAACCGAGTATTTTTTCCCTTCATCTAAAGCGCCGAGCTACAGCGCGCGATGCATCGCTGCAAGTAGAACAAGGGTTTACAGTCACGTTTCAGCACAAGCACTTAAAAAACTCACTCACATATAACGGGCCTGGCAACAGCAACCATCCATATGATCAGACGATGCCCTCGCAATAATGCGACGACCATTTGGTTTGCTCTGCTCGTTGGTAGTAAAAGAAGTTACATTTTCACATCACGTGCCAGGGCAATGATAGCGCAGCTAAGGCGGTGGGTACAAACAATACAGTCACGAGTAATTCGCAGCCGGTCCAATCAGATGTGATGTCCCACATACATAGGAGACTGCAGCAACACAGAGCGGAAATTTGCACTCTGAACTGTTTGAGTTTCCAAACACTTCAACGCCCTCTGCAAACGAAAGTGTAAGCACGTTGCTCAACAACTCGAGGTTAATCGCACATCAGAAAAAGTACTGTATTTCAGCTCAGTCACGTTCCAAGACCAGCTGTCCTAGATGATAGATAGGGTAAATCACTACTTGGGCCTATGGACCCGGTTCCCGGCTCACTGCACAGAAAACTAATGATTTAAACTGTTTGGAAGTCGTAGGTTTATGGTTGATAATTTTTAAAAAGTCTCCCATTTATTTTTCACAATACTCAATATTTTTCTATCACTTGTTTTACTCCTAATTGATTCAATTGTAGAAAATAAAATGTAGAATTCAAAATTTCACTCTCCGATGCCACACCACTGAGCCGGAGTGATTCTTTCCACTTTTACAAAACGGTATTATCGAATAAACACCTACCTGAAAATCGTCACAGTGCTCGATACAACCATTGCATGAAGCTGTTAATCACCACACCATAATTCTAAACACCCGCACTTCAATTATTCTTATTTGTTCGTTTCACTAGAACTTATTTAAACATACTAGAATACATTTTAAAATGCATTCACAAACCGAACAAAAATTCACCTCGGCGCAAGAACTTCTAGCCGCACCGTGCTGCCAAAAGGCCAGGATTATAAAAATGATCCTTCATCGTTAATAGGAAAATTGTCTAATATGTTGACGTTATCATGTTATTTATAGTTCTCTCGATTTTAAAAGGTGAAATAAATATTGTTTTAAAGTATTTGGAAGAAATTTGGATGAGTTTATATATCTTCTCAACCAAATAAAAATGATTATGAATAATACCATCTGGCATCTTGTTGTCGTGGAACGTGCATATTTTTGTTTACATCGCATTTTCTACCGTCCCGAGAGAGAATGAGAGTAAAATGTTGAGAGATTGAGTGAAATTTTGCTTAGGCCGGGAACTGGTTTTTTGTATGCCGGATTGGGAATCGCTATGACTGAAATGAGTGCTGCACCTCGTTCATTTAAATCAAATAAAAGCTTCTTTGAACGATATTTAGCACGAATAGCTATTTTTAAAGCAGAAGAGAACCCCAATGCAGTATTATACAGCCTACAAATTTCAGAAAAAGTTGCTTCCTGTCATAAATATCAATTAAATAATGCAGTCGTACGCATGTTAGGCCGGGAATGGGGTAAGAAACCCTACATAAGTTCCGCTACGAAATATCTTCGTATGAAAAACAACCCAGATACATTGGTTAAGAACGCACTAAGTTGAGCCCGTACCCACAGCAGAATTACGAACAAAACAATCGAAGCCAAAAGCATTAAAATTTTGCAATGAATCGACACGAGACCAGATCCGCAATCAACTTGCGGGGTGAAATGCTTCAAATGAGGGGTTTTCCCGCCATCTCATCGCTGCTCATCGATGCTCGTGCGGCCCGGTTCCGCTCATAGTCGAACTTTACCGCATTGCCACCTGCACTGCACACGCAGCACAACACCGCACCGCGCTCGCTCCCCGTTCGCAAAGCTCGCTGTAAAATGCGGCACGTGTTTGGTTTCACCGGAATTGGGTGCGAACACTATATGCTACATCAAAGGTAGTCAACAAGTGAGTATGGATACGTCGTTTGTACAGCGAAGCGATTGCTTGTTCTTTTCTGTGAATGGGCAGATTGGGACGCTTGTGGATTGTGGAAACAATAATGCAAAAGTTTTAGTCGATTTTCTAGTTCTGCAAGTCAAATCCGGTCGTTAGACACCTGCATTGTATGTAGTATGGTTTAATGACCTAATTTAATGAAAATGGCAGTCCTTTTGAATTTTGAATTTCAATGAGGTTAAACTTAGAGTTTCGGAGCTTTATCCATCTCTCGTGTTGACCAATCTTTCGAAACTAATGTTTCCATTGGGAGCGCTTATATTTTCAATATAAAAATATTCCCAAATAAACATTAGAACTATTTTTCGCTTTTTCGGGTATATTGGGCAATTATAGCGCTGGTAAGCTCTGTGATGGCGTCATAGTCGCACGTTCGATTAATTTAATTGGAGCCCTGAAAAAAATAACTTGTATAGATCGTTAAAAATTACTACCTCTAAGCCCTTAAGCATCATAATGATCTTGGAGATGTTGATTCACTCTTCAACATTGCTATAAAACCACAATAAATTCGTCGATTATTTATTTTATAATTTTTGACAAACACCTACTGCTACTGAATGATCCTATACTTTTGTCGAACAGTGCATTTTTACAGCCCAAAAATGTTCTGGACCGAATCGGGATTCAAATCCACCCGCCTTCGGTATAGCCTTACTTCGTAGCCACACTTCTTACCGCTAGCCGCTAGGCTAAAGAAGCCTCACACTCACTAACTTAAGAAGGAAATTGGTAGTGTACCAAAACAAAGTTTTGGAAGTATTGGTGCAATAAAAGTAAACTTTTCTTTACGCCGATTACAGCGCCGATTACAGGACCAGCGAAAAGAGAACCTCCATAGCTAGAAGCAATAGTCCTGAGGCTTCACTCAATATAAACCACATCTTCATTAATCGTTTTAACAATCAGTATCCGATTCACATAACTAATAAACATGCAACAATTCTGCTTCTTGTGTAAAAGAAAGCAATGACAAATTCATGTTACTATGTTTCACTGCTCGTTTCGATAATGCCCTCTGAGATATCAATGGCCATGACCATAGTTTCGCAACCTGGAATAAAATTAATTAATTGTTATTATCCCTGTTGGGTGAAATATCCTGAATATTACCCCAGTCATAGGCTCTCCCCTTGGCAGCGCTCAATATGGAAGCGCCACCGTCAGTACAATGAAAATGCAGTCTTCCCACCCCTGTGTGGCATTGGACAGGCCTATTCTCATGAACAGGCCTAGCATACATGTGTCAAATGACTGATCCTGTCATTCATCGTTAGTATATACATTCGCAGTCAGTCGATCCCATCTTCCTTGCGAGTGCAAGCAGTGCAAACATGATGGGTGATTACCATGCGCGATGTCGAATTGCACATTTGGCGATCCTGCCAGGAGTATATTAAAATATTTCGCATGAAGTCACCAATAATGTTTATAGAAGTGTGTGAAAGAAAACAATTTCGGACGTTTTTCATATATAGCCGAAAAAGTTAAAGCAGAGGAGCTTTTTGTATCGGTAAGAAAAGTGACGATTAACCCAATGAACAATTTAAGGTGAATAAGCTTGTATTGTAGCTGCAGAAAACATTTTTTGGTTGAATGAGCGTCGAAATGATCATAATTCTGCGTGGTGGGACGATCGCATTCAAACATTTCTTCCTCTGCGTTGATGGGATGCCCGCAAAAAGAATAGTGTTATTGTGGATCGAAATGATCACAAGAAGAACGGTGTTATTGTAGATCGGAGTTCATTCAAGAGTCTCTTGCTCAGCGTTGGCCTACAAATAGTTTGGTGTTGTGGATCCAAAATGTAACAGGCACACGAGAGGTTTGATTTAACTAAGATTATGTATTCGGCCATTACTTGAAGCTGTTTATCGGGCTTTTTTTAGTTGCGGTATTTGGATTGAACGTGTGTTCGAAAAAAGTAGAAGTAGTGGTTGTTTGAAGTACAATGATTTGAATGGTGATTTGAAGTACAACTGAAATGTTACTCCACAAGTTGCGAGTACAATCGCGAATCGAGACGCTCACTGCACGGGAGTTTCTTGAGAGTGGTTTTCCATATTTATGTAAGCCACCACACACTTGTTCTTCGATTATGAAATGAGATGCTCGCAATAAAATGGTGTGTCGGGAATGATTGTTTACTGCATGTATCATGATGAGTGTGTAACCGAATGATTCATAATATGTCGGATGTGTTATTTTTTTCATGCAGAAGTAAAGGGTTTTTTAGAAGAGGGGAGATGTGTGGCATTGGACAGGCATAGCATACATGTGTCAAATGACAGATCCTGTCAGTCATCGTCTCTATGCAAACCAGTCAAAACAATCGAAGAACACCTAGAATATGGAACAGAATCGACTAAGCGTGGCGAAGCAATAAAAATTTTGAGCCACCCTGATTATTAGTTTGCTGGTGGTTCTGGTATTTACATCCGCTCTGCAATCAATTGTTTAGTATTTTTTTCGAACAAGAATCGTAAAAATATCAAGTTTTCACTTCAAAAGAGTGACTGATTAAAAAAAGTGAAGTTTGATAAGCATCCCATCAATATTCGCGGGTGACTCCCGTGCGGAATAGTTTATAAAAACTCGTTTTTAATTATGTTGTGAGTACAAGTGAATAGCAGAGATAATCACAAAAGAATATTTCATTGGCACGTAACTGCTGATTCATCCCAAATTTTGAGCCAAAGTACATAGGATACAATGAAGAAATGTGTTCATTTTGACGGAATCATAAGCCAAGCACAGATTAGTAATTTGAATATTGAACTTTTGTTCGATGCTGTTCGTAACATTCGAATGTTGGTGGGCGAGTGGTGAAGGAGTAGGAGACACTCGTTTCGGACGGGTGCTATACCGACTGCCATCGTGGTTCTGTTCCAACTGTGTCACTAAGGTTATAGACATTATATTGTGTCCTTAAGGCGATTGAAATTGGATCAAATACTCTTCAAAATTTGGAGACAACTATATCGATTTTTGGTCCAGTCTAAGATATTTTATATGGGGCATTCTCGATTCCCTGGACATGCAATGGCCACCCTAGGAAAGCCTTCTTTTGAGAACCGTAGAAATGTTAATAGAACACTAAGTTGGAAAGCAGATCATGTTCCACTTGAGGAGGAAAAACACAATCTGAAAGCATATCGTCAAATCTGTCTAGACGACAGTCGTTATGAAACATTACGATTCAAGGAAACCAGCATCATGACGAAGACAGAGTGGAAAACTTCCGATAAATTATGCCTTCGACGCTTTGAAAAAGAGTTTACGGCACAGCCAATAAAGCACGTTGAATTTAACGTGTCGCTAAGTATGTCTTCGCCACCAAAATCTCGAACGCCAGCCAGCTAGCCTTGAGGATAGATTTATAGAGCACAAGTCGAAACATGTGACTCTGCGTCGTTCAATGTGGAGTCGTGGAAAAATAGGGTTACTGCGTGTGGATACCTGACCACATGTACCCATATTAGTAGCACTCAAAAGCGAAGATATGAGCAGAAAATTACGTTGTGTTTATTAGAACTGAAAAAGCTAAAGAAAAATTAAGTCTGATATGTCTGTTATTTAAAATAAAGGAGCGTGTTATCAACAATGGACCAAATACCCTAGACGGCGGTAGGTTTTTTTTTCCATCTTGTATACATTGTTACACGCGCCGATAGTCACAATGTAAACAATGGAAAGAAAATTGCCGAAATTACGAAATTCGTGCCGTGTCCTACGACGTGCTCAGAGGCATGCTACCGTGCTGGTTGGTTCTGTGTTTTTTATGCATAAGTAAAACCAAAGGTTGGCCTAGGTCAGGTTTGGAATCACATGGCTGAGCATGAGCGAAGGGGAGTTAAATCCGATAGTAGCACCGCGGCCAACGTGCTACACGTTTGTAAGGATTATTCGTCAATACTTGTAAACAGTATACTTATAAATTTATTGTTCCTGCGTTCAAGCTCATCCCGAGTGGGACGGCGAAATAAGGTTAGATTCACTTATTTATAACTACCATTGAAATAATTGATGTATCATCATATCAAAACTGCCCATGCGAAACTCGCAAATACTGTTTTGATGGATTCTTAAAGTTTTACTTGTGATTTTCTCGTGAGAAAATATTCTTTCAACTCGATGGAAATTATAACGAACAGAAATACTGAGAAATCCCATTCAACCGTTTTCAAGTTATAAGGATAAGAACACAAACACAAGTAGGTAAATGTAACTTCATCTCGCCCAATTGTGGTCGATTATGTGCGTTACGTGAAGCACTCATGCAAAACTTCCCTTCAAATCGCAAATTCTGGTTTATCACTTTTTTCACATTTTTATATGAGTAAATTACCGACTTTAATGAACAAAGTTGCGCATGGAATGAAGAAAATCCAACAAACTGTTTTCAATTTATTCGAAGACGAGCACAAACCAAATAATTTTCAAAGATAGAAGACATTTACGATTGCATACTAAAACTGTCAGTTCGCCCAATTAAGGTACCAAAGGTTACACCTAAACCAAAAATGGTATGCAAGAACTGCAAGGGTCTATATGGTCGGGGTTCAGCCAAGCTCCCCTAAAGTGTTATATAATGTATAAATGGGCCCTAGCTAAATTGGACTCGGTGGCTAGCACATGGATGCGCTGTGCGGATGCTTGAAACAAGTCTAAGTTGAAATCCAGGTCAGATCTGAATACATTTTTTGTTAAATCATAATATATTGTGTAGTAAGAAGCAATTAAAATAAATTTACTGCGGACCGAATTATACCAGTACACGTGTAAATACTCTTTTTTTAATTCTCCAAAGCAGTATACAGGGAACTGCAGTTCGGTCTTATACAATTATTGTACATGCCAAGTTTTTATACATTATTCTCTTGAAATCTGGTTGGGTAAGTTAGCATCAAAGTCGAGTTACCCATCATGCGTATAGATCTTCTGTATAGAACAATCAAATACAGGTCTGTATGGAGGTGAAAGCTGCAGGTTGTCGGTCCATTCCATTCCCAATTAAAAAAAATATTTACCTAGCTTTCGAAACATTTCGGCATCGCTATAGCTTCGAAAGGTTCACGCGTTGTGTGCTTCAGTGACGTAAAGTAGAAATCATTCGTCGGTTGGATTTGCCTGGCGTCATTATCGGTGCACGCGTTTCCCGTTTTATTTGATTAACAGACCGGGAGATCCCCTGGCGAGAACCGCGCCTATCAAAGCACAAGATAACAACGTAAGCTAAATATTGTATTTGCCCTGCCAGCGCGACCATATGGACCACAATACGCTACAGAAGGAGTCTGGAATGCTTTTTTTATTTTTCGATTAGGCTCAACTTTCTAAGATTTCTTATTGTCCACTCTTACAGATTGCTAATGCCTAAAACATTGGCGTCAAAGACTGCACCAATTTATCAGCATGTAGGTTTTTCACTCCTCTTGTAACTATGTATTCAAGTAATTCTTCAGTTGACATTAAGAAATGATTTCCCCAAATGTCTTTATTAGGGTGGCTCAAAAAACACTTTTTCAAATTTTTTGATGGGCCGCCCACTTGTTCGGTTCTATTTGATGCCCTGATGCTCTGGACAAAATTTCAGCCAAATCGGTCAACGTTTGGCCGGTGCTAAACTCGTTGGAAGTTTATATGTAAAAATGTATGCAGAAACATCCAAAAACAGTAATTTGCAGTTAGACGGCACAATTTACGATGAAGAGCTATGATACTCATTGCCTAGAAAGGGGAGGGGGGCTATAGGCCCGATGCCTAGAAAAGGGAGGGGGGCTATAGGCCCTCCATGCATATTCTCTATTATGAGATTCTTTTCAAAAAATTTGGAACATTTTTTTACCAATCTTTTTTTAACAAATGAATCAATTTTAAATTCAAGCCAAGTAGATATATTCTGTTGCAATTTTAATTCTCTGACTCGGATGGGGATAAGGAAATTACATGATCGTCAAAACATGATTATAGCATAATGTGAAATAATAATTATGAAAAGCAATACTTTAACACAACCAGTGATAACTATGTTCTTTGCAATAACATAGTTTATTAAAATTATAGCTATTTTTATCACTTTTCATGAAATACATCGAGTAATATTTTTGTTAAATTGGAAAGATATTTAGTAACGTTTTTGTAAAAACTAGAAGACAGTTCGTTGCACTTTGTTTTAGCACTAATGGTACATGTTTTATAACAACATCTGTGATAAAAAAAAGTCCCTGTAACAGAATAAGAAGTTCTGATACAGATTTGTTACCATCTACTGATCAAAAAACGGCTTTTCGGAATGGGACGAAAAAGGATAAAGGTTGTTTGAGCCTCACTTTCTGCATTTGTACCCCGTTTGGAATGCCGAGGAAGCGAGGAAGTAGTGTTCCTAACAAACTTCCTTACAATTTCACCAACAGACTTGTGAAATGTGGAAGAAGAAAGATCGTGCACCCGACCGTCAATGATTCCTTATTCTTGTCTATATACTCAGGGATCTTTGCTCATTTGTCATTAAAAGATCAATAAAGCTAAAAAAAGCTCAATTCATATTCTACTTCAAAATTTGTAAAAATCGGTTTCGGCCATCTTTCGGAAGAAATTTCGTGGCACTTTTCGAGGGAATTTCGAAAAATATTTCCATGGGATTTCCGAAAAAAAATCGAGTTAATTGCAAAAAAAATGTTCCAAAGAAAAATTTAAAAAAAAATACGGCGAAATTTTGAAAAAAAATTAAAGAAAATTTGAGAGAACTTCCCTTAAAAACTCCGTAGTATATTTCTAAAAAATCTACAATTTTTAAAATAAATACCGTAGAACTTCCCGAGGAAATTTCAAAAAAAGTATTAAGAAATATTAAGAAAATCTGAAGAGGAGCTCGTGGAAATGTTGAAGAATTTTTCTAGAAATTTCAGGAGAAATTCTCTTGAATATACTGAACAGTTTTACGGGAGAATTCGAGAAAAAAAACTCCCAAGCTGCAGAGCAGAGACGGAAAATGTCAATTGGGTGTCATGGGATCAATTTGCTAATAACTTTTTTCACACATTATTTAAAATTATGTTTTTCCATTTCTCTAAATCTGATAATGGCGGCGTGAGAGCGGAATTAGTGTCAAATGACATTAATGTCATGACATTCCGTGACATTTTTTTAAATTTCGCTCTCATGGCTTAGACTTTGTATTTAGAACAATGATCTGTTCGACAAAGTTCTAGGATTTTTTAAGCATTAAATGTTAATCAAAAAATCCGAAATGGTAATAACTTCTGAAAAAAGTTATTAGCAAATAAGTAATTGCAATCCAACGACATTTTTTGACATTTCCCGTTACTGCGACAAACGCCGTCGATTCAGTTCCCATTAGGCACCGTAGGACGGTTGGCTGATTCCCTGCTAGTGACTGCTGAAGGATGCTGAGATGAAGACCACGTGCAATAGTTCGAGCTTCTGATAGAAAGCTGTTTTTTGCTAGTCCACGGTATACAAATAAGAATCTAACAATTTCGCATATGCCCAGGTTTAGCTTATACATACATGTTTTGGTAGGTTCTTATACAGAATTGTCAGAAAATTAGGTCGCTGGTTGGGTGTACTTGCTGGCGTACCATACACTGTAGCATTTGTCGGATCGGCTGGAATTTCGAAATTTTACGAATAAGACCACAAGTTGAACTGATTTCAAACTGGATTTTATTTATGTGACTATACCAAGTAAGATTGGTATCACACATTATGAATATGGGAGAAAACTCGTTTTTTCTTCAGACTTTCTCAGTAATTCAAACAGTAAATAAACTTTTTAATATTGAAAACTGATATCACTTAACTTAACTTAAATCATCTTCTTCTTCTTATTATTATTAGCATTACATCCCCACACTGGGACAGAGCCGCCTCGCAGCTTAGTGTTCATTAAGCACTTCCACAGTTATTACCTACGAAGTTTCTAAGCCAGGTTACCATTTTTGCATTCATATATCATGAGGCTAGCACGATGATACTTTTATGCCCAGGGAAGTCGAGACAATTTCCAATCCGAAAATTGCCTAGACCGGAACCAGGAATCGAACCCAGCCCACCCTCAACATAGTCTTGCTTTGTATCCGCGTGTCTTACCGCACGGCTAAGGAGGGCCCCTTAAATCATAGGGGGGCAAAAACGGGACTAGAAAGGTATTCTTGCTATTCATCCTTTCTTTAATTCAAGACCAATAACGTACCGGCCACGTCCTCGCAGTCAATTAGGATAAGGGGAGGAAAATTAGTTCGACACTCACTGCTCACCGAGGAATCCTCTGCATCTCCATGAGCGCACTGGAAGGAAACAATATGTTTGTTGGGAAGGAAATCTTTCGGAAATCGCCTTGGTAAGCGACTTATTACTTCTTTTGAATATTCATGATGATACAGAAAAGCGTGTCTAACGTATTTTCCCGAAGACTGATTCGATATTTTAACTACTTCGCGACGACTAAAACACGCACTGTACTTACTAGCTTGATGGCTTCTTCTTCTTATTGGCATTACATCCCCACACTGGGACAGAGCCGCCTCGCAGCTTATTGTTTATTAAGCACTTCCACAGTTATTAACTGCGAGGTTTCTAAGCCAAGTTACCATTTTTGCATTCGTATATCATGAGGCTAGCACGATGATACTTTTATGCCCAGGGAAGTCGAGACAATTTCCAATTCGAAAATTGCCTAGACCGGCACCGGGAATCGAACCCAGCCACCCTCAGCATGGTTTTGCTTTGTAGCCGCGCGTCTTACCGCACGGCTAAGGAGGGCCCGCTCGATGGCTACTGCAAACTATTCTCGGGTACTTATTCAAAAGGACGTATGTGATTTTGTAAACAAAGATTCAAACGTCGAATTGTCCAATCTGATAGCCCTTCCACGTGAACCATCACCATAGACAGGTAGGGGAAGCCTTCGGCTACCTGTTGGTGGTGTTGGTTTGCGTGGGAGTGCCATCAGATCGGATAAATCGACGTTCCAATCTTTGTTTACAAAATCACATACGTCCTTTTGAATAAGTACCCGAGTATTGAAGATCGCGCTTGTTTCGACCGGAGCAAAGCGTAAAACAGCCATGCGCTTCAGCCACCCAACACCAGATAGATAATTTACCATTTTCCCGTCGACTAAAACGCGCACTGTACTCGCATGCTCGAACAGTGCAAGAAATCATCATCACCTCGAACTCAGAATTTCATCAGAAATCGGAAAGGCTTATTGTTTTCTCTCGAAATGTAACAGGTTGATCGGTGTCCACGCTACAGGTTCCGGAGCTCCAGGAATCTCCGGTATGATAGGCCAGCGAATCTTTCTTTTGACACCTTAAACTCTTCTGAATTGCATGAGTAATCGAGCGATTCACAAAGTTTCGTCAGGATATGGAACTGGTGGCACGGAACAGATTCCGGAACCCCTGAAATCGACGGTACCAGAAGCAAAAATTGAATTGCGAAGGAGATCATTCGTCCTATACCTCAAACTCAGAATTTCTTTGAAAAAAAGAGAGCTCATTGTTTTCCCTTGGAACGTAACAGGTTAACTTGTGGCTACGTAACACGTTCCGAAGTACCTGAAATCTTCATTTGTAATTGTTTCAACTAGAAATTTGCTATGAGTGTCAAATAGTACCCAGTGTCGTTATTTGTCAGAGAAAAGCTTTTTATTTTCAAGAAGAATATTCAATTGGTTATCTGTGCAATTTTGACCAAGTACAGAATGACGTGGCGATCGTGGGGCGCATGCGATGATGGCGTGATTGTTGATTCAGATTCTATCTATTTAGATGTAAGCTAAATAAATGAATGAATCTGTGCAATTTTTACTTGCGTGCATTAAAACATAAAAAAAACATGTCAACAAAGACAAAAAAAACTTTTCAACACGGAAATAAAATACTACCATCTTCAAAATCATCTTCGAAAACCTTTGCAGGCTTGAAATGGACCTTGGAACTCTAATTAAATCTGGCCCTGCTCACTGATTGTATGCTTCCAGTTTTTGAAGCTTGCTGGCCATTTGCCAGGCATTGATTTGGTTTGTCAATCCTCCCCACAAAAGCAATCATTTCCAGCTTACCACAAATAAGCAAGATATATAGTAAAACCGTAAAATAGGCTGTGGGATTAGATGCAGTAAATTAATCTTTCTTAATGATTCAGAGGCTTTTTACAAAAAGCAAATGTTACGAATATGCGATCATGTGCAGTAAACTACCTGCACCAGTAAGTAGATCCTACGGTCGAAAAGGTCAATCTTGATCGTCTTGGTGGTTGACAATATTATGTGTGCGATTTGCTCCTAGAACTAATGATTATTAGGGTTTTTTTTTCATTTCGAGTAATCTTTTATCGTTGTGACTATCGACGAGGATTTAGTCGGAGGATTACTTCGAAATGATAGAGATAAGACTAATCAAGCACAACGAGTCATTCATGTGCCCATAACTTACTTTCCAACTTGAGTTGACTAAAACAAGACGATCAAACAATAAATTTTTGAAGTTATTCCAGAGAATGACTCGAACTGTCATCACAAAGTACTTTATCGTGAATTTTAATATGGTTTTTGCTAAAATATTACCAAACATTGATAAAATACTGAAGTGGTGTAATTTTTATTTCGCACTTTTTTCATGAATATTTCAGCTTAAATGTAAATGGTTCGCCTTAATATCAATGTAATGTACTGAAATATTGCGAATCAGAATTTACTTACATTCTGAACTAAAATTACCATCATCTGTTCAAAATTTAAGAAAATATTAGTAAAAAACATGGTGGTGCTATTTTTATTTCGCTCAGTGTAGTTCATACATAGTTCATATTATGCAGATACTAAAAGTTTGTAGATTTTCTCTTACTATTATTCTGTTTTTAATACTTTATATAACCATAAGTAAAACTTAATTATGGTACCCATCGTGAGATGCGTTGACGGGAATAATATCATAGATAAAGCTGATTCAATATATTTTCATCGCAGGGTGCCATTCAGCGGTAGACTTAACCACAAGGTCGCCAAACACGCGAAACGCATATCTTTGTCTTGTTTAAAAACCCAATGTTATACTCAGGCTGTGTTATCAGCTTTGAATACAATCACAAATCAGGTCTACATTTGTCAACAATCTACCACGTGGAATAAAACGGTAAGAAGAAGTACAACTGTGAGTCATGTTTTACTGATTATCATGTCATAGCTTTTTAACCCGTGCGGTTATTATCACTACCAATTGGACAACCAGCGAATTCCTAATTGCTAATTGGATTTTGATGATTATGTTCTGCATTCTACAAGAAAAAACTAACGTAATAACTAATATTAATAAAAAAAACCCAGATTAATCCACCTACAGTGAGATTTTGACCCTTCCTTAATTGAAAAGAAATATTTTCAGACTCCAGTATTTAAAACGAGATGAAACTACTCAACCTCCCACGGCGATTGAAAGTGTAAATGACAAATTAATTGCCTACCAAAAGGCGGATTTCATGGGTTGAATGACAACAAAACCAATGATTCCGCACTGTACGTCAGGTTGCCTATCTATCAGGCGCTCGTCGGATTGAATAGCTATTGTAACATGTGGTAACATGGTTGGTTAGAAACTATCGTAACGCTGGCAGCATATATACTCGTAATTTCCAGAGACCTTGATATTAATTAATCCAGAACTAACTAAATCAGCCATTGATCTGAACGAAACTCAATAGCGTTCAATAATAACATATATTTTACCTTATGGATGCCCAATTTTGTAAAACTAATTTTGTTTAATACCTTAAAAATGAGTGAGATTTATATGGTAGTAAATTTCAGAATTTGCTCACATACGCACACATACATGCATATAAGTGGTCTATTAGTGTCTCAAAACATGCTCACATTTGCTATCTAGCTTCCACTGTAGAAATTTTTTAAATCCCTTAAAATTTTTACGTTTTTTCTTTTCTGAGAAGGTTTTGTGGTACATGCTTCTATCCTCAATTAAAATCAATTGTTTCTTTGAAACAAATCTGAAAAATATGCATATTTTCATATCATATCACTTGTTGTAATTATATTCTCAATATAAAAGTAAATTTATTTCAATTGCCATACATTTTATTTCATAAATCAAGATGTTTATTGATAGATTAATACATAACACGCCTGCGTAACGCATACAAAGTGAAATTATCAGAGGGGGGACAACGGATTTTTTTCATATGGAGTTTGGCAAGTATGACAGTACCCTCTTATTTGGCGCATAAATTTATACTCCAATGTCAAAATGCTCATATACTTTCATAAATTGTGGTGGTATTTGTAAAAAATTGTATTGTTTACCGTTTTTACAAGAGAGAGTGGTGTCGAAAGCACATATTAAATTAAAGATAGCATCGAACAAAAATACACCAAATTCGTAAAAATGTAGTGTTTTCATTTTATTCCTTACGCGAAATATGCAAATAAATAATTATGTTGGTAGAAGAAACTCTGTGTTGAGCAGAAACAGTTGTTTCTTGCTTTATCCAAACGTTGTACGTTTCAGAACAGTCTCACTCACTGCAATGTTTATTTTTCATAGACTGCGGAGTAGTGTTAGTGCCGGTGGCATTCGCTTGATTGGAGGCAACACATATTTGACAGCTTAGCACCCGCCTGGAAATTATAGACACTTCCGAAGGAAGGGTCAAAAACAACACTCATAAAACAAATCTGACAATTATTGAATCATGTTTAAGCATATATAATTCTGTAAGGTCTTAATACAAAAAATGTAAGCTTTTCATACAAATACTGTATTAAAATAGCACAAAATTGTGATATTTTAATGCAATGGTTGCATTGCAATCATCCAGAATTATATATGCCAAAATGTTATACAGAACTGTATTAAAATCTGCCGCTGGTTGGGTGTAAGATTGTGTAATAAAAGATTTTATAATAAAATCAACAATTCAAGTAATTTTGAGGATTTAAAAAAAAAATATTTTAATTTTTTTTTTTAATTATCCACCTTGACCTTTCAGAGATCAGTAGGACATAATTTTAATTAAATATTTGTAACGGCCTTATACGATTTTCTGTTAGGATGGAAGGTCCACCCATTTCGTATATATTGTGATTAACAATATAAATGACGTATTACCAATTGACGCCAGTGAGATTCAGCTAAATGCAAACATATCAAAATCAAGGTGTATTATGTTAATGAATTTTTGACGCAAGACGCGTTCAATTTCGATTCCTGCTTGTTATGTACACTAAATGTATTTTAAAATTAAATAAAAACTAATCTAAATAAAAGTTTTTTTTTATGACGGAATGTTATCTACTCACCATAGTTGATCACCGAGAAACTCGTACTAGCACTGATACCACTGGACGACGAAGTCGAGCTCAAAGGAGACTGTACCATCAGACACCGTTCGGAATCATGTTCCGGTATCGCCGAGCATGACGATCTAGATTTGTGACCAGTGTGCTCGGATGACCGCATGGTATCGGAGCATCCGTCCTGCGAGCAACTGTCGTCATAATCATTGGAGGGAGCCATATGGGTGCTCTCCGTTAAATCTGAAAGGGAGAAAACAGAAAACAAAACCGGTGTCATAAGATTATAAAAGCAAACATGAGAGTGATCAAATTTGAGTTAAATGAATTCAATGACTTCTAAAACTACTTGATACGGTTCACTTTGTTTGAGAACATTTTTCTATGTTTCTGAACAGAAGCTCAAGTTTTGGTTTTGAATCAGAAAATAGTTATAGGTTTGTTAAAAAATTGCCGTGTAAGACGATATCTCAAATTCTACAAATGCTCATGTATTATTTTTGAAACATTCACTTTGGATGCACATTACGAATGAGTGCAATAAAAGCGTGTGGAAGAGAGGCTTCTAAAAGTAGAAAATAGTGATGAGTCATTTATTGGCTTGGGATTGCGGATTTACTGTGTTGGACGAATAGTAGTAGGCCATGCCTTGGTGGCTTTGTCAACAAAGGACCTGTCTAGCGTACTGGGGTCATGGATTTGATTCCCCCAAGTCCCAAAGGCAACCAATTTAACATTTCACAGGTTTTACGTTTTCGAACACTATTTCATGACATCTTCAAAATCTCTCAGACTATAACTATTTGCGCTTATACAAAATATGACAAGTTGCCCCAATAAAAATCTCTTCTTCAATTAAAATAGCTTACTGTGTGCTACAACGAGACCCAAGCGACAGTTTATGTAATCAATTGTCGCGGTTAGAACTCCTTCTATGACACGTGATGGGAGGCTACATTATTATCGGCATTCTGGCCAATCTTTGCCGATTCCCTGTTTATTATTAATAAAATCATCACGATGGTATACCTTCTTGGAACTCTCAGTCACGCGGTCACGTGTATTAAGCGTAACATCACGTACAGTCAGTGGTGATAGCTGTTGTGGATCAGTGGAATCGAATTTTCATCGACTTGTCGGGATTTTATTGACCACTTCGGTTTCTTATATGGAGAACTTTAGGAAATACATTACAAAATCAATGGCAGAATGCCGATGGCTGTTTTATAGTATGACATCTGTTTTTGATACATAACTCATTCCATTACAAAGCCATGAATTTTAAAGTTGTCTGAGATGTGAATCAAAACGGCACTTTGGATCCTACTTTCTACAATCTTATAAGTTTTTCATTGCCGGCTTTGGAGTGGGGAAACCCAAAAATCTCGACACAAATAAGCAGCTGCTAAATGAGACCCAAAGAGATGAGTATGGTGAAGCCGAGGCCAGATCTATAGACGCACGGTGGCGAATGGATCGCAGATAAACTTCGCGGAACAACGGTTCGATCCGTTGGGTTTGGTGAAAATAAATCGTATTACACCCTGGACAAAAGGAAAAATAGAAAAAGGGCTGCAAATTAAATTACATATTTGAGGCACTCTATAAGGTGTTATTAAATGAAATAACATTAGTTGAACTCGAAGAAAATGTCGTTGAACTTCTAGCTTAAAATTTCTCAATTTCCACTCCATAACTCAGAGTTCCGTGGAAATGTTACAGCTTATGTACAATGCAAGTTGATTATTTGAATGCCCTGTAACTGCATGAACTTGTATCTAAAGCCTAAAAATTTGGACATTCATTATTTCCAGACTGGATAACGAATTTATGTCAGAATTGGCACTCGTCCGTTTTTACTCGTAGACAGCCTTTTTCATATGAGACAATGTCGATTGTATACTATTTGGTTTTACTTGTTTGGAAAGTATTCATTTCGGCACCCATCAAACATTAAAGCTTTTATGCAATGCACTTCGTGTGCTGTCCTATAATAATGTTTACCTACGCGAGAAACTAAAACTAATTGCAAGTTTCCTACAGCAAACATGTAAATACCATAAACCAGCGTTTACAAAACAGCAGTCGTTTACCGTGAATGAACCGTTTGGTATGAGACACGCAATAATTAGTTTTTATATTGCCTTTAACACTTCCCAAAAAACAAAAATAGCATCAAATTGCTTGAAACATAACGCATCTATCGACGATTCCTCGAACAACCACCCTGCATAGGTACAGTTTGCACAAAGTTCAGCATAATAATAAAATACAATGGCAGGGCAGATGCTTACTTTTTTGGATATGTAGTCTGCATTCTACTTTTTGCATCCTGTGCCTATCGTGCAACACGCCATTTACTTTGCCAAAATAATGCATGAAAGGGAATGTTTCCCGTTTTTGCTTTACTGGCGTTACACAGTAAAAATTTGTATGCAACAGTTAGATTTTCTTATACACACTATTGAAATATTGCGTATTTCTCTGTTGTATAGAATTCTGAACCCGGGATTCTCGTTGTAACAATTGTTACGATAATAGTTACGTTCATTTCTACAGTGTACCATACTCACCCCAAACGTGACGGCCGCTCTAGACAGACGACGACGCGGGAACCTAATAATCCAACAACGGAACCAATAAAAAGGGAAAAACAGAGAAGCACACTAACTGTCGGCGTGGGCTCTTTGTCTGATTTATTCACTGACTCTTTTTTTTATTCTCCCGAACTAAGCCTCTTCGTGGAACGTAAGCTGAGACATGCACAATTCTCCAGAATTTGGACCAAGCTTATTGAATCGCTTATTATTCGGTGCTCCACTCTTCGCCGATTCGTACACCCACCGCACTAAACTCCACAGGCCGCCTTTTTTCACAACGCCAGCGGCAACACAAACAATCTACAACAGGAAGTGTAAAACTTGCGGTTTTAGGGTAGCGGTATTGAGGCTGTTCACACGTTGGCCCTAAGCGCACAATTTTAACATGCGATGGCACACCGATACTCCAACTCCACTTTGCTCGGATCTAATCAACTCGCTCTGCAATATATTCCTTCCACCCAGAATTGCACCAACAACCGAATAGCTTGCTGAACACGGTGACGGTTGGCAGTATACTACACCTAAACGTTATGATACGCAACCGGTCATATGCGCGGTTCAACATTGACTAACTGCATGCGAAGAATTCAAACGCGCCGCGAGACGGCTTTCCGTCTAGCAATGGGGAAAGAGGGTCGCGCGATTGCCACACCGCAATACTCGGCCCACACCCGCCGGCCCCAACCGCAGTGTTTACAAACCAGGCGTACACATCAGAGCGGAGTCCGGGTGGTTGGTAAACTGCGAGCGAGCAAGCGCCTTCCGCTGCAAAAAGAGAGTGTGTGTGGCTCAATCTCCGGAGAGAAAATTCGATGCAATATATATTGGACAGTGTTCCCTGCTAATACTGAGGGTATGGTTGGATGATTTGTCAATTTTCGGGTTTTGATTGTGATTTGAAGGTAATTCCTCTTTTTGACATGATTGTAGCTTCTTAGAATTATTTCCAAATTTTTCAAGATATTGGATTTACGTTCATTCCTATTCTCTATAGCTTATAGGGAGCAACGCGATACGCGTGCTATTCTCTTTTTATTAATTACGGACAGTGCGTAGAGGTATGTGGAGGCGCATGGTGCATATATCATATATTAGTGTCGAGAGATTGTTAGAAGTTTTATTAGGTGGGAACAAATTACATTATCTTCATCTGTCTCCGCGCCCTTCGATAGCAAAATGATCAAAATTTAATATTTGAGAGTTTTGCTGAGAAAAATTATAAATTTTGAGCTCTAACAGATTAAGAAAACTTATGGAAAAACCATTTTAATCATTTGATGTCTTTATTTTATTTCTTACCCCCTTTATCTCCATAAGATCGATGCACTATGATCCAGGATACAGTTTTACGCGGAAAGATGCATTCAACGTCATGTTTACCAATTTGGCTAATGTCATATTTAAAAAAAAAAATGTGACTCGGCAACGGGAAAAGATACAGACAATATTTTTTCAAAAAAAACACGCGTCTTAAAAATCACCAAAAGTCTTCAGAAAATAAAAAAAAAAGATAATTTTGACACAAACACAAATATAACTTTTGATCGGCAAAAGATATTAAGCATATTTACATATCAAAGGTTGAATTTTTTTAGTTCTTAAATTATGAGTAGATAAATTTAAGTAGATAAAATTGCTTTAAATCAGAATCAGCAAACTTTAGAGCTACAGAAAAAGGTTTTTTTACCAAAATTTATTGGAATAAGCTGCGCGACAACTTTGTATAACATTGCATGTGTCAAACCTGTTTTTTTATCACTTGCCGTTTTTCATATACTTCCTTACTTACTTACTTACTTACTTACTTACTTACTTACTTACTTACTTACTTACTTACTTACTTACTTACTTACTTACTTACTTACTTACTTACTTACTTACTTACTTACTTACTTACTTACTTACTTACTTACTTACTTACCTACTTACTTACTTACTTACTTACTTACTTACTTACTTACTTACTTACTTACTTACTTACTTACTTACTTACCACTTACCACTTACTTACTTACTTACCATTTACTTACTTTACTTACTTACCCACTTACTTACTTACTTTTTTTACTTACTTACTTACTTACTTACTTACTTTACCACTTACTTACCCACTTACTTACTTACTTTTTTACTTACTTACTTTACTTACTTACCACTTACTTACTTACTTACTTTTACTTACTACTTACTTACTTACTACCCACTTACTACTTACCACTTAATTACTTACTTACTTAATTACTTACTTACTTAATTACTTACTTACTTAATTACTTACTTACTTACTTACTTACTTACTTACTTACTTACTTACTTACTTACTTACTTACTTACTTACTCACCTACTTACTTACTTAATTACTTACTTACTTAATTACTTACTTACTTAATTACTTACTTACTTAATTACTTACTTACTTACTCCACCTACTTACTTACCTACTTACTTACCTGCTTACTTACCTACTTACGCAAAATGAAAAAAAAAAATTTATGTTTAGAAGTGCAGAAAATTAATTGGTGCAAGATCGGTTGTGTTGGTAATGGGCACACCAGCTTAATCGAGAGGGGGCGAAGTTCATGAGATTTTTTTTTGATTGATAACCTCGAATCTTCCCATTGATACTTCAAAGAACTCTCGGTAAAAATTTTGAGGCCTTCCAAATTTAGTAAAAAACGTAAATTTCCCGTTGAAATTTCGAAGAACTTCCATAAAAAAAATATTTTCTCGTGCATGGGAATTTTGAACCATTATCCGATTATCCGTTGAAATATAAATAATTTCCCAATAAATTCCAAAAGTTTTCCCGTTAAAATTCCGAGAAATACTTTTCATGAAAATTGGAAATATTCTCCAAGTTAATTTAAGAAATTCAGTGGTCGTTCCGAAATATTTCTCAATGAATTTCAGAATAATTTCCAATACAACTTAAAAAAAAATCCCTTGCAAATTTTCAGCAATTTCGGGTAATTTTCCATGAAAATTACAAAGGTTTTCCCATGGAGATTGGGGTCTCCAGTAGACCTACGATCAAAGGCATAGAATTGCCAACCCGGATTGTCAAAAAAAAATTGCGCTTTCTCTTTTGGTGCGGAATTTATTCAACTTTTATAAGTTTTATGGATTTCCAGGATTGGCGACTTGGTTTCGGAGTTATTTCGGATTTAAAATGAGTGTTAGCTATGGGCATTTCTCAGAGCGCATGCTTCGGAAATGATTATTTACGACATTTTGATTGAAACCGACGAATAAACGATGCCATATTTGATCAGGAATATTCTTACTCAGAACCAAAAAGAAGAAGGCCCCCAGAATTCTTGATGAAGCAACCACGTAGAATCAACATGATTCCGCTCAAATCAACAATATTTTTGCATTGATTTATGAAAAATAAAAATATTGTTGATACAACTTAAAATATGACTGAAAGTCTTGATAATAAAGACAAAAAAAAAATTTCTCCTTCAGGAATTCTAAGAAATTCCTTCTCCAGCGATTCTGGAAAAATTATATTACAAGGGTTATTTCTTCTCTAGGAATTTTGGGGAATTTCTTCCCCAGGAGTTCTGAGTAGAGTTTTAGTACCGGGAGTACCGGTACCGGAATTCCCGGGAATACCGACCAATATTCGGTACCGAAATACCGGTACTGGTTTAATGAAAGTACCGGTATTTTCGGTACTAAGGAAAAAGTTTTGGTTAAAACTTCCGATGGTTAAAACCAAATTATTTGTATGCAGCAGCTAGTAAGAAAGATATAATTTTTTTTCTATAGTTTCATAAACCTGACAATAGAGGTAATAAACTATAGAGGACGATTGTCGCTGCGGTTCCTTTTGTTATCGTCCCCAAACATGTTGGCTACCTATCTGTCAAAACGTACTCATTATTCCTTCGTTGACATTTAGTGCCCTATCCTTGCCAGCAAAAGATGTTTCGCCAGTGACGAAAGCGACAATCAGTTAGGACAAACGTCAGGCGTCCGATGACGTACCTCAAGACAATCAAACCGCAACGACATCGTCACATGAAAAAAAAATCGTCACACTTCATCAGTATTTTTCCAAATCGTCCCCGCTTGAGGCAAGAGTGCTGCTGCGATTACTGCACCAGGATTCGTAAAGATTGTAAGACAAGAGTTAACTTACAACGACTCAGAAAAAGCTGAAAGGAAAATACTTGTTAATGCTTCATGATTCACTAGCAACAGTTCGCCCTACTTATGTAGACTCAGAAAGAGCTTTCTCTGTTTCTGAAAGCTTCGCTACTAAAATACGATCCGGTATGTCTGACGAAACATTGAATATGCTGTGCGTTTTGAAAGCATATTTCAAGGAAAAGGACAAGCTCCAAGACAAGTGTTGAATACATACAAAGCAATGAATTCAGTTTGAATCGTTACCATTAAATCCTGTATTTTATTGATTTTAATGATTTTCAAAGAAAAAATCTTCTAGTACCGATATTTTCCCGGTACTCCCGGTACTGAGCGGTTCAATACCGTAGTACCGGGACTCGCCAAAAAGGGTCGGTACTAAAAACCCTAGTTCTGAGGATTTACGCCTAAAGAAATTATGGAGAATCTTCCTCGAAGGATTTTAAGGAAATTCGCATGCATCCAGACTGTCATTTTCCTTAATCTCTGAGCAATTTTTTCCTCGTGAATTCAGGTAAATTCCTGCTCTATGAATTTTGGGAAACTGATTTTTCAAGCATTCTAGGTACTTCCGCCTCTAAAAATTCTGGGAAACTGTTTCCCCATTTACTAAGATATTAAAGCTGTAAATTTCCAAAAATAATAAAGTTTATATATATTTTTTTGTGGATCTACTAATACCTCCACTATTGTTACCGTTACCCTATGTGCAGAAAAAAACATAAGCATTTTTTTGTTAAATGTCTTGGCTGTGCATATGCGTAGAGCAATCACACTCATCAAATGCTTTAGCCAAGCAACCCTTTGGCACAGCAGAGTGTGATTGATTCACACTGTATACAAATCCGCCCAGCCCGTTGTTGGGGGCATAGAATAATAAACAAAGTGGGCTCGCTTGACTGTGGATATACAACAGTAAAGCACATGTGAAGATTGGACAAATCAAGCTTCCGAAAGATATTCAATTTGCGAAAAAAGAGCTAACCGCGGTGGAGGTGGGTACTCAGATTCTGATGGCTTTTCCACAAACGTGCCCTTTGAGTGATCTTGGTGTGTAGGGGTTAACACGCCTACATAGAGAGTAGGAGTTTGAGGGTTCGAGTCCCTCCAAGACACGTGGATTCTTTTCGTGGCAATTTTCATATCAATTTGTCCATTTCGAAACATGTGCTGTGCATATGCACAGCCAAGATATTTAACAAAAAAAAAAGGATTTTCGTATGGCCAAGTTGCCGAATAATATGCAATTAATTATAATTAGCATTATTCATATTGATGTTTACCGTTGATAGTGCCTTGTGGATGAAAATTGGATTCAGTTCTTTGTGATAAACTACTTTACTCTTACAAAACGTGTTCAGATTTCAGATAATTAATCAATTTGTAGAATGTGCATAAATCTTCAATGACTAATATTCAACCGAATATTGACAGTCCAGGGCCGACTATGGATGTGTTTGGAAATGAGCTGACAAGTGAAGAAAGGTGGACTTCACAAAAAAAAATCCGTATTTCACACTCTGGTTCTGAGGACTCACCCCTTTGGGGAATTCTTCCTCCATTATTCTAAAGGACTTAGGTCTACCCTTCGCCGGCATAGATATTTTGGGGAAAGTATTATGGAATAATCTTTCCTTTAGGTTCTTGGAGAATATCTCCATAAGAAACTTTGGAAAATTCCTCCTTCAAGAATTTCGTCTACAGAAATACTTATTCTGGAGAGGATCCCTCTCATATAACTTAATACGAATTTCTTCTTCAGGAACTTGAGGAATCCCTACTCCGGGGATCTCTGACAACTCTGAGGAATTCTCTGACAACTGTGGGGAATTTCATCCTCACAAATTATGATCGAATCTTCTTCCATGAATTATAGGAAATATCTTCTCCTTGAATACCAGGGAATTCAATCAACAGAACTTATGATATGTGTCTTCTAGAAGGATTCCTGTGAAATTCTCATCCAAGAATTCTGAACGGTTTTATTCTTTCAGATTATCAATTCACCCCAAAAATTCCTCATCTAGGAGTTTCAGAGACTGCCTTATCCAGAAGTTCTGAGGAATGAATAATAATTTCCCAGAGTTTATAAGTGGAAAACTTCTGGAAAATCTATTTTATCAGTTGCTCTCTTCTGTTCTTCTTTGTTGACATCACATCCACTATTTTAAAATTGCCGCATCGCAGCTTAGTGTTCATTAAACACTTCCATAGTTGATATGGAAATGCTGATATCATCTTCCAAACTTAGACGTACATGTTCATGATAGAATTAAAGGCGAAAGTATAGAATTGATAGTTCCGTTAGGATACGGCAGGCATGAAGAATGTTTTTATAGAAGTCGATTTGAAAGTGAGCGGGGGCAATATTTGTGATGGCACATATCGCACGACCTTTTTTCTGCCAAGTTCCCATATGAAGGGGGAGGGAAGCTTCCATAGTTGTTATCAGCTAAGTTTCTATGTCGATTCACCATTTTCGCATTCCTGTTTCATAAGACTAACACGATGATACTCATAAGTTCATGGGGAAGTACAAAAATCCTAAACATTACCATAAATTGAATTCAGTCACATTCAGTATTGCATTGATTTGCAACTTGCACTTTGTAATACATTCCCTCCCGGACAATTCGTTGAAGAAATTCATTTGAAAAAAATCCTTGAGAAATCACTGGTCGAAATAATAGAGGAATTTCCGAAGAATTTTTTAAGTAACTTTTGGTCATACTTTTTATGGTATTCCAAGAGAAATTAAAAAGACAGAATCACCGTCTGCAACCAGAGACACTGAAGACGACCTTACTGTGGAGGCCGAAATACGATACGGTACAAGGTACAATCAAGTGGTGGGATTAAATGGGATGGTACAAACTCGTCTTATGACAAGTGAAGACATTCCACTAAAAAGCTTAAAATATTTTTTTCTTATATTTCTATGGCCCTTTTACCTTTTCAATAAACATCTTTCTAAAATAGAGAATTTTAAATAGAGAAATTTCCCAATGACCATTGCACCTCCTTTGTTATCTTCTCCGTAGAATGTGTGTATCAAATTTGGTTGGAACTAGGTTGGAATCGGTACAGGGGTTCAGAAGTTACACTGATTTGCCCGTTTTCTGAACAAAACCCCTTCCTCCAGACCCTCCCCTTTTTCGGCTCCCCATAGTGAATATGTGTACAAAATTTGGTTGAAATCGGTCCTGGGGGTTGGGAGTTACACTGCATTGCTCATTTACCAAAGACAACACCTCCCCTATACCATCCCTTTCCCCAATGACTATTCCACCCCCTTTGTTATCTTTTTCTTAGAATAGAGAACTGCCCATGATCGCATATTCGCAACACTCGCATTTTTGTTCGTTTGGTAAAAATCCAGTGAATCGTTCAGAAAGCTCAATTTACTGCATCTAATCCCACAACAGTAAAATGGGCTCTACTATCTTGCGTATCTGTGGTAAGCTAGAAATGATTGAATTGATACAAAAATTTGAAGAAGAAGAAGGAGAAGAAGAAGAAGAAAAAGATAGAAGAACAAAGTTTTTTATGCAGATAGATAAAGAGATAGAAGAAGATTACACCCTGTACCACTGTACCCTCCCTAGCCCTCCTTAGCCGTGCGGTAAGACGCGCGGCTACAAAGCAAGACCATGCTGAGGGTGGCACGGTTCGATTCCCGGTGCCGGTCTAGGCAATTTTCGGATCGGAAATTGTCTCGACTTCCCTGGGCATAAAAGTATCATCGTGCTAGCCTCATGATATACGAATGCAAAAATGGTAACCTGGCTTATAAACCTCGCAGTTTTAATAACTGTGGAAGTGCTTAATGGACACTAAGCTGCGAGGCGGCTCTGTCCCAGTGTGGGGATGTAATGCCAATAAGAAGAAGAAGAAGAAGAAGAACCACTGTACCATGCTCTGGAGACAAACTTTTCTTCAATCTTAACATATTTACATATCGGCAACGTGAATGTAACGTGGTATACTGGATTATTTTAATCTCTTTATGAGCGTCTCATAATGCATGAAGAATGGACATAATCTAGTGTGGAATACATTTCGCTGTTGATCGAATTTATGCCAGCATACACATCATTCGTTATTGCCATCCTGGCCGTCGTCGTTATTGTTCGTTCTCCAGCAGTGGAAAATCCCAAGCTTGACACGTGCTTGACATATTGAAGCGTAAATAAATTTGTTCCAACAATACTTTGTTACAAGTATGTAGGTATTAACCAACCGTATGTAAAGATACAAGGCGAGAGGGAAAAATAAGCACATAAACAATTAGCTATGTCTCAGTAACACACATGTAGCTGACGAATTCTTCTCCAACTCATCTGTACACACGAGAAAGGGAGAAACGGTTAAATGAGGAATTAATAAAACAACTAAATGCATAAAATTAATAAGGCAAACGTGAACGTTCACACTGGGCTGTTTTAGTAAAAGGGGTTTATTTTATATGAATGAGGGAGTCGCCGCAAAACACGTAAGCCAACCTTTGAGATCGGTATGTTTTCCAAAACTAAGGCTAGTGTAATACTATTGGTAAATTAATATTTATTTTCCAGGTTTTGGTTAACATCATTCAGGCCGGTTCACACTGCAGCAAACTTTTTTTAATGGCTAGAGGCGTGAAAAATATGGCTCCTTAAAAATTGTCCTTAATTAATCAAATAATCGACTATGACAATAGAAGGCGTATAGAATCTATACTATAGATTACGTACAATTCATTAGGCAGATTACATTGTTAATATGAATGTCAATGAATCTCAAGATTAACCCTACAAATATTTGGAAAAATGTGTCTTATAGTGCTTGGGAGTGGAAGGGCAGAAATTCAAAAATAAACCTCATCAGATTTACTAAAGAACATTTTGGATATGCAGGAATTTTTTTAAGTTTTGTTATTGTCCCCTTAAGGATAAGCCTGCCAGAATCCAAAACTAAATGCACTCGCGTTTTCAAGGGCACCTCATTAGGCGAGAGTGTACGTACACGCACATTTCACTCACAATTTTACTCAGTTTGTTAGCAACCACGAGCAGTTGTCACGGCAAAATCAAATGAGATTGTATGCAACCACGAACCGTGCGTTCGTGTTGGTGAGAAATGTCGGCGAGACCCTAATTCAAAACGGAAGCCACGCAAAATTGTCATTTTTATTATTCCACGTCTGCTGCGACGCTTTAAAACGCCAGTGCATTTAGTTGTGGATTCCGAGTGGCTGGAATTGTCATATTTGTCTAAAACAACCCATGATGGGGAGGTGATCGTCGACTGCGACCGGTCCCAAATTTTCGATGAATTTTTTTTCTGAATTTTGATTCGGCTGAAGAATTTGAAATAAATAATAATAATTAAATACATGTCGATCCATTTTTCGAACCGCGTGATCTTCTTCTTCTTATTGGCATTACATCCCCACACTGGGACAGAGCCGCCTCGCAACTTAGTTTAAGCACTTCCAAAGTTATTAACTGCGAGTTTTCTTAGCCAGGTTACCATTTTTGCATTCGTATATCATGAGGCTAGCACGATGATACTTTTATGCCCAAGGAAGTCGAGACAATTTTCAATCCGAAAATCGCCTAGACCGGCACCGGGAATCGAGCCCAGCCATCCTCAGCATGGTCTTGCTTTGTAGCCGCGCATCTTACCGCATGGCTAAGGAGGGCCCCTTAGAATTGCGTACATAATGTGAAATCAATTAAAAAAAAATTCACAGAAGGAAATTAAAATTTTGTTTCGTACAATTTCGAATTAAATGGACTTTGATTTCGTATCGTTCTGAAGTCTCGAAAGTGAATATATATTTCGTTCCGTTTCGATTCGAATCAACAAAGAGATATTAAATTTCGTTTCGTTTCGATTCGTTAGGAAAAAGTGTCTTATCGCATACCCTTCCTATTCATAATGACAATATGTCTGCTAGAAAGTTTCAAATAAGAAGCTTTCGGCTTATGTGAGAAGATTATAAGCTGAGTTTTTGAAGCATTCGGGGAAAATGTTTCGGATTTTTATTTTTATGCTGCATGAGAGCGCACAAATGCGCGAGACTCTACAATCTACATGACTTTACTATGGTTGGCACGGTTTGCATACTTTCTCGCTTTAATCGGCTGTTTGATTTCGTAAAATTTCGTAACAAGTGCAATCAATTCGCCGCTCAATATATTATAGGAAAATATTTGTTACCATAAATACAAAACTCAAACCGAGACTTCTGTTTTCCAATGACAACAATACTCTTCAATATAAGATTTGAATCAAACAAAACCACAATTTTCAATGTTTGGCTCCACCACAATAGACTTCAGTTCGAAAACAAAATCGATTCTATTCGCACCACCCAGGTGAATAATTATAATATAAATATATTTTTTAAATGCTTTTTAAGCTTTATTTATGTGTTTTTTAATCATAATTATAATAGAGGTAATAACCTATAGAAGAAGATTGTTGCTGTCGCCACTGGCGAACATCTTTTGCTGGCAAGGATAGGGCACTAAATCACTACGTGTTCACAGTTGAATACCCAACATGTTTGAAAACGAGAACAAAGGGATCCGCTGCGACAATCGTCTTCTATATATTATATGTAATTATTCATACAAATGATGAATGCGATATTTTATCGACTGTTGAATGTATTTGATGAACATATGAAAAAAGATAATACTTTGATTTCCAAAGACGATACCATCATCACCACTGTCGCTGGAAGTTGGTTCCCTCTCGAGTAACACACATGTTGCACGACTTTTATGTGATTCAGTCACATATCAGTTCCTGCAACCAAATTTGATCAAAATGGGCTACTTGGGCTGCCAACCAGTGAAGACAAAATTTGAGAAGGAACTGAACTCGCGCGAGCCATGAATTCTCGCTTAACTTTTCAAAAGGACCTAAGTAACATTTTTCATGAATTAATTTGAATAGCGCAATCAACAGAACAACATGAAAGCTTTTGATTGCAGTACTCAAATTAATTCATGAAAAAAAATGTTACTTAGGTCCTTTTGAAAAGTTAAGCGAGAATTTGTCAAAATTAATAGAACAACAAATCAAATAATAGTTCTCCGTTTTGGGATATTCTTTTCTGAATTGGTTACGGAAATTGTAATAAGAATGTTTGGGCTAATAACGCCGATTTTTTTTTTATCAAAATACAATTAGGTTGGTATGTGATATGTGGATGAGGATGAACATATGTATTATGTTTTTGGGAGGCATGGTCAAATCAAATCCTACGTCCACTTCTTGGTTATGTCACAGACTTTACCCGCTGTTCGTTTTCAAAGTTTTTTTTTGTGAACATTCCAAACATCCCTTCGAAATTTGAAAATCCCTTCCCATAAATATCCACCCCATTTTCTTATTTTGTTGACTTAGTGTTGATTTACCTACAATTATGTTTATTGACATATTCAAATTTGATTTACAAATAAGGTGCAATCCCCACCAGATAAATAATTAATTATATCTAAGTTAAAATCTATATTAAGCCATTAAGCTTGTTTTTTTTTAAATTCCTAAGAGTTTCCGGTATTTTTCGCATCTACCTACTAATCTTTTTCATCGCTTGATTCGAACCGTTACTTCACAATTGGTACCAGCTAGCTATTGGAGATTTTCAACAAGTATTGATATAGCAAAATCAGATATCGAGGTTCATAAACAGCAAATCTCAAGATTGATTCAAGCGTTTGCCGGCCGGCGAACTCATCCGCACCTGGTGTCGGCGAGTGGCATATTTAACAAAATAAATACGAAACACTCGATTGACCGAGAGCCTTGCCTGACAACGTGCTGTCTGGCGTGTCATTGACTTCTATGGAAAGTGGTGCATCCGCGAAGCGAGTGAGTGAGCGATGTGTGCAACAGAACGTGCGAGGCTGGAATGTGCTTTAAACTGCATTGTACAGCGAAACGATTATAGAAACTTGAACGGCTAGAAGCTAGGCATTACTTTCTGGAAATTCACAGGTGGCACAGCAAAGGCTTCCCTGGTTACATTGACAGTTTTATAATGAGTTTATACTAGTCGTACAGAAAGAATCATGTGTTTCAAAACCATCATAAAATCTGAATTGTCACTTGTATCATTTACAATAAACCACATTCAAACTATACATAGCTACATTATTCATTTATCTAACACATTCCGTAATCCACGTGCTCCATCACGATGCATCGTTACCAGCCATGTGACGATAAACATAGTCCTGCTTCTTCTAACCTAACACAATTGTCGCCGTTCCGCAAGCAAACCGCGGCAGAGCACAGTGTCAGATGGCTGGAAGAAAAATCGGATGAAACGTTCGAGATACAAGCATCTTTTGCAAAATAGTATTAACTCGGAGGTGAACTAGCCTTGGGCTAAAAACCTCTTTAATAAAGATTATAATAATAATAATAGTATTAACTCCGCGAGTGCAAGTGATCATGAGTGTCCATGTGTTCTTAAAGATTCCCGTGAGCGTTCATACGTGTGAGTGTCCAATATAAGTTGTGAATTCCCATGAGTACCAATGAGTTCTCGCAAGTGTCAACGAATGTCCATGAGTATTCGTTAGTGTCCGTGCGAACCCATGGGCACCTTGGAAATTTTCTCGACTTCCCTGTGCTTAAACGTATTATTGTTTAAGCACCTAACCCTCGCAGCTAAAATCTGCGGAAGTGAACAATAAGTGCTTAATGAACAATAAGCTGTGAGGCGGTAAAAGAAATTAATAGAAAAAGAAGTAATTTGAATAATATTTATGAAAATATTAGCTGCATGTACCCGGCCTTGCCAAATTCATGTCATTGTTGAGGCATTCCACTGAGACATGCCAGTCGATCCTGAGCGACCATTTCGAAAATATCTGAAACTTTGCACAGTTTTTCGATTTCATCTAAATCGTCATTTTTCGATATCAAATCTTCATATTGAGTCACGACTAACTTTTCAAAAGGGTGTATGTGAAAATGGTTCAAAAATATTTAAAAAGCTGCACAGCAAAAACGGAATGTTCGATTGTTATGATTTTTTCAGCAAAGTTAGACAACTAAATGATAGTTCTTAAGAAAATGTGCACAGTAATTTTTTTACCTTTAAAAATATCATTTTTGTCACAGAAACTCAAATATCTCAAAACCCTATCTTTTTACGAAAGTGATTTTTTTAGGGCAAACGGTCCATTATATTAGCTATCTACCATAAAAATTTGGTGATGGTAAACTAATAAACTAAAAAGTTATGACATTTCAAACATTTCACAATTTTCACAATCAGTAAAAAAAAAATCCGTGTAAGTTATTTCTAAAATTGCAGTTTGATGCAGATTTTATTGTTAAGGGCTTTGCGTGATTTAAACAAGTTGTTTTCATGATATTTTGATTTAATTATTCATAGCATCTATAAGAAACTTAGACACAATCCAGTGTTGTGATCAAAAGTATTGATAATGTCATAATTTTCATTGTACGTGACTGGCGAAAAATTCTTTTAATAGTTTTGAAACCTGTTGATAATAAGAAACATATCAGAAATGTTATTTTTAAGACAAAAGCTGCAAAATCAAAGATTTATATACACGTATACGTCTATAGTTTACCTGCAAAAAATATACCTATATATATATATATATATATATATATATATATATATATATATATATATATATATATAGATTATGTATCAGTAAAAAAAGATGGAAAGCGTCAAGCAATTCAAAAACGATTAATGATGACGACTTTGAAAGAAGCGTACACACGTTTCAAGGAAATTCACGATAATATTAGAGTAGGTTTTTCCTCATTTCTAGACCAACATTTGAAAAGGGCGTAACAGCCAAAATTTATTTCTTCTGTTTCTTCGTCCACATTTATAGCTATGTATGTAGACGAAGAATCAGAAGGAATAAATTTTGGCTGTTACGCCCTTTTCAAATGTTGGTCTAGATTTGCAAGCCTTCAGCCAAGGCAAGCTTCTTTCCAATTCAGGAACACATAATGTGTGTGTGTGTGCACAACCCATGAGAATATAAATCTTATTTTACATAGTTTGAAAAGAATCAGTTTAACAAAGGATATTAAAATGTTAACTGGTAGTCTTTAGTGTGAAAATACAACATCAAATTGCTATCTACGATCTTGTTCGGATTGTCCAGGTTCTTCATCATTGGAAAATACTTTATTCGCTGAGTTTGAAGAAAAATATATTGATCAGTTATCATTTGAGCAGTGGGTGACCACGGATAGGTGTGACCTAGAAACTATTGTAAAACCTGCAGATGAGTTTGTGTCATATTTTTGCTTGAAATTAGAAAGTTTAATCCCTCACGATTTCATTAAAACAGAACAATCCAGCAGTTTAAAAAATTCGAAAAATACATTACAAAATGGTGAATTTTTAGTCATTTGTGATTTTTCTGAAAATTACAGCTTTGTATTGCAAGATGAAGTGCAGTCCCATCACTGGAACGTACAGCAAGCTGCAATTCATCCATTCGTAATTTATTTTAATGGAAGTACGCAAATTGACCACTTAAGTTTTATTATAATTTCCGAAGATTTAACACACGATTCAGTATCAGTAAACTTGTTCATTGAAAAAATGGTTAACTTTTTACGCGTTGATAAGAATAAAGTAGTCAAAAAGATATATTTCATGTCTGATGGAGCAGCGTCGCATTACAAAAATCGTAAGAATTTTTCGAGCCTATGTCAATTTAAATCAATGTACGGAATTGATGCAGAATGGCATTTTTGATAAGGATAATATGATAGATCGAGTAGAGAGACTCATCGATCATTCCCTGCAAAAAAATATTCTGCTGCTGATATTAAATGTCAAATCTAAGATTATTTTTGTGATCTGTTAATTCATTTTTTTTGGTTTACTATGTGTGAAAATTGTGAAATGTTTGAAATGTCATAACTTTTTTTGTTTATTAGTTTACCATCACCAAATTTTTATGGTAGATAGCTAATATAATGGATCGTTTTCCCTAAAAAAAATACGTTCGTAAAAAGATAGGGTTTTGAGATATTTGAGTTTTTGTGACAAAAATGACATTTTCTAAAGCAAAAAAAATTTTTTTTACGGTGTACATTTTTTTAAGAATCACCATTTAGTTGTCTAACTTTTCTGAAAAAATCATAACAATCGAACATTCCGTTTTTGCTGTGCAGCTCTTTGAATATTTTTGAACCATTTTCACCAGTGGCGCCGGGAGTGGGTGGGACAAGTAGGACATGTCCTACGCATGAAAATACCTGGGTAGGACAGTCGCAGTATATATCTAAGGGATCTAATATTATAATTATCAATACTGTTCTAGATCAAAAAAATATCATTCAAAGGTAATCAGAGATTTGAAAGTTTCTAGGTTTCCGCACGGCCGTTATTGTAAAGGAAAAATCTTTTCCAAAAGGCTCCTGAGAGTCTGAGCTAAAAATGCTCAATGATGTATTGAGATTTTCCAAGAAGTCTTGAAGTTTTTAATAGTTTCTGCTTTTCTATAAAATTGTTGAAAAATTTCTGCAAGTCAGGGAGGAGGCTAAGTAAATTTATTAAATTTTATAAGATTTTCCAGAGCGGTAGGTAAATTAACCATAAGTTGAATATCTAAACAATGATATAGCTTAGCTTAATTCATCCTAGATGATTGTACTTGTCAATGGTTTCTGCTCCGGGACTGATCAGAACTTGTGTAAATTGCACTACGATCCAAGTGAATAAAAGTTGGGATCTACCATATTCTGGAAGGAAACTTTTCAGCATCGCTCAAATATAGAGCAAGCCAGTCAGTTGGGAAAGGAGAGGAATAGTATAGTGTCGTATTGTTGCTACTAGAGACCGGCAGTACCTGTGCATCCCCACGATATAAAATTTCGTTATTTCGTTAATTCGGTAGGATAGAGATCGATTATTCACTAAGAAAAGTTATGTTTAGTCTATGCCACATTTTTTACTTTCTCGTACAACATAGTTGTACCGAAAGGCTATCATTTCACTCTTCAGAGACCCATAGTGCTCGACGAACTGAGCACATGTCTGTCTGTTCGTGTGTGTATGTGTGTGCAAAGCCAAGTAAAACATTAGACAACTTTTCATATAGTAATCATTAACCGATTTTCTCGCAACAAGTTGCATTCGAAAGGTGGTAAGGGCTTATAGATCACTATTGAATTTTGTGATGATCAGCCGTTGCGCTCAAAAGTTATTAAGAAAATGGTTCATTGAACCCGTGATTGAACCTTATAAGGTTGGTGTCTTGGCTAAATGCGAGAAAGGCTGTATCACTTTTCGGTGAATTAAGTTGGGTTTTTCAAATGGGGATTTAGCCCACGACCTCCTGTCTGTAGTTGCTAGACTAGTGAACTCGTTTCCTAAAGCTCAAAATCTAAACAAGGCTATGCTAGGGCTACGAAATGGTGAGGCGACATCAGATTTGAGATTTTTTAGCTTTTTCCGTCTGCTCGGGTAGCTGTGGTCATAACTCACAAGCTCCAATACTCACGCTTCCCCGGGTCTTTCTTAGCTGGTAGTGTAGCTTGTTAAGATGCTCGAAGATCTTATTTCTTGTAAATGCTCTATAAACTATGGAAAGGTAATGTTCCCTGAATAGCCTTAGAGAGTTTTATAACTTATCTGAGGATGTTTGAAAAATCTCCTGTAATCCAAGAGGATCTCCGGAAAGTCCGTGAAATTTCCTAAAAGTATTTTATAGATTTGATAACCCAGTAATAGCTAAAAATTGCACAGGTTCGCTAGTTACTAGCTAGCGACAGTCTAAAATAATATTTCAACCATATTGAATAAGTTTAGGGTAGTTTCAACGTAACAAAATATTATTTTGACCTAGAAAATGTATTTTCGACATGTGACACACGCGAACTTTATCATTTTTCTTATTTGATTTTTTTTGTCCTACCCACGTCTCGGAAGGTGGCCGCGCCTCTGATTTTCACATACACCCTTTTGAAAAGTTAGTCGTGACTCAATAAAAAGATTTGATATCGAAAAATGACGGTTTAGATGAAATTGAAAAACTGTGCAAAGTTTCAACTCAATAGAAAATCATGAATTAAAAATTTTGTTAAATTTTGATGCAGTTGCTTGGAATCGCTCTGTTAGCTTCGATACTTTCGGAGATATGTTATTGCTGGGGTATTTTCGAAATGGAGAATTTGTTTTCGGGGTATTCAATCTCCAAGAACCTTATATGAACTGAAGAATGGAAATTTAAATTACACCTACCGTCCGGTATGAGTAAGGGGTGGTAGACTTATTGCGTAAGCAATTTTTCTAGGTTTTTCAAAACGCTCCTCCCACCATGTAAAATTTATTTCATATACCTAAATGATTTTTATTTGTATGGTGTTTAAGAAAAGGACGGATCTCCCTTCTCCCCATAAGTGATTACGTAATATTTATTTTTTTTATAAGAGAGAATGCATTTACGTACAACCCAACACACGTGCTTAGGAGTTGAGAAGCTACCACACGGGAGTGTACTGGAGTATCGGACGCCACCAGTCGGGTGATAGGTAATACCGACTAACCTCACCTTGGGCTCCGCCATCATTTCTCCCAGGAACTGCCTTCCAGCATTACTTCTGGGGGATAGGCAATACATTCTGTACTCAAACACAGGCACTCACACCATTTGAGACTTATTTGGATGCTCACCCTGACGCAGATAATACACTCTTGTTCGACATGCGCAGCTCATATTGTCTATTCGGAACAAAGTTAGTACGCTTTTTATACCGCAGTTGGATTTTTCTCCAGATACAGGCAACTTACCCAACTACGGAAGTATTGCGCTGGATTCGCCTAAAGATGCGCTAAACAACGCATCAATTGGTTTGACAGATAAAACTTCGGAAGAAAGTTCGGTTCGGAAGTCCCGACTTTTGAATTCTAATTTGGTGCTACGCCGACAATACTCAATCTTCTGCCGTGCCTCGATTTGACAATAGTGGTGACGCAATTTGACACTCCTGTCTCAGCACAAGCAGATCACTCGCTCTTTGCCAAAGCAGCCTGCGCTCTGCCCTACCAAAGAAGGGACACTTCCCATGCCCGTTGGCGCTCCCTGAGCTCCTGTGCGCTTTGAGCGTCACACGGTCGCTTTGATAGGGCCTGCTTGTGGCCACATGTAGCGTTTTGTACAGGTTTATCAGAGCCCAGTGCCGAACCCCACCACGTCCTAGGAAGCCCGGAACTCAAAAAGTCCGTAGCAGATGTTCTCATTTTATTTATTCAGTTCACATTTGAACAGACAACAGTGAATCAACACTTTACTTTCATAATGCACGGTTGCAAGCCATATCTCTGAATACTTGGTTCGCCTTAGATTTGGGTGAGCTCGTGGTTCATCATTCGCTGCCACACACCATTCTCTTGCACACTGCCAAAGATAGTCCTAAGCGAGCTTTTCTCGTATACCCCGTCTTTTGAGAACCGGATGTTTCAGGGTCTCCAAATTCTTCCGGAGTGTAGATCAATTCTCGCTTAACTTTTCAAAAGGACCTAAGTAACATTTTTTTCATGAACTAATTGAGTACTGCAACCAAAAGCTTTCATGTTTTTCTGTTGATTGCGCTATTCAAATTAATTCATGAAAAAATTATTACTTAGGTCCTTTTGAAAACTTAAGTGAGAATTGGTCAACCACGTCAACTACGTCTGGTAACAATGCAAAGGCATCTCAGCATGTCTATGCAAGTTTCTACAGCCCATTAGTATGATTTGTGATTCAAATCAGATGTGCAATGTAAATGTTCTAGTTTCTCCCAATTGTTCTGGAGTTCAGATCAATTGGTCTACCAAATCAACTACACATGGTTCTTCTTCTTCTGCTTCTTATTGGCATTACATCCACACACTGGGACAAAGCCGCCTCGCAGCTTAGTGTTCATTAAGCACTTCGACAGTTATTAACTGCGAGGTTTCTAAGCCAGGTTACCATTTTTGCATTCGTATATCATGAGGCTAACACGATGATACTTTTATGCCCAGGGAAGTCGAGTCAATTTCCAAATTGCCTAGAGCGGCGCCGGGAATCGAACCCAGCCACCCTCAGCATGGTCTTGCTTTGTAGCAAAAATACAAAATACACATTTTAACGACATCAGATCGATGAAGATATTTTTTAAGAAGCCATTTTTGGCTCATTTTTGTAACATAGACTATTTCCAAGAAAACACTTGTATTTGACACCGAATTATGATTCCTGATTCAATTTTGAACAAAAAAGCTGGTATGTATTTTCTTCCTAAGTATTACCATTTTCGAGATATTTCAAATTTAATTTTTGGAAAATCCCCAACACTAGGTTTCCCGATTGCATGGACATGCTGGGATGCTTTCAATTTGCTATCTAGAACAATATGAAGAAAATAGAACATCAGCTGTGGACTAATTTCAATAGTGAAGCATTCGTAAGGATGTAACGGCCATTTGGTCCGTTACAGTTTTGGTAAATTTTTTGTATAATTTAATAGTTGAAATATAGAAAGTAGTTTAATTAATAGTTCTTGTAAATAGTTTCACAAATTTATTAAAGATTAGCAGTCCGTTGTACCGCGTTTCAAAAGCTCTTTTATTCTCTCAGCAGAACGCTCAGAACGTTCTAGATCAACGTGCCTACCATGTGGCGAGCGCGTGGGATTACGTCACGGGTCGGGTAGTGACCATCCACCAGGGGAAAATCCCAACAATACTCTTTGATGATTTTCGGGAAAGATCGGCAGGCAAAATGGGCCGCAATCCGAATGGATCAATTGCTTCCTGCACTTCGATCGTTAGGAGGGGGAAACGCGATCTAGGGACTTCGTGAGGGCAAAACCGAAGGCCAAGAATTAAGACAATCTTGCATTTGATCTGAGGATTCTTGACTATGACTCGATCACTTTGTTCCCTGCGGTCCACTTTGCCGGAAGGGGCCGCGATCGACATTTTCGCGCCCAGACAGGGCGAAGGCAGCAAGTAAGTCAGCAGCAACAGCAAACGTTTTCCCGCTTTCGGTGACGACCGAGAGCGCCGCAGCAGTAGCAAAGCCCACATCTCGTTGGCGAGGCGCCGTCGGCGCATGAAGTAATTTCGTAGCGTAGAAGGAGGAACCGCAACAGAGCGCGCACCGCGACCGCGGTGTAAGAGACCGGCATCGTTTAGATGAGCCGTGGGTAAGCGTCACCCTCTCCGTCTAGCAAGCACATGGCAAGCGTCGCCATCTCCGTCCGTGGAGCACGTGCGTAGGCGTCGTCCACTCACCAGGCCGCCTGCGGCACCGCGCGTTCGTCGACCGGTCAACACCATCGTCCGGCGAGCAACCAACAGCAGCGTCCCCGTCGTGGAGTACAACGGCAACAATAATATATGGTCCGTAAGTAAACGCATGCATGCAAATTAAAATCGCCCAAGCGCGCTTGGTGAAAAATATCTTTTTTTGGATTTGCCGGCTCCCAATTTCTATTGGTGGTGCACGGACCGTGAGAGGCTACTTTTCGATTTAGCCGATCCGACAGAATGTGAATGCCGCACAAATAAGCACGTGATAGGAGAATAGAACGATAGTGGAAGATAAAGAGAAGCGAATAGAGTTAGAGGATAAGAAGGAAGAAGAGAGAGTTTTTGAATTATAGAATGTAGGCCTACGAAAACGATAAATCGATGTGTATGAATTGACCATTTGGTTTAACCATTGTGTTTGAGCTGGAATAAAATGTTATAGGGTACCACAGGCAATCCGACTTGTTTAGTTCACAGAAACGAGAAGAGGTAATGTAGAGGAGGTTTTCATGTCACTCGGTATCGTTTTCCAGTAGTTTTTCTTTGGGATTCTTTTACCGGGGAGGTTGGCCCTGAATCCAACCAACTGACACTCTCCATTTTTTTTTCTCAGATCTGATCGGGGTGAGCTGTTTATAGCCAACCGATGATGATAGCAACTGTATGCGGATATTCTGCCTTCAACTAGATTGTCTTCGCTCTTTTTAATGATCGAGCGTGTTTTGAAGGGGGAGTAATTTTTATTTGGAATACCTGTAGTCTGTCGATCTTCGCGCTTTCCTTCCGTTATTGGAAAACAATAACCCTTTCCCCTGAAAGGTCTTGATGATGATGATGATGATGATGATGGTCCCGCCACATACCCCTACAAAGGTTTGAGCTAGACGATTTATCTTTAAGATAATTAATTGAATGATATAATAACAATTTAATCAGATTTGCAAAAAACAAAAACGATCTGATTACCATCACAGATATGAATTACATAACTTTTCATTACTATCCAGCAAAAATGTAAATTTTAAAAAACTGTTGTTTTCATCTACAGATTCTCATAAGCATCGGTAGTGATACTTCGAGCTTATACTAAAATGCAAAACTTGTGATACCTCTCGCACAGATTTCAAAAGTTCCACCAAGAATCGCGTTTCATGTTTATACAAGACCACGTTTATCACTCGTAAGCATCAATAAAATTAATAATCTAAGTCGTCAACAAAACTAAAACTTGTGTTACCGCTCCGTCGATATCAAAAGTTTCGGTATCAACCACGGGAACAAAACTCTACCAGATAGCCCATTACTAATCCGAAGAATCATTCAAACAGTTGAAAATGCGCAAGTCTGTACATAAATTTTAAAAATCATCCATATCTGCTTTGCGCGCGAGACTCAAACTTTTGTAGACTACACAAAAAAGGTCAGATTACAATTACGTCAATATATATAAAATCCATCATCATCATCGAGACGAACAAAACAGTTTATCAGGGCCTCAATAAATAAAAAATACAATTGTCCAAACAAACAATCCGTAGGTCAAACTTCGTCAAAATACAAAATTTTTTTTTTTTTTTTTTTTTATTGTCTTTATTAACGAGGTTTTCGGCCCTAGACCGGTTCACCTCATAAAATACAAAATTTATTGAATTATAAAAAGTCAACTAAGTAGCTGCTTAAAAGGCAGCTTTTACGTGTGAAACACAAAGTCTCTTAAACTGTGATAATGTCGTTGCACGTTTGATATGTGTAGGCATCGAATTGAAATAATTGATACCTTTAAAAAACAAAGAATTTTGTGAAGCTCCATGCAAAAAGTATGGTGTTCTTATATCTTCCGCGTTTCTAGTGTTATATCTATGAATGTCACTTCCTCTTTCAATTCGATCACACAAATATCGAGGCAGCAATCCGTTAATTACTTTAAAAATGAACACCATTGTCAAATACACAATTCTTTGCTTCACCGAGAGCCACTGCAAAGCATCCAACAAAAAAAGTTGAGGAAGTGAATCTGTTACATCTCAAAATCAAACGCATAATCTTATTCTGCAAACGCTGCAATCTCGATATTTGTGTCTGATTTGCTAAAAACAAAATGGAAGGACAAAAGTCCAAGTGAGGAGAGATGATTGATTTGTACAACTGTATTTTACTAGCAATATTTAATTCGTTTTTCAGTCGACAGAGGATTCCATACTTCTTGGCTATTTTCTTGATGACATTGTCAATATGTTGGTCAAATTTCAATTTATCATCAATAATCACGCCAAGATATTTAATTTTCTATACGCGATCAAGTGTCTCGTCATCAATTTTCACAGAGACATTATCAATTGAACGATTTCGCGAAATAATCATGTACTTTGTTTTACTAATATTCAATTTCAACTGTTTGTACTTCAACCATCTACTTAAAGAATGCAAATCTTCATTCAAGCGTTCAATCGCATCTTCTAAGTCTCTAGCTGCAATGAATAACACAGTATCATCTGCGAATAAGTTTATATCACAAAAACGTAAAACCCGTCGCATGTCATTTATATACATAATAAACAAAAGGGCCCCAATACACTTCCCTGTGGCACTCTAGGGTGTTCTCCATGGGACGAGATACTGAATCATTAAAAGCAGTCCGTTGAGTTCTGTCAGACAAATAGCTTTTAAACCAATTGTATGCAGAACCTGAAATTCCAAAGCGCTCCAAAGTTTTCAACAATAAGGGCCTAGAAATTGTCTCAAAAGCGCGTTTAAGATCCAAGAACACAGCAACAATCGTATCTTTATGCTCTATGCTTTCTTTCCATTTAGCTAATACCAAGTTCAAAGCGGTTTCGCAGGAGTGACCCTCCCGGTATCCCGATTGTTCCGGTATTAACAAGTTATTACTTACTATTTAAATACATAAGTAGCTGGCCTTTAACAACAAGTTCTAAAATTTTCTCTACTGTGTGCAACATGTTGATGGGACGAAACTCTTCGGCTTTAATCGTTCCAGCAACTTTTTGAATTGGAATAACTAAGGATTCCTTCCAAACTTGCGGCACGTGCCCAGTTTGCAATGATTCATTTATCAGGTCCAGCAGGTTGTGTCCGATGACATGAAAGCAATCTTGTATAATTTTAGCATTAACATTATCAATACCAGCCGTTTTTCCTAGATTAAAACAAATCGTTTCAAGTTCTTGAAATGTAATGGGGTGAAAACCTTCGAATCTCAAGTTACTGTTAACTGGCTGTTTTATTTCGTCAGGTTCATCCACTAACTCGATAGATCGGTTAATGGTTGAAACGCTTTCAATAAAATAATCATTGAATTTAGACGCGATTACTTCTTCCGACTCTTCTAATGTGCCATTAAAAGTTATGGATCGCGGTTTACAAGAACTAGGTTTTAACAATGATTTTAATATTTTCCATAACTCTTTGCTCTGTATATATTCGCATCGAGTATGCTTTAAACATTGCGAATATTTATTCCGCGCAACCTGGTACCTATTCCAATGATTTTCATTATTACTTTTACGACATTACGGTTTACAATACGGTTTCTCGCAACTCGTAAATTGTTAAAACATGCACGCCCGATAGCATATGAAAACTGAGGAGAGTCGCGCTTTGGCCGACCGAAAGGAGGCGCATTACTCTATACTCACTTGCTCAATGGCTATTGCAAACTACTGGAGATCGCGCTTGTTTCTGCCGGAGCAAAGCGCGATACATGCGCATAAGCCACCGAACACAAGATAGATATTTTATTCTTTTTTGAGACGACTAAAACACACACTGCCCTTACTTGCTCGATGGCTACTCGCTGCGGTGAAAGACCAGGGAATTATGAGAAAGTTAGTTTGGCGTCGGTGATTTAGAAGGAGAAGAACGAGCCTCCCCCAACTGGCCAACAACATTTAAATTATTTTAGCGTCGATCCTACTAAATCCAACAAAATTATGTAAAACACCTAAAGCTAAAAAAAAACTTTGAGGTAACACCTGTACACCTGTAGTTTGTACAAAGGAGTTCAGCTAAGCAATATTGCAGCCAGACTGTAGTGGCCAGTGGGCGCTGCAGATCGAACAAACCGGAAAAAAGGTGGACACATCAATCAAGGCCATGGGCGCCAGTTGTAAGATGTAACAATGGCAGTGAATTACTAATATCAATAATGAAAAAGTAATAACTTCGCACTTACTTTTCAAATGTAAAACCAACTGGTCGAAAAATATGTGCATGGCAGATGTTGACAATATACATTAATTATCAGTGTACGATTTTTTAAATATTTTCAGTAGTTATACAATTCAAAAACACTAGAAATCTCAATTCTAATGTAATTTCATGATATTTTGCAACACCTGAAAGCCCTCTTGCTAAACCTGAAAATCACAAAATAATGTCCTGATGCTGTAAGGAAGACGCTGTATGAATTGATTTTTTTCGTAAATAAAATATCTCGACACAATTATTGATTGTTGCTATTCTCTTATAGATTTTGAGAATGAATAAAATGTCTAAACTATAACGAAATTTATTAAATTTTCTATACTTAAAGAGCTCTCAAACCTGCAAAGCTGATTTAGAAAATCTTTGTGCACAAGTAATTAAAATGCCTCATGATTCGCAGTTTCTGTTTCAATCTGAAAATTATAAAACTAGTTGGTTAACGGGGTCATTGTGTTTTGTTATTTTGGGCACCGTTCGGTTATGGGCACTCCTACGAATATTTTGACAGATAACAGATGCTGTCATTCTGACAACCGTTTGCCTTAGTAACATTCAATTTCTGAACATCTCTGCTTTGAACTAAGGGCCTTTTTTTACAAGTAAAAAGACACTAAAGTTTTTTTGCCTTTATCAAAGTGTCATAAAGTGAAGTAATTTAATGAAGATTACTATAAAAATTTTGGCATGAAAATTATTGTGGATTTACTTGACCAATGGATTCGAAGGTCGGTTCACTTGCCTATTTGAAACGTTCCCTTTTATAGCAAGGTTTGCCAAACACAATAAATGTTTGGTAGATTACCTTGTTTTTTGCTCCTTGTCTATCCAAACAGATGTCAAAACATCGGAAAAAGAAAGAGAAGTCCGAGGGAAACAGCAAAAATCACGTGGCAGACTTGTCAGTTTTGACAGATTTTACTATGAAGACGGGTGTGAAGGTGAAAACGGCGATTTCAACGACCGTTCAAGGAGCGACTATTTCGAACGGTCGGATCCAATAGGGAAATCCATGTACAATATTTTCATCACATTCCAAAAAGGCTGCAGGAGTTTTTTAGTGCCTCCTGACTTTTAGAATGAATAAAGTATTTCTTTTCTTTAAATCTGAGCGGTTTTCATTCATGATTTTTCATTTTTAGCTGAGTTTTTAGGGTGCCCACAACCGAACCACAAAATTGAAATGTTCAAAAATGTCAAATATGCAATATTGTCCATATTTTTTTCATATCGACAAAATCAAGCTGACTTCTTCGATAGTATTAGGGTAATTAGTCTTTTTATATAGAGTGATGAAGGCAAATCTGCAAACAGACACCTGAAAAAATTGAATTGAATTTTATATTCTTGAAAATGATATTCCACAGAAAAGTAGATTTCCTCCTTCAATACCATCTTCCTTTTCCAATAACCCTCCCACCTCCACTATAATTGTCTCCTTAGTAAAGAACCAAATTTGAAATCAGTCGAGAGGTTCAAAAGTTACTCTGAGATGACGGTAACTAAATATATCCCCCTCCCCTCGTATTCCTCCCATTTTTCAATGACCCTCCCTTTTCCACTATTATCGTCTTCTTAGGACAGATAATATGTGTTCCAAATTTGGTGGAAATCAGTCAAGGGGTTCAGAAGTTAAACTGAATTGTTCGTTTTGTCTCCTTGAGAAAAAGAATTTGGTTGATATTAGTCAATAGATTCAAAAGTTATGTTGGAACATTCATATAAACATTGAGTTATTTTATAGATTGATGACAGATAGATAGAGAGTAGATAGATAGAAAATGGATAAGATTTTTTTTCTTTTGTCTCTTGTCCTTTTGTTCCATTACCATCAAAGCAACGGTCTCCAATTAATTTGTTTTCTACAAAATAATACAGGAGACAATTAAAAATTTGTCTCCCAAAAATTTAATATTGCAGTAAGTAGCTTGATAAATAACTTGTACGGTTGATTAAAGTTCGCAAATTACTTATCCTGTCGGCACACGCGCTTCCTCTGAGTCACAAATGCCGTCTCGCTTGTGCTGTGTATAACAAACAAGCGAAGATTTCTCGACATTGTTGGCCAAAATATAACAGCGCGCGTGCTCGAGTGTTAATGAGAAAATAGATAAATTTCAATAAAGGCAATTATTTGGCAAATGCTGAACGAGGAGTCGATTGTGGATAATGTTTGTAACATCATTCGACGTTTGTCAAAAACCGAAGGGAAGTTGGTTTTGTATTTCAAGCCCTATCATTAGTCCGTGGAATTGACTTAGGATTGTGATTAGACTGTGCACTGCCCATAATCGCATATTCGTTTTATATTATTAGAAAATTCAGCAAACATGGGACCGATTATGGGCAGTGCATCAAGTAAAATAATTCGGTTCGACTGTGTGGTTACCGTCGTGTGGCTATAGAATATGCTAATTGGAGGGATTTTGACGAATTGCAATAACACAAAGTTTGCTCTCAAATGAGGTTGTCAAATTCTCGTTCGCGTATTTCGTTTGACAGCCAGGAACAACTTTTACGCCAATCAACAAAAAAGCTTTAGATCAACTTTTTTCATGCAGACACAACACTGTGTCGAGCTAAATACGATGGACGGAATCACATTTCTTTCGCGCGCGTTACTAACCGTTGCATTCGACCGGCTGCGCTCCCATCTATCAATCATTCGCTGTTGCTGTTGAATAGATTTGTTTTCGCCTTGCGGTACGCGTGAGTTTTCAATTTCAATTGCTAACCACTCACGTTTCAGCCTGCGTTGGCTCATTTCGAATCCACACTATCCCATACTACATGCTACATCGTCGGTGTCATTGCGTTCAATCCCTATGGTTAGGTCGGTATGTGCCGTCTAGGGTGAGTCAACGTGATCCTCAATGCTGAACAACTGGATACACTGAGGATACAAACCAGGTATTCACAACGTGATTCAATTTCGCAAACCTATATAAAATTATGAAACAAAAACCGTAAGTATTCCAAAATATGTTTGAAAACAATACCCGATAAGGCTCACAACACATTGGAGACTATAAATGCTTTGGCAAGAACCTTTTTTGCAAGAAGCGTCAGATTTAGGAGGTGAGACGATTAATATAAAATTACAAGATGATTCATTCAAAAAATGTGTCTAGAAATGGGCAAATCGCGGTGCGACGTAATCGCTTTTCTCCATAAGCTGTGACCCAGTCTAACAAACTCGTTGCCAGTCGAGCATATGCGTCATTCAAATCAAATACACGCCTCTGTCGGTAGCCTGGTCGCCCTCGAAAGAAGCCAATGCATACTAATTTTCAACAGCTCGTGGCATGAATTGCCAGATTTCAATCATTCAGTGATCTGATCAATGTTATTGTAATTCTTTCCACCGGTTCAGAGAGCAACTGGTTGAAATTTGTTCTGCTGCTTCTTTTTCAATTGAAATTCGTTATTGTATGTAAAGTTCAATATTTAACATTTAATTCAACTTAGTTTTACATTACAAGTACAGAGTTTTACATTACGATTCAGAGGGCCATCTAATCCAATACTGTTATTTTATTCCAAACCGTCATTTTGTAGACTTTACCGGTGATTAAGTTGATGTTAGGAACAACCATTTATATTGTCTATCCGGAACAAAGTTTGAACGCTTTTTATACCGAAGTTGGATTTTTCTTCAGATACAGGCAACTTTCCCAACTTCGGAAGTAGTGCGCTGGATTCATCTAAAGATGCGCTAAGCAACGCATCAATTAGTTTGACGGATGAAACTTCGGAAGAAAGTTCGGTTCGGAAGTCCCGACTTCCGAATTCTAAGTTGGTGCTACGCCGGCAATATATTCATTCACAATGATGTTCGACAAATTATGAAAATTTTTCTTGCAGATAAAATAAAAAATTACCCAGGTTTGGGGTCCTGGTGGAAGAATTTTTGAAAAACAAACGCGGCTTCAAAAATTCCAAAGCTTATATGAAGTTTGCATTTTCGTTGTTCTTCAATTGATTTCGATTCTGTTTTCCTTGGAATTTAGATGATTTGGTTTACCAGATAAATTAAACCCGGTATGAAACCGAAGGTTACTGATTATGTCGATAAAGGCTCGAAGAGTCCAGAGTATCATTTACAATTTGAGCCGGAAGACGGACATCCTGCACGGGTGCTCGTATATTCATTACCATAGCGCCACCGTTGACTGCCACATCGCCATTCAGGTGCTCTTCGTAGTGCTGTCGCCACATTTGGATCACCTTACGCTCCTTTCTAAGAAGGTTTCTCATAGAACTTCCGTGTGTTATTAGCGCGGTTCAGTTGCTCCGTCTCTTCACGGTATCGGTCTTCCTGCTGACGCTTTTTCCTCCGAAAAATCGAGTTTTGTCTGTTCAGCGCCCGTTTGTATCGTGTCTCGTTTGCCCTCGTGCGGTGTTGCAGCAATCTGCATTTTTCTCTTCTACTAGGGACACGGCAGGTATTTTCGTCTGTTCGTCATAGTCTCGAAAACCAATAAAAGAGACGCTTTTTTTGTAAAACTCATACGTATACGTATATATATAATTTGGTATACCAAATCATAAGCCCAGGAGAAACGTTCTGCTATAGTGGAGTTCTAGCAAATGTACGTTGCTTTCGTTGGTTTTAGCCTCTACGACGATGGACGGAAATACCTGCCGTGTCCCTATCTGCTCACATTCGTCGTCATACCAGTCGTTTCTCTGATCCGGGGGTACCGTGGCTAGTGTAGCGGTTGTGGTGATTCCAATGGCGGATCGAATATCTCTCCAGTCATCTTCAAGAGAAGCTGATCTGCTCATCCATTGGGAGTGCCACTTCCAGTTGCTGCTCGTAGTCTTGGGCTAGTCTACCGTCTTGTAGCCGCCCAATGTTTAGCCGCAGCGAACGACTCCGACGCGTGTTTGACACCGTCGAGAGATTAGAGCGCATACATACTGCGACGAAGTAGTGGCCGGATTCAATATTCGCACCGCGGTAAATGCGGACGTTCGTGATGTAGGAGAAAAATTTACCATCGATTAGAACGTGCTCGATTTGGTTTTCCGTTTCTTGATTGAAGATGATTTCCATTTGGGTATTCTTGCGAGAAAAAAAGTGCCTAGGAGTACCATTCCACGATGAGCCACGCCAGGAAATAATTAAGAAAAAATTATTTTCACCTTGAAGATGATATTTTAGGAACAAAGTGTCTTCAGCAAAGTCGAAGCTTATTATTTAAGCTTCATTTTGAAGTTTGTTGTAATAGGGTGTAATAGGGTGGTCCCTCTATATTTTGAGTTAAATTTTTTATCTTCTATATTTCTAATGTTAGCATTGTACGATGTTCTAGAAAGTTGTTCCTAATTAAATTTTGAGGCACTTTGCCGAAGAAACCATTGCTGTTTGTATCATTAGTAATGATAATTTCAGATAATGCAACACTTCCAGAGCCGTAGCGTGGTCTTCCAGCGCCCTTGGCGAAACCTTTATTGAGCGCCTCTTTCTTACTAAAGGAATTCAAGTTTCGAGATCAATTTAAATCTTACAAGATTAAAGGGTTTAGTGGTTCCAAAAAGTTCAAATAAAAGTCACGTGTAAATGTTCAGCGATGTACAGTAACCTGACCTGATCTGAAGTCTTTTTCGATTGCAAAGAATAGCCCGAGATATTTTTAAAGTTTTGTTATCATTTTGACCTATTTGCAAAAATAGAGGACTTTTATAGCGCCGAACAGAAAACTTCAAAAATTGCTGAAAGTTTGTAGGTCGTCTATAACATACATAACATATAATAGTTGCCATAATTTATATAATTTCAGACAATAATGACCATACGCATGGTGAGAAGAGTGGGTTCAAAATCACAATTTTTTGCGTGACAAACTCAAAAAAAATCTTTTGTAATTTCTGTAGGACCTATGATCAAGCATGATTAGACAATAAGGGTAGCTAAATAACCTTACTTGCTCCTCAAAAATTTAAATAAACTTGAGTTTTTAACGAATATCTGGTAGGTTAAATAAAGTCTTCCTAATTTGAAAAAAAAACGATTTTTTGGGTCAATGAAACCCAAGTCTGAAGTAGATCAGTCGATGGTCGATCTTTTCGGATCAAGAAAAATCCCTTTCTGTAGAGGGTCTGTCGAAGCTTTGGAGACTCAGTGTAACCCAGCTCTAAAGTGGGTTGATCGATTTTTGAATTCGCTGTCGAACCTAGTCAAAAGTTATGAACAATCTAAACCTGATGTCGCTTGATCGTTAGTTTGAAGGAACAACTGAACTTAATTAGATTAACAAAATCCAACTCTGGGGTGAGTTGGTAGATGATCGAAATGCCTATTGAACGTAATCGGATCAATTGGTGGCCGAAACTGTCTTCTTCTTCTTCTTCTTCTTCGAACCCAGCCACCCTCAGTGTGGTCTTGCTTTGTAGCCGCGCGTCTTACCGCACGGCTAAGGAGGGCCCCGGCCGAAACTGTCATTGGACCTAATTGAACGATAATAATCCAGCTCTGGTAAAGGCACTTCTGGATATAGTTGGGTGAATTAAATCCAACTCTAAAGTGAATTAGTCGATGGTTGGAATTGCCATCAGAAGCAGAAGGATCAAGAAAAATCCAACAATGGACTAGATAGATATTCATCTTCTCCAATTTAATTGCCAGAAAAAAATCTTAAAAGAGTATCAGCACTTGGAATACGCATCATCGTTTTAATGTTTGTAGTTGGAATCGGTCCACAGGAAGTTTCTCTGAATAAAACAGGAAAATAATCTCAAATCTACATAAAATCCGTATTACTTTTTCTCGGAATCAATCTCTAGAGTATTAGGGCTCTACGGATCTTAAACAACAATCTGATTAAGGGAGACCGGGGCTGGTTGGCCGATTTTTGCTTCCATAATGTCTGTTCTAAATCTGGTTCGATATTTCAAAAAACGGTTTTCACTTTTATAAATATACAAGTCTTGAGCACATTTGTGACATATTTTCATCGATGAACACAAATTGAGAAAAAAGTTATAACAAATCAAATGCGGCAGAAAAATTCGGCCAACCAACCCCAGGGCTGGGGTAAGTTGGCCGAGTTTGTTAAAACAAGTGAAACACATCAAATCAATCAGTGGGCAATGTTTAGAATTGGGAAAATGTAGTGTTTATAGTTTTGTAATTTTTAGGCACGTAAAAAATCTTAACTTTTAATTTTTAGTCTTTTTAAACATTTCCTCGAGCATTATCTCTTTTTTGCAATGCTGCTTTCAATGGGGAATCGGTAAAAAATAGTGCCGATTGGTATTTACTAAGTTTTCAACTCGGCCAAACAGACCACACAAAAGTCGGCCGAAAATTTACTCACTCGAACAAAAATAAAAAAAAAACGTGAACGTGAGTAAACGGAAACAATAAAATACCTGAAATTACATTCGATCTAATACCCCACCCAAATCATTATAATAAGCCTTAAATGCGCCTTTAAATGTCACTCGATCAGCCTGCCCCTTCGGTACCAACCAGCCCCGGCCTTCCATATAGATATAGATTTTGAATAAATCCCCTGGAAAGAGCTAAAACTTTTGAAACGATTTTTAGTTTAATTTGTCCTTAATACTGCTATAAAGCATTATGTATAGTTCTTAAAGTTTCTCGATGATCATAACAGTAGCCAACAATGAACTAATCCAATCCGGATATCAAACTTCAAGATTTTCAAAAAAAAACTAGAGGTCAAAACTAAGACCTGGTTTTTAAAAGGTTTTCAAAAAAAAACTAGAGGTCAAAACTAAGACCTCAGTGTTGATAAATTTCGTCTCATTCAGTTGACATGATGAAGTGGAATTCTAGATATCTAAACATATTTCTTCCATAGCCTTTCGAACTTTATAGTAATTTTGTTATGAATTGCGATTTTAACTAATAAGAGTGTTCTATATCTCATAGCATATAGACCAAGGCAAACTCTAACTTAACCTCACTTATTTTGACAGTTCAAAGAGCTTGTTTATAATGTGTTAGAAGAAAAATCGACGAAGGGAAAATTAAAATTCATATTTTTAGTTTAAAATTGCTGTGATCCGAATATTTTTCTTTGCATTCAGAATGAAATCAATCGCAAATGGACATCTACACGCGAATAAAATGAAATTTTATCGGAAGCTGCGCCGGAGGCTAAGTCCCGGAGAAAAAGCTCTGTGAACTGTCAACCTACGTCATCATGCACTGGTCTATTTCTGGATTTTGGCGCCCTTGGTGGGGGCCAACCTGGCCAACCACAAGCTTCGACGCTGAACACTTCTAGAACTATAGGAACTTTTTTCAAATGGACCTAATTGATTCTGACCTTGATTTTTGGAATAATGATTGTGCTCTTAATTCAAATTATTTTGGTCAACTCATGCACCCAACAGAAAGAATAGATTGCGACCTATCTGGTAGTAACGTCAGTTGAACGAAATATGCTGCATAGAAAAAGTATGAATCGTTTCAAATTTCAAGCTCAAATACAGTTACGCCTATTTGAAAAAAGTTCCTAGAACTGATGATTTTGATTTCCTCGTACAAAAAGCCATTTTTTAAATCGATGAAAAAAACCTCAAATTCCCCAATTCCAAAATATGCAAAGCAATCCGTAGCCTTACCTCTGTCTAACTCAGGAAGAAATGGATACTCCTTTTTCTCCTTTCAAAAATACAGGCATTTGAAAATGGCGGATTTTTTTAAGAACAACAATAATATCTCTGCAATCCACCATTCACTTAGTTATGTAACCAAAACGTGCATTTTTTTATGCTCTAAAACTTTGTACAAGACGTTCTTCTTCTTCTTGTTGTCATTACATTCCTACTCTGGGACAGAGTACCAATCACAATCAGACTTCTCTTCAGTCTCCTGTGCTTTATAGCCGCGAGTGCCCCGGAGACTGAGGAGCTAGAAGACGTCACTTCGATAAAAATTGAAACTAAAAAGTTACAATCAAAATATTGATTTTTAAGGGTCACCCTAACATTATTATTTTAAATTATCATAACTAATGATACAAATGACGTACAACAATGGTTTCTTCAGCAAAGTGCCTCAAAATTAAATAAGGGACAACTCTGGAATATCGTACAATGCTAAAATTAGAAATATTATAGAAGTTAAAAAATTTACTTCAAAATATAGAGGGACCACCCTATTACAACAAACTTCAAAATAAAGCTTAAATAAAAAGCTTTGACATTGTTGAAGACACTTTCTTCCTAAAATATCATCTTCAAGGTGAAAATATTTTTTTCCTCCTAATTTTCCGGCGTGGCTCATCGTGCATTTCGCGGGAGGCTGCAACGTTTATGCATCAACGATGCCGTTGTCATTATAACCATGGTTCACAATTATTCTCCTGATAGTCCTTTGCTTTATAGTACGCTCGTCACCATTGAGCGTGACTAACATGGATTACCTTCCTTCCACATCTAAAACAGTTCAACATGCTTCATCTGTATGCGTTGGACTTGCTAATACCGTTCCTTCTCGTGGTGTAAGACCCCCAGTACGTTAATTCGTCATCAGCCGCACCTGATTCAAACTACGATGTAATTGTGGTTACTGAAACTTGGTTCGATGATAGTATCCTCTCAACTCATTTGTACGATAATTCATACGCCGTTTTTAGAACAGACCGTAACGTCAGAAATAACCGAAAAACACCCGGCGGAGTAGTATTGATTGCGGTTTCCTCTACATTTTGCTCTTTTGTTGATCCAACTCCCTTGAGCTATTTACGTGAGTTATTCGTCCATGCTGACACTGCTCATCCTGCTGTGGATGTAACTGTTACTTTGCCTTTGCCACCAAGTTTTGAAGATTCTTCGGTATGGCAGTACGATTTCAGACGTGCTGGTTTGGGGTTTTGAAACTTTCATCAAAATGTCGATTATATAGTGGAACGTTTCAATATCGAAATTATGCGAGAGGTTCAAGAACATGTTCCGGTTCAACGTGCCATCTTGGAGTAACGGCCTCTTACGCAAACTGTAATGTCGCAGACGATCTGCGCTTTGTCTGTACAGACATAATCGCTCTCTACATCTGAAATGCTACTTTGTATTAGCCACCAACAGGGATTGCATGAATTGCTCTCAATAGATAACAAACAACGATAAAAGAGAGGCAAAAACCTCTTCGAATCATAGCAAGCCATGAAAACAAAACTATCGCACTTGTATACAAGTTGGAAAAAACTGATTCGGATAGGCGACCCCCACCGATGCGGTTTGATAAAACGCGTTGTTCTCGCTCATTTCATGTTGGGGACCATATTTTTTCCGCAGAGCTGTGTACAACAAGTTGAAATGCATCATCAGAACCGGTGCCCCCCGCAATTGGGGCTTATTAAAAGAAATTTATCATGGGTTGTAGCCCCCCGAATCAGTTCATTATCGCAACAGCTACAGAAAAACGTCTCTCACGGTATGCTACCTATTGAGAGTGTATACAGACATGAAAAGTGAGAGATTTTCTCATTCTCCTTTGGATTCAAACCCTGGCCACCAATAAGTAGGAGAACGGTCGGGCACTTCATCCCATAGTTCCTCTTTCCATCCCATCACAAACAAAGCAATGAAAAATAATTTGGTTTGTTTCTTATTTTTGTGATTTTTTTTACCAGTGAGAACGCGGGTTATAAAAAAGAAGCGACAAGATTGGTGTTGTATTTCTTTGTTTTGCGATGAGGTGAATATATGTGCAGTGAGATAGAAATCGGAACAGTTCCCCTATAAAACGTACAACCGTCTTTTATATACTCGGTACATTGGTTGTTCGTTCGAACACAACGCAAGAAGCTTGAATTGCCGACATCAATGTATCTTGGAGACATCTCTGCAGATAGTCTCGCTCGAAAATAACTGTTTGCTGATCACTTCAAACGTTCCTTCTCACTTGCGCAAGCTACATGATCTCAGATAGAGGCAGCAATTAACGATACTTCAATGGATAGTTTCGTCGAGCTCAACATACTTGAAATCACTGACGATCATATGCGCTGTGCAAACTCATTTATCGGTATCGTCTGACCCGGATGGAATTCCATCGACTCTGCTGAAGAAATTCACTACTTCTTTACTGAATCCGTTGAAAAAACTTTACAATTTGTCGTTGCAAAATAGAACCTTTCCTACTCGGAAATCTTTTCTCTTGTATCCAGTGCACAAGAAACGTGACAAATGTAACATCTCCAACTCCTGGGGTATTACTTCGTTGAGTGCTTGCTCAAAACTATTCGAAATCATCATAAACACCGCACTGCACTGTTTGAAAAATGTAAAAACTATTGTCAGATTTTCTGGATATCTCGCTTAATTTTTCAAAAGGACCTAAGTAACATTTTTTTCATTATTTAATTTGAGTACTGCAATCAAAAGCTTCCATGTTGTTCTGTTCATTGCGCTAGTCAAATTAATTCATGAAAAAAATGTTGCTTAGGTCCTTTTGAAAAATTAAGCGAGATATCACAGAGAAACAGACGTCTCACTTAGAACAAAATGCAATTAAAATCATCGTTACGGAAACATTATCGCGCAATGCTAAATGCACTGTGATTGGACAATCGGAAACGAGATGGCGATAGTGTGCAAACGTCAAACATAAGCTAAAACGATGGAAGCGCCATCGGTGGCCGATCGACCACCTACAAAAAATTGAATCTTCCGTTGTTAAAGGTGAACGATGGAACATGTGTTGAGTGAGACGTCTGTTTCTCTGTGGAAATATGATACACTGCGCGGCGTTTGTAATGTTCCCAAATGGGTACTTGCACAAAACTTCACGCGGCGAATGACTGTCGAAAGGAACGGCCGCGCCAAACGATACACCGCAATGCTATTCACCCATAAGAATCAAGTAAACGGGGTGCAGAAAGCGCGGTGGTACCTTTCATGAAGGGTTCGCCGCGTGCAATTTTGAGAAAATCAGGCAATATATCTCAACGGCGCAGCACGGACTCTTTCCAAAACATTCCGTAAACACAAATCTAGTCGAATTCATGTCTGTTTGTGTACGATCGATGGATGCTGGATTTCAAGGCTACCTTCGACCACGTTGATCATAGGATTCTGCGTAAACTGCAGAAACTCGGTGTATGCGTTGGACTCTTAGATTGGTGTGAATCGTACTTGACGGGAAGATCAATAAAAATAAGGCTACGTGCAGCGCATTCTAGGACTATCTCAATCACGTCAGGTGTTCCACAAGGAAGTTATTTAGGTCCTCTCTTGTTCTCGTTGTTCATCAACGATGCTGCTCTTATAGTGCCTGCAGGAAAACGCATCTCTACGCTGATGATATGAAAATTTATTCCGTTATCAAAAACGTTGGAGATTGTCTGGACCTACAGAATGCTGGACTTACTTGAAGAATGAAGCAAGCGAAATCTTCTCGAGCTTTGTGTGTCCAAATGTAGCACAATATCGTATACCAGGAAAAGACAGCCGAATCTCTTCAATTATGTTTTGGTCGGACATACTTTGGAACGCCTCAACATACACGGAAACAAATCCATTACCGCTTTCATGATAAGAAAATCATGAATTTATGATCCTTATGACTCATGATTTCATGATCAAATTGACTAAAATCATGAGTCATAACAACCGCAACCATGGCCGTGAATTATGATTGCGATAAGCGTTACGTGTATTTATCAGATCATGATTATAATTTTGTCGTCCATTTAGTAAGCAAAATGATTTTTTCAAGAGTTGATTTGTAAGTAATCCAACTTTTTCAAAATTGTATAGAAACATTCAGTTGTCAACATTAAGCTTGTCATTGCAGAGGAAAACGGACTACCGAGAAAGGCGTTTGCGTCGAACCCGCCGTGTGGAGAAATAAATAATTTGAGTTGACGCACTGGATTCCATCTAAATATGAATCATGTTTTAATCTTCAAGTAAATGTTTGTGCTACTAAAATTGTCAGGAGTGTCAACCTTGGAAAACGCATCTCTGCATAATGCGAATTTGGAGGATATCATTTCATTTTTCATCTAGTTCACGGTATACAGACAACAAGGTAGGCTCGTTGGAAAAATGACACTTCAAGAGTGACGCATAATTTATCGCCACATGTTAGAGTACAAAAGTATGCATGCTGAGATCGTAGAGCATCGTCTTGGTTCAGCTTGTATGAATGTTGCACTGACGACACCTGTTTACATTCAAACTGCTGAGCCTACCTTGTTTTTTGTATGCCGTGATCTAGTTTGAAAGCATTTAGAGCAAAAAGGTTCGAACAACAGCAAAAAATGGTTGGAAAATACGAACACTAGCTATATAAGTATGTGCTATATGAATGAAAAAAAAACTCTCTGATTAAGGTTTGAACTGGGAACATAAAAAATACTTCAAATCATTGATCGCTCGCGCCTCAAAAGCTTCCATTTAAATTCATGAATGGACAGCTTGGTTTTATCCGGAGGCTTGCTGATTGGTTTCATGACCCGCTGTGTTTGAAATCCCTCAATTGTGCTCTTGTACGATCTATACTGGAGACAGCAGTATTCCTTCAGGATGCACACTTTTGGGTATCGAAACACTAGAGAAAAGTAGGTTAAGTATGCACGCCGTTTTCGTTGCAAAAATCCTTACGAATGAGATTGATTCCCCTAAACTTTGCGGGTACTGATGCAGCCAAATTCCCAGCACCGGGCATGTAGCCGAACTCTCGCAATGCTTTCCCTACTAAGCTGTAATGTATTACAAGAGTTCGGCTACGTGTCCGGTGCTGGGAATTTGGTTTCATCAGTACGCTGCGGAGGACGATGAAGGTCCTTCGTAGCTTAGTAGGGAAAGCAACTGTGTAGCGTACTGGTTTACTTACTTACTTATGGGTCCTGTACACCTCCGGTGGTGCAAAGGGCCGACTTGAAAGATCTCCATCCTGAGCGTTGCCCGGCTATCGCTTTAAGGCTCCCCCAGACCTAAGCGATTTCATCGCCGCGATTCTATCGCTGGGTCGCTGCAGGCAATGTTCCATGTAGGCTTCCATACCAATGGCGACAGAATCGCAGTCGCCAAGCGATAGAATCGCGTCGTGATTGTCTCGTCGCGTGTGTTTGGGGGAACCTTTAACCTGTTGCCAGGTTAGATTTCGGTCGACTTCCGACTGGCCGACCCAGCCCCACTTCCGATCCCGAATTTCTGTTGCTATTGGCCTCTGGTGACAACGACGATGGAGCTCGTTGTTTGAGATCCAGTTGTGAGGCCACTAGGCCCGAATTATATACCGCAGGCATCTGTTAATGAACACCTGCAGCCGCTGAGTGTTCTCCACTGATACACACCATGTTTCGCTAGCGTGTAACAGCACAGATTTCACGTTACAGTTGAAAATTCGTATTTTGGTGCGTTCACTTATCTGCCTGGTGTACTGGTTTCGTGGGATCAAACCCCACCGAAGAGAGCGGTTATCCTCCAATACCTTTTCCGAACTAAATCTATCACATATTGTGCATATGCATAATTGAGTTTCAGACATAGTAGTTACATGACAAATAGGAGTAACAGGAGTTCCGAAAATCCGAAACATCTCCGGTGGTCATGAATCGATCTGAGATGAAAAATAAGGACCGAAAACAAGAAGAGTGGGCCTAGTTTTGTCTAAATCGGATGATTTTTTGCGAATGTATGGTCCTTTATTCGTTGACGGGTGTGTTGCTGTTGAATCCATCCGTTTGCTCTGCTTTTGTCTTTCTTGGTAACTGTAGAATAGTTGATAGGTTGCATTACCAGGGTTGCGCTATCTACATCGCGTTGAAAGGAGCTGCATTCTAGAAGCTGACACGATGCAGCACAGTGTGCACAGTTTTACTCAGAGTCCCTCACTGATACTCGGACGATAATCAGTCGCGCCCGACATGGGGGCAGGCGCTTTTGTGAGCCGTTCCGCGCCCGACATAGAGAACAGACGCTCGATCAGATTTGCATCTCGAAGAGGAGCAAACTTCCTTCTTCCCTGTCAGCATACGATTATAGTTCCCATCGGGGTAGGTTACCCGATCTTTGCTAAGGTTCCTCGTATCCCGGCCAGCACCACGGGGACGTAGGAATAGTATTTGGTGGGTAAGAGGCTAAGGACCGTGAAATGGAGTATATTTCATTCCTTCAGGTACGCGAAGTACTAATGCTACGCATTACCCAGCATTTGCCATTAATTCTAAAAAAATAAGTACAGTATTGCGGGTAGAGACAAAGGAATACCTACACGCTTAAAGTAAATTACACATCGCATGAATAATTTTCACACATGACGATGATGACACGAGAGAATAGCAATCTGTGTGAAAATTATGTGTAAGACATGCACAGTCGCTGTGTAATGTCTTTTATTCTTTTAATATGTGTAAGCAACTTTGCTTCGAACTGTCAAGTCCATATTGATCGCCATGATGGCGGTTGCGTCCGGCATGCATCGCAACGAAAATTACTTTTTCTGAGGATTTTCGTCATGTTTCGATACGATACAACTAAAATGTGCGACTATAAGCATCACACTTTAGTTTGGTCATATCGAAACAAATGGGGACTCCTCTGAAATAGTATAAAAATGTTGCGATTATTTTCAATTTAAATGAAAAAATATAATTGAGGTTAGGTCCGTTTTTCGACCGCTCTCTCACTGTGTGAAATGAACTCATCGGAAATCGTTAACCGTCAATTACACTAAAATGTGTAACATGGCAGTTACTCATAAAATGTGTTGTTCCAGATTAGGCCCGTTTTGTGTGATCGAAACACAAAATTGTGTGAATGACTTTAAGCGTGTAGTGGTGTGGGATAACTTAACTAGTTTAGGTCCCACAACATGCAAACGGAAACGAAATTTGCTCTTTATAAAATCCTTTACGGACATAAAGCATGGAATCTTTCAACAAGTGGCCAAGAGAGCTTTCGAGGTTTTAGAGTAGAAAGTACAATTCTCGGAGGGAAACTATAAAATGGTGTGAGGCTTAGACATATGAATCACGAGCTGTATCAAGTGTCATCAAAACTCTTCCCAGAAGAAATAATTGATGTGTTTCTTCTCGGTCAGCTGGTACACGAATTAACGAAGAATGATGATGCCTCAGCACAGAGAGGGAAATGCATGCGATGTTTGAATGGTTTAGTGAAGGTTATAACCCTTTTTATCAATCCTAAACATTCACTCAGGGTCTGTCTCATTTGGAGAATGATTACGCAGAGCAGGATTACTTTTGACAGATATCGAATCATTTTGCATCGATGTCTTATTGGAATTGCTGGGTAGCACCAGCCATTCTTATGACTGGGTTATTTGCTAATTTTTGAACTGTCACTTTCAAGTTTAATTCTCCAAATGAGACAGAGCCTCACTCACATTATCTCATATTCACATATTCGCTCACTTTTTTTTCTCATCTGCTCACTGATTCTCTTACGCATTCACTTATATAACCTCTAACTTATTCCCTTTTTCACTCAATCACATTCTCATTCATTCACTCAGTCACTACTTTACACAAAGATGTGCTGGCAGGGCCGGATTTAGGCGGAAAGGGGCCCCGGGGCCGATGGTATGTGGGGGCCCCAAAATGTACAGAAAAGGTTGGTTTTGGTACATAAGATTTGTGGGGGCCCGGGGCCACGGCCCCCCCGGCCCCCCCATAAATCCGGCCCTGTGTGCTGGTTATCTCACTAACTATCTTCCTTACTTACTAATATACTTCTACATTTGCTTACTCACTCACTGAATCACTTATTCACCTTCCCACCCACAATCTCGCATATTCACTTCCTCATTCACTGTCTCACCTACTGATTAATTCCTCCGTTATCTCTTTTATTCTTACTCTAATAATCATTCATTTGTTCTCTCGCTAACTCACTTTCCACGCATTCACTCACTTACTCACTTATTCATTCGCTTACTCACCCAATCAGTCACTCACTGTTTCATACGATTACTTCCTCACTAATAGATTAGTTAGTCCTTTTACTAACTCACACAATCACTCGTTCCCCTCGTTATGAAATATGCAAAAAGATTTACTGCCTACCGGTGGGAACCGAACCCACTCCTTCCAGTTCGCCAGACTGGTGCGCTACCACTATGCTACGGTAGACTTGATGTAAGTTACCCAAGCGGTTATGGTTTATAACGTTCGTTCACTCATTTATTCATACTATAATGAACAATAATCTTCTATTCACTTGTTCGCTTACTCAATCACTTGCTCACTAACTTATTCACTCATTCTCTCACTTGCTCATTCACTCACTCACTCACTCAATTACTTACTCACTCATCCTGCACCCTCATCAGAGTTCAGTGCGTGATCTCTCATGTTTCGGACAGCAGAACGATCGCGCGGTCGGCCGAATTTTTGTGTTATGCATTGCGCGGCCGGTAATAAAATTAATCAGTTCAGTGCGTGATCTCTCATGTTTCGGACAGCAGAACGATCGCGCGGTCGGCCGAATTTTTGTGTTATGCATTGCGCGGCCGGTAATAAAATTAATCAGTTCAGTGCGTGATCTCTCTTGTTTCGGACAGCAGAACGATCGCGCGGTCGGCCGAATTTTTGTGTTCTGCATTGCGCGGCCGGTAATAAAATTAATCAGTTCTGTGCGTGATCTCTCTTGTTTCGGACAGCAGAACGATCGCGCGGTCGGCTGAATTTTTGTGTTCTGCATTGCGCGGCCGGTAATAAAATTAATCAGTTCAGTGCGTGATCTCTCTTGTTTCGGACAGCAGAACGATCGCGCGGTCGGCCGAATTATTGTGTTCTGCGTGGCGCGGCCGGCAATAAAATTAATCAGTTCAGTGCGCGATCTCTCTTGTTTCGAAGCGGGCTTGGTAGTCATATAGCTACTGCTTCTGCCTCATACGCAGGAGGTCGTGGGTTCAATCCCAGGTCCGTTCCATTCTTCTACTTTTTATCTTTCTCTTTATTTCTCATGTTCTAGCAATCGCTAGAACTGGAAATGGACTTCCATACCGTTTCCATTACTATTCATATACCTTCAACTTAAGTATTCTAACAGTAATCTTCTAGAATTGGAAATGAGCTATAGAGCTCGTTTCCTACATCCAATTAGAAATTCCATCAGTTACCTTCTCCTATCTATCACATTGGCAGCTCGTTAACCAAGACGGACCCCTGCCTCTCCAACCTAACCCAGAAATTCCAACAAATTCCGCATGAACTCGTGGCAAGTGCAGAGGTATATTCGGCTTGCAGTGGGCGAGTGATTGCATCATCATTTCCTCCCCCTTCCCTACATTGACTTGCATTCTGACGTGGCAGGCGCCAGTATGACCTAACAAATGAGATCACCAGTACTTGTACATTGAAGATGTGTGCTAGTCCCAAGCAAACATCTGTTGGTTCCCTGTGCAAGAACAGCTGATCTGGTCATAATGGAGTAGCAACTACGAGCAGTCAATCAAGCTCAAGCTCAAGCTCAAGCTAATGCTAAATTCCAAAAAGTGTGTCTACAAAATTTGTTCACATACACTCATACAGACATCATCTCAGTTCGTCGAGCTGAGTCGATCGGTATATAACACTATGGGGTGCTATGGGTCTCCGGGCATTCTATCAAAGGTTCTTTGTTGTACGAGAGAGGCAAAAATCGAGGAAAAATTAGTTGATGATATTGAAAAAGACGTGGAATTTGAGGTGATCGAAAATTGTATGAGAACCTACCGCGTAAAAAGCGAGTTCGGTCTATAGAAAGGTCATGTTATCCTTAAAACTGTGTTTATATCACAACTATCGGAAAAAAAACAGATTTGCCCTGGTGTTGCAAATGTCACATACTGCACCGCTCTCTAGATCAATTTCCGTGCGATTGTTTTGCTTTCCTAAACAGCTGACCCAAAATTGTGTTCTATAATGGTTTTTTACGTTTCCCCGTTAAATTCCCCAACTTTTTGTATATACCAACCTTGCGGATCCCGAAACGAATCGATTAGAGAAAAAATCTTATTGGTTTGAACAAATCAAATAAATTATTCTGGCTAGTTTTGCAAAATACCCCTATGTGCGACGGGTCTCCAGTCAGCCTCGCGAGCAAAGGCGTAGAATTGAAAATCCGGAAATGGTGAGTTCGATTCTCGGTCCGGTCTGGGATGTTTTCGGGTGGGAAACATTTTCGACACCCTGGGCATAGTGTATCCATTGTACCTACTTGCCACACAATATACACAATGGCGGGCATACATAGAAAAGCTTTCAATAAATAACTGAGGAAATGTAAATAGAATACTAATAAGTTGAAAAGCCGACTAAGTTCCAATTGGAATGTAGAGCCATAGAAGAAGAAAAAGAAGCAGAAGAAAGTGTATCGACGCTGTAGCCAACCAGGTAGTTCCAGGCGAAGTGTAGTTTCAAACATTATTTTACGAGAGTCTTCAGATTTTAGTGACAAATACATATAAGACACCGCGACAACAATACCACATTCGCCTATGTTCAGAGCTGTAGCTTGAAAAGCAATTTCGGAAAACGGTTGACTCTGTCTTCACACCTAAGTAGTAAATCTACTCAAGGGGCGAGAAATTACACCATTCCACGTGCACCATTGCCCATTACCGTGTCATGATTCGCTAAATGCCGATAATTTGGCCGCACGTGCTGAGAAAGTCACACCACGTGTACCTATTTCGTATCAGAAGAAGAAAGCCCAGCATTTCCAATCGAGGATTTTCACTTCGATCATAGATTATCGATGGTACATCAAAGTGTCATCGCTCAGAACGGAACGAACGACGAAAAAAGTTGCCCATATTTTCCGAGAAAACGCGATTTCAGGCTTGTTAGCAGGTGCGAAATACAACAGTTTGCTATTTTTTATCTTCAACTGTGCAATTTCCACAGTGATTGTGAAAATCTTGATTTATTCACTTTTGTATAGCACAGACAAATTATAACTGTAGACACGAAACACTGAAACATATGTACATTGTACAGAGTTCCTATTGAAAATGTTCTAAACATAATTTTGTAAACTAGCACTTCGATTATTGATGCCTAGGAAACATAAATGTATCGAAACATATTTGGGATTGCTCAGAAAATGCTGGTTTTGGGAGGAATCTGCTCTCAAAGTTTTCGTTTTCAAAATAACGTCGGTACGCCACAATCGTTAAGCACTCTGTTCTAGCGCTCGAAAGCATGACCCCTTGAGAGCTGTGAACTTTGATCTCACATGGAGAAAACGCCAAGGGTGTAAATTTTCGGAACACGATGTCTAAGCTGTTTGATCCAAACACGCGAGAACGCAGTCGACAATTTCAGTGCTCGTGTATTTAACATAAGGATGCCAATCGGAGCGACGACGCCCGATGAGATGTGACTTGAGTTCACTTTGTATATAGAGCAATACGGGGCAGAAGTTCACATTGGTGTTTTCGAGCCGTATGAAAAAGACAAAATGCTCTAAAAAAAATTATAAACAAAAATTTGTTTGCACTTATATTATTTTCAGTTATGAAAGTCCAATACATTTTACATGTTCTTGCATTGCATAGTCTAACTGAAAATGAAAAAGGCTACAAATTAGCACAATCTAAACGAAATGTAGTTAGTGATAGGTTTCTAAAAAATATCTAACCTTTAATCTCTGTATACACTCACAATAAGTTGTATATCGTTTGTGGCATTTCCCACAAAATGATACGATAATGTGTTTTAACACAGCTGCGAGAAAATGCGAGAATATCCTAGTCTCCTCAAAATAAGCTATAAATTCGATTGATAATTAATTTTTATGACATATTGCAAAAACTCAGTGCGAGTTTTTGTTTCAACTTCAAATTTGAAGTTAGAAATATAATGTTCCTCGGGCAATAATTTAAGTAGTAGTAAAATACCAAAATTTAAAAAAAAATAACTTGCAAGCGTTTTTTTTACTTCTAATAGTTATCATAAGAAATCACATAAATGCACACTTTTGCCCCGAAATACTTTACAGGGAATCAGGGAACGGATTTGTATCAGTTTAGGCCTACCGAATGATGTGCGCCATTCCGATTTATTGTTAAAAGTAAAAAAAAAGTGATAATTCGTTACCTTTTGTTTTTCATTATAACGAATCACATATTGCGCACAATTGTCATCTTGTAATTTCAAAGAAACTAAAAAGGTACTGTATTCAATATTGTATATTGTATGTTATTGGCGATCGAATAGGTATGTGTCTTCCACATTGAAAAATACGCTTTGATGCTCATTCTGATGCAAATGGTTGGAAAAACCCCAGAGTTTCGATACACAGCTGCATCATTCTTAGGCTTGAGCTAAAAATTATTCAAAATGAGAAACAAGTTACATCATGCAAGTATTAGGACGGTTTGTTGCAAATGTTCCTAATTAGGAATTTCACAGTTAAGCGACTATTTTCTTCCTTTTACTTCCATTAATTGATTAGTGGAAGTAAAAGGAAGAAAATAGTCGTTTAACGGTGTAACATTTCCCCTAAGACGCTCGCAAATAATGAATCATAATTATTTCAGTTTTATTTAGTCGATTCTAGATACATTAAGTTTTAGGAAAATCCTGGCATAATGCAGAAAAAGTTTTCCATTACTGTTACCAATAAGCTCATCATGTCCACAACCAATAAATAGAAATAGTGAGCAGTAGATGAATAGATTGACATAATCTGTCACTTTGCGAAAAACTCAACAAACAGCAACGAAGGCGATGACTCAAACATCATTTAGGTCTGCCCGTTCGGGTCTGGGAAGAAAAATATGGCTGGGTTTGGTTCCGTGAAACTACACCCACTTGATGCTCTCGCGTCCCAACATAGCCTCTCAGACAGCAGCACGTGTCAGCACTGCAGGCCATACCACACCCGTGCAAGCGGTTTACGAACGTTCGAACAAAAAAAACTAGGTTGAGAAAATTATGTTTCGGGGAGAGTGGTATCGTATATATAATTAGGGGAATGGACCTTTCCTGTTAAAACTGTTTTGCCTTTCTCATGAGCTTAGAAGTTATGGCCAAAATACTATTTATTGTGGAAAAAACGTGCAAACAAATTTTGGTTAACTTTTTTGGCACTTAGACTTCACCAATTTGCACAGGTTGCATTCGACAGATAATCCTGTCCCTTCTTCTTCTTCTTCTTCTTCTTCTTCTTATTGGCATTACATCCCCACTCCGGGACAGAGCCACCTCGCAGCTTAGTGTTCATTAAGCACTTCCAGGTTTCCATTTTTGCATTCATACATCATGAGGCTAGCACGATGATACTTTTATGCCCAGGGAAGTCGAGACAATTTCCAATCCGAAAATTGCCTAGACCGGCACCGGGAATCGAACCCAGCCACCCTCAGCATGGTCTTGCTTTGTAGCCGTGCGTCTTATAGCACGACTAAGAAGGAATCCTGTCCCATTGTATTCTATTCAAAAATGGCCAGATTGGTCTATGGAAGTTATTGTCAAAATACTTTTTTATGAAGAAGCGCGTAAAATAGTCTAGCTCATTTTTAGCCTTTCTCGTACACGCAAAGGCTATATGTTCGCTCTAAAACAAAACTGTAAACACAAAATCGTATATGATGCAACATAAGATGCTAAAGTGGAGGCGATATACGCACCTATTGTATGGGGAAGTACCTATATGGCCTCCACTTTAGCATCTTATGTAACATCATATACGATCTTGTGTTGACTGGGCCGGATAGTGTTATAGCGATCAACTTAATCAGGCTTGGCTTTGGTTACCGTCTATGGTCGTCGTCGAATAGCATAGACATTTAGTTCTTATTCAGTCTCATACAATCACAACAGGCTGTTTGAATCACCTAAAGGCGTTGTCAAGAAAACAAAACAAACTGTTTATCGCTCACCCCGTCACTTCGAAAGCAATGCTATTTATGAAATCGAATTATTCGACGACCGTTGGTTACCATAGATATTTATATTGATGTTTTTGAAAATTTGAACCTCATCAATGCTCAAGTGGTTGTCGTGAGGGTCATTGGCGCTACCAACATTTTGTTTCATATTAGTTTTATTATTACAAATGGGATCGTTTTCCCCATAGTACGTTGTTCTGTGAACAAAAAAATGAACAATTTAGTAAAAAATTGTTATCATTCAAGTTCATTTTTAAGATTCTAATATTGTACGTTGAATTGAGGACTGGACCCGACGGTTTGAAATCGCCGGTCCATCTAATCGACGTTGAAATTGTCGGTCGATGAAAGAGTGAGAGAGCTACACGGCATGCCCTTTGAATTGACACTTTCTATTCACTGATCGCATTGGCGTAAAGCATATGGAAGATCCTTGCACTGTTCCCGCACTTTCATCGCTGTTTGTTTTGATTAATTTTGACAGCTGTCCACATGCTTTTGCTGCCGACTCTGAGCTCGGCTGGGCGTCGCGACGTGTCGAAGGGTAGAGTACGAAGGTTTTGCAAGTGAAAAAATTTGCAAGAAAGTTTGAAATATTTATAAACAGTTTCGATAGACGGAAAATGTGATCTACTGAGATTTAAATACATATTGCACATGCATTGTGCCAGGTATTATGCATTTACAATTACATAGCTTCATTTCAAACAATAATCAAAATATTTGTAATAGCATCTGCATCAGTCGAATGCAAGGACATTCTCCCTAGATTTGAACGGTGATTTGAAACAACCCAAGGCAAAATTTTGTTGGAATCCATCCTTCGACTAAATCCACAATAATGATTCCAAAATTCCCGGGTTTTTCGCGGTTAGTGAAAACAACAAATTTAGCGTGCGCGGCTCTTTAAAAAAATGTCCTTTTAGAAAATCCGTTTCACATTTCTCTAGATATCGCTGCAAGAATCCATATTTTATGTTCTCACACTAGAAACCAGAAACTCCCATTGAAATTTCATAAGTTTCTAAAAAACCTTCAACTTTCCTCCAGGATTTTGCCCAAAACAGGATCCGGAACTCTTTCAGAGTAAATAATAAAAAATCACCACGATAAGTGTTCTCATAAATGATTCTAATTTAAAGTTTCTATATAATTTCTCTTAAAACATTAGTTTTCATAAAGAGTTTTAAAATTTATTACAAAAATCCCAAACTGATAAAAAATACACATGTAAATGAAGTGAACGAAGTTTTCAGATAGAAAATTAATGGCAATTTATTTATTTGACACATACATCCTTAGCTGATTCACAATTTTGTGGGAAATGTACATAGGTTTTCTTAGTTCAAGTGTTGCAAGCAATAAAATTAAATTTTAAATAAAACTGCTCATTGTTTTATTATTATTATTCATAACTTAATAATGCGAAGAACAGGAATAAACTTAGTTTAGTGGTTCAAAATCATAGCGCATTACTTCTCAAATTTCCCCAACCGTACAACGATGGAAAGATTTTTTAAAAAAGATTCGCATTGAGTTTTAGTAATAAAATATCTTCCAAAGTATCATCAGCAAGTCCTGTTCTCAAATCAGATAGCACCAAGCCTAATGCACTAAACGCCCATTCAACCGAAACCTGGTTAGAAGGTGTAGCTAAAATAGCTAACGCCACTATCGTCAATTCTGGATGCGTTGATTTCTTCAGCAACCAATGACTCCAGGTATCATAATCTTGCAATTTTCGCGGCTCAACCTCCAGCGTTTTGAGTTGCTGTCTGATTTTGGAACTAGGGTCTTGAGATATGTCCATATACGAGCTTGATCCTCCAAACATATCAGTCAAATAATTGTCAATATCATTGGAAGTATTTAAGCTTTGTGTTTGAACCGTAGTGGCAGAGTCTTCTTTTGACCTTAGTTTTTCAATCCGCTTCCACACGCACCTTATGTAATTCTGAAATAATATCCTTTTTATTACTGCTAGAATGAGTGCAATTCAAACCGCATTACCTGAACTTCTTCCTTCTCATCTGGAGTAAAAAACGTAGAGTTCATGTATGTAAACCTTGGATCTAAGTACAGAGAAGCTTTGAAAATCATATTGTCTTTGAGACTCACAAGTCGTTGGTTGAGGGCATCAATCAGTGGTCTTGCGAATCTATTATCATGCATAATTCGCAGATATCGGATTGCAAGAAACCATTGCATATAAAACTCCGGAAAAGCCTGATTATTCTGTTGCAATCGTTTGGTCATAATATGCAAAGGACGGAATGCAACTGTAAATTCATGACAAAACTGCCAATCTTCTTCGTTAAGTGCTATAAGAAATGAGTTAATATTGATAAGTTGTTGATGTCATCATATTACAGACCAGAAAATACCTAATTCAGGAAATTGTTCACCCATCGTTCTAAAAATGGCCTCCTGCTTCTTAAAACTGTCAATTAGCTTAAATTTTCCACTCCATCTTGTCGGACTCCAGAGAGGTGGGTAAGTGGCTCCATTGAGATCAACAAAATATTTGTATTTGATTTTCTTTCATCTGTTTTGCGATTTCGGTTATTTTCTTTATATTGATATCCGTATTTGAAACAACGTCATTTATAGCTAATTGGAGTGTATGAACCGAGCACCGTATTATGTTGAACTGCTCACTCAACTCATGCGTTATATTTTCGAGAAGTTCCTCCTCTTTTTCATCAAATTCTTCTGATTGCTCTTCATGATCAAACATATCTTTCATCGCCGTTTGGGCATATAAAAGTTGGAGCTGTTTTTCGGCGGCAATCATGTTCTTTTCGTTATCCGACGTTATTGACAATACTTGGTCCAAGGATAGATCGTATCGCTTCAACACTTAGTTTTCAAAAAAATTGCGGTTTGACTGGATTTCACTTCAATCATTCCTTTTGAAGAATTTATTATAAATTTACACAAAACTACAAAACAGATTTGAAAAATTTGAGTTTACCTAACGTACGTGTCACTATTTTATTTCCCATCGAGAACTGAGCGTCGATTCCTAGAATGTGGCGACCATGGAGAGAGGCAGAGTCGATTCGTAAGCAGAACAAAATCCCCGCCATTTCTGCTTTAATGGTATTTTTCAATCCAGCTGATCCTGTGGCCAATAATGTTTTTATATTTATTCGATTCACACATACGCCCAGGGCCTCTGAAATTGGATCAAGCAACATCTTCAGACCTTCCCATTCAAAGCATCGCAAAGGTAGGCGGTGATTAGTGGTCAACTTCAGGCAACCTCCGATGTACTGTTGAGCGTCGATTGCAACCAGCCGTTTTGCTATTATCCGCTTCTTCGATACTTGTTCCAATTCTTTGGTAAGGGTCTGTTCACAAATTATGTAACGCAAAAATCCAAGTTTTTGACCCCCTCCCTCCCCCTCGTAACAAAAAGTAACATTATTGGTACCCCCTCCCTCCCCCGTGTAATGCGTAACTGTGAAAAAATATTTCCCTTCTCTGAAGCATTCGGGTTTTGGTATTTTTTGAACACTGTTAGAATAGGGACGGTAAGACGCGCGGCTACATTGCAAGACCATGCTGAGGGTGGCTGGGTTCGATTCCCGGTGCCGGTCTAGACAGCTTTCGGATTGGAAAATTGTCTCGACTTCCCTGGGCATAAAAGTATCATCGTGTTAGCCTCATGATATACGAATGCAAAAATGGTAACCTGGCTTAGAAACCTCGCAGTTAATAACTGTGGAAGTGCTTAATAAACACTAAGCTGCGAGGCGGCTCTGTCCCAGTGTGGGATTGTAATGCCAATAAGAAGAAGAACATGATTAATAATCAAAGATATCAATAATGCAGCTAGCAGAAACGAAAATAGAATTTGCGATCATAACCATTTACATAGTTTTACGGAACTGTGGTGTCAAGAAATACAATATTCGTTGGTATTTTTACGCATATCAGTCCCGCTATGTTAGCATGCTTGATTTCGATAATGACCAATATATGATAACGATAAACAGCAATTACTTCAATCAGTGATTAAAAAAGACGTTCAGATAAATTTTTATTCGCGTTATGCGTAACATTTGGTAGTACCCACCCCCTCCCCCACCTTTTAGTGTAACAAAATATAACGCAAGTTGGACCTCCCCCCTCCCCCCAGAAGCGTTACGTAATTTGTGAACAGACCCAAGACCATTCTTAAACGCAGCTTCTGGATGCACGGTCCGGAAATGTCGTATAAAATTTCCAACGTCGTATGTTTCCTGAGAGTAGTTGCAAGTCCCATAAATGTCTATCCTGCACTTGAACCTATTCTCCTCCTTCTGGATAAAACCCCAAGCTATTGCAGCAGAAGTGCGCTTGCCATTCCGTTTATTTTCTTCACATCTGTCCATAGTATCTAATCAAATTAAAATTAAATTACTATATGAATTTAGCTAATAGACATTCTGGTTTGAAATACTCACCAGCAATATATAATGATAAACCAGTAGAGAACACCAGTGAATGACGGTCAAGCACACGAAGGTCTGATCGAATGATGGTCAAACAAAAAAAAATCACATTTGTTGCCTAGGGTTCCTTGCTCGCGATGGTGTTCTGTACGCTATTGATTCATGGTTGCTAACATCGCGTTCAATAACGACGCTTGGTTAAAGCCAAAACTAAGTATACAAGTGAATGTCATGACCAATGCCAAGCCTGAACTTAATTTGACGAATTGAGGCTATGTCTGTGTGTGTGCGTGCAAAAAGTCCAATTCACTTTCTTGGCACTTACCTTAAACTGATTTGCTCCCAACAAGTTGCATTCGCCGGAAAATCCTGTCCAATTGTTTTCTATTGAAAATTAGTCCGATCGAACTATGGGCTTAGAAGTTATAGCCAAAATATTTTTTTATAAACAAAAATGCACAAAAAAGCTTAGCTCACTTCGTGGGTACTTATTTTCAACCGATTTGTCTTATTTGTCTTATTTGTCTTATTTGAGTAATTCTCGCTGAAACCGGGCCACTATTTGCACGAGGTTCTTAAAAATGCCTAAATTTATATTCTTTCGAAAGCTTTCGGCGAGTATATTAAGGATCCGAGTTAAATTCTTCAGAAAGACGAACCCCTCGTTAGTTATACACGAAATCATTTTAATGGACCTCTCGATTTTTGTCAATTCTTGACTCAGCAAAACTATCATAACTCTAACATTTCTCAACCGATCGTAGAGATCAGCATATCGTTGGAAAGAGGAAGAGTATATCCTCAATTTGCAATAGTAAAAATAGAAGCAGCCATATTTAATTTGGCCGCCATCTTGGATTTCGTTTTGAAAACTATTTTTCCCCTAAGTTCGCAACCACCAATTTTTAATATTAATACATCGATGGGAAGCTTAGCTTATATTGTGTATTGTGTCCAAAAATCTCAGGTGTATGTTTTTTCTATCAAAAGTTATGTACGATTTATAAAATTATTTTTTGAAGGGCCATCTAACCAAATAACATTATGTTTATGGTTAATATGGTACTACGACGTCAGTTCCTTGATTTGATACACTATTCCAAGCCAAACGTGTTTCAAAAATGAAAAGCATATCTACAACAGTATTTTATTTGAAGGGCTCAAACGTTTTGAGCATAACGGAGCCGTTTTCAAGTTATTGTATTAAACAATTCAAGAATTTTGGTATTGGTAAATAGTACATAACTTTTGATAGAAAAAACCTACACCTGAGATTTTTGGACACAATGCACAATATAAGGTAAGCTTTCCATCGATGTATTAATATTCAAAATCGGTGGTTGCGAACCTGGCGGAAAAATAGTTTTCATAAAGAATTCCAAGATGGCGGCCAAATTCAATATGGCTGTTCCTATTTTTACTATTGCAAATTGAGGATATACTCTTCCTCTTTCCAACGATATGCTGATCTCTACGATCGGTTGAGAAATGTTAGAGTTATGATAGTTTTGGTGAGTCAATAATTGACAAAAATCGAGGAGTCCATTAAAATGATTTCGTGTATAACTAACGAGGGGTTCATCTTTCTAAAGAATTTAACTCGGATCCTTAATATACTCGCCGAAAGCTTTCGAAGGAATATAAATTTAGGCATTTTTAAGAACCTCGTGTAAATAGTGGCCCGGTTTCAGCGAGAATTACTCATTTGTTTTATTTGTCTTATTTGTCTTATTTGTCTTATTTGTCTTATTTGTCTTATTTGTCTTATTTGTCTTATTTGTCTTATTTGTCTTATTTGTCTTATTTGTCTTATTTGTCTTATTTGTCTTATTTGTCTTATTTGTCTTATTTGTCTTATTTGTCTTATTTGTCTTATTTGTCTTATTTGTCTTATTTGTCTTATTTGTCTTATTTGTCTTATTTGTCTTATTTGTCTTATTTGTCTTATTTGTCTTATTTGTCTTATTTGTCTTATTTGTCTTATTTGTCTTATTTGTCTTATTTTTCTTTTCTGCATAACTGGTACCAAATAGTTTTTCGCAAAAAGTTTCTCCTTTCGAGAAAATCCACGATGGAGATTTTTCGCCATACAATTTTTTTAATGTTCTCATGCTGACTATTTGCGCATATACATTAGCGCCTGGATGCTGACAGCGATAGGAAACCAGCTACTACTATATGTGATTCATTGTTTGACGCAGTGTAGCTCCAATGAAATGTGCGTTTTACCTTACGTCCATTTATATACAGAGCATGAGCCAACGACCGCTAGTCAATCCAACACGCAAAACTGGGACACTGTCGGCTTCAGCGGATGGGAGAAAAGAAAAATATACATCCATAAGGGACTGTCATTATGTAATACCAGACATGCCATGCCACTGGTTCTACTGTTGCTCGATCCAGACATCGCACACAACATGACGCCGTGCGTACACGTGCCAACTTGCACTCGTGCAGAAACACGTAGATACGATTCATTATTGTTGTTTTTTAATAGGAAGCAGCAACATGGTCGTCAGTGCGTGACTTAAAGAGGTCAAAAGTCCCATTTGAGAAGTGATGTTTGAGTAAAAAAACTCACGCAAATACCAATCATTAAGGATGTTTTTCACATCATTAATCATTAAGTTGGACATTCTCTAAATCTTACTCTAACTAACAGTTGGGTGTCCCACAACACAATTGAAATTGATCTACTATCACAAAGAACCATGGAAAGTGTTAAACACGCCTGAGCCTACCAAATAAACGAACTTGGAAAAAAATTGAAATACTGTGCAAATTCGCGTTGTATAAATCTCAACTAATTGAAATAATCCTTTGTAAAACTTTTCCTATAAGCTCTGCGACTTTCTATACAAGATTATCCATGCTGTGTAGGAATCCGTGCATATAAAACATGTTATATAAGAGACCCGGCTATATATGTTAACTGATAAAATTGTTTTTCTTTTCTAATACCTACTTTTAGAATTTAATTGCCTTTTATTCAGACTACGAGCTTTAACACTTTCCTCGCTAATTCTTGAAGTTGAATACGCATCTACTTTAGCGGTAATGTGAAAATCCTGTATAAATTGAAGCTCCCAGCTTTCGTAAAAAAATATTTGGCATAACATTTGGTAGATACATTATTGGTATGTTTGCGGCCATAGCTCCACTGGCCCAAACTTCAAACGTTCTTTCAACACGCTGTCACTGCAATCTGACCCATGTTGTATCGTGCTGATAGGAAACATTCCCGTACATATGGCTGGCTCTCTCGATAACATCCGCCGTTCCCATCGAGCCGGCTGGATCACGTGGCCCTCGAGCACGTCTACCATCAAACAGGACGCCTTTCTATTTCCAGAAAGTCGCCATCTCTGTTTATCTTGGTTTTCGTTCATTTCAACGTGATGTCTACCAAGCTCCAATCAGCGTCAAAATAGATCTAATAAAGCTCTTTATGATAGTGAACGTTCATGGGTGAAATAAGTTTCTTTAGTCCAAGAACTGTCCCTCGTCCGTATGCCCTGAGACTCGGAACCCCAAAAGCGACGTTGAGTAGCCGTTGGCTATAGACCAGGAGTTTGGAATTTGCTGCCGGTTAGCATTTGAAATCGATCTTTTGCGTTCAGGGGGCAAAGGAGTAGCAGAATAGATTGAACGACACAAGTTAGGAGAAAAACGCAATGTCCCAAAGCAATCGCAATGCAACCTCCTGATTATCTCGGTTAGGGGTTCAAAATTCTAGAAAGTTAGTTTTTGAATTGTTACTTTTATACATACGTACGCATTCCTAGGAAGACATGTCTAACTTGTGCAAAATCCCGCAAAATATATATACTATATATAATAGCCCTGTTTGTCTGTCCGGTGACTAGCCAACCAGACGCAGCACGCGGGGAAATTCTTACAAAAAATAAAATATTGGCACTTCAATTCTTTTTTACTATCAGATACAGAAAACAAAACCAGTGACAACCTCTGACAACCAGACACGGCATTTGATGAAAAAAATCACAGACAACAGACGTTGAAAATTTTGATTTTTTTTAATGCATGAATTAATGAACCGTTTATTTAAAAAAAAACACTTGCCACGGGCGCTACTGCGTCCACAAATAAACTAGTAATCTATAATATGCGAACAATCGAGCTCACCGTCTCCGAGTTTGATAAGCCAGTCGTGTCACGTGTGATTTGATTGGGGGACTTTTTTTTGAAAATGTGTAAAAACCCAACATCCTAAAGAAAACGGAAACAGTTAGGAGCTGTCCATATACCAAATAGACAGTTTAGGGGAAGGGGACTATGGCAAATGGCCACGGTCCACACACATTTTTGAAAATTTGTGTGAGTAAATGTCCACGCGGGGAAGGGGTATCTGAAATTCGATAAAACCTGTCCACATCCCCTTATAATAATCTTCAGCCCATTCACGGGCCGATATGCTTATGAAAATATCTATCGGAATTGCCTACTTAAGAATACTGTCGCTGAATGTCATAAATATACATAGCTGGATAGAGATATGTACTACCACACTTTAATAGAAATGACGATGGCATTTACAATTAACAACTGTGAAAATACTACGAAAAACGATTAGTTGAAAATCAGTCCAAGTTCCAGTAGGAATGAAATGTCAGAAAGAAGATGAAAACAGAAGAAGAAAAAGACACAGTCGTTGCTTGTTTATTGACATCAGTGGGGTTCAACATCTGGATTAACAGAGGCATACGTTTTGCACGTTGGAATACATGCGATTCAATGGAAGTTCAACTTTATTTGATTGGCTCCGGCATTGATGACTAACAATTTTAAAATTCCAGTCTCGTTGGAAAACCGTTGGAAAACCGTGGAAAATTCCTGTGTACATCGGCAAATATTTTAAATTTGAATAGAAATGGGGGAACTGTTCCGTTTTGCATCTCACCAGCGCCGTAGCGTGTGGTTGGCCAGGTTGGCCCCCGCCAAGGGCGCCAGGCCTTTAGGGGCGCCGAAATCCAGAATTGAACTATAGGAAGTGATGACAAATCTCATCAAGGGTTTTTTACGCGGTTGGATGGATACCACTTGAATTTTCTTCGATTTGTTTGTAATTTGTTTGGTGAGGGTAATTCATTGTTTTATTGATGCTGAGGGTCTCAATCTAGAATAAAACCGTGTAAAAAACCTTGATAAATTCTCTAATTTATCGGTTCAAAGTGTTTCAGATTCAAGCTTTTAACAGACATTTCCCTCGGGGACTACAGCCGCAATCAACCGTTTGACTTATTTTCAAAAGGACTTTTTCCGTCAATAATTGATACAGGTAACAGAACGTAGGCTAAGGGAGCATCTTCACTGACTACTTTTTATAATTTACTTGATGAAAAAGGAAGTGAAAATAGAAAGGAGCAGGAAGTATAAATTTAAAGAAGATTGGAACAAGTTTGTGGGGAGAAGGCCTAGATGAGGACTTCAACACGCCAAAGGCAAAACATAGAGTAGACTTTAAAAAACGGGTATAATTTTTGTTCGTGATTAAGAAATCTAAGCCGTTTCCAAGTAATAGATACTCGGATGTAGTGATAGGGAGTTTGTTTTAATTTGAGAAAAATTCGGACCATAACGATCGCATTTGATCCTGTGAAATTTTCGATTCATTTAAACAGACAATTGTATAAGGGTGAAAATTTATTGGCCTAACCAATTCAACCAATGCCACCAAACTACCGATAGGCCCACTCTAGGAATTGATATATTTTGATCCGAATAGGCCCGAAGTTGTCTTTTTTTTCTACGACTTGGTCAAATCGCTATTCTTACCTTACACTAATTCTCTCCAAGTTGAATTAGCTATCTCAGTCTGAAGAATCAGGACGATGCTTTTTTTACTTGTCCGACGTTGCAGCTGATGTATATTAGAAATAAAACCCAATCTTTAAATTACTTTTCAAAATTTCACAGAAAGCGAGCATGAAAGCACCCTCTCTACCACTGATCGAATGTGGTTTACAATTATTTACGATAGACGACAGACTATACTAACCTTCAAAACGGCTACAACTCATCGGCCGAAACGTCGGGCACGTAAGAAGAATATCGTCCTGATTCTTTAGACTGAGAAAGCCAACTTCCGAGTATTACATCTTATCCAGTCGAAAAATATCCTACCCTAACACTGTAAGTCCAGTAGAGTAGTTCTTTCAAACCACCGACCAAGGTCTAATGGCGATTCCGAAGGTCTTTCAATCCACTCCAAAGTAGGGTTCTTCTTGTTGCGACTACGTCCGAAAGTGATCCAACCACTGATCGGCACAATTGAGATGGATTCTATTGGCCTAGCTAGATCCACTAGTACGTGAATTCACAACAAGGAAGTCTGTGCCCGTAACACACGCACTACTGGATCTAGTTTTTTATTTGCGTAGGTTTATTTAATCTTTAAGAAAATCGTTGAAAGTTCTAAAAAAAGGATATTTAGAAATGTTTTGGCCATTTTTATAATCCTCGCACCTATTGGGACACATGCAGGTTATAGAGACTTAAGGAATTCATAAAGCAAACATTTATTAAATCCATCACGCAAAAAATGTTGATAATGAAAGAAAAAAAGCTCCTATCATGCCATTTGTTTTGAACATGCATGAAAGTAAGGGGCGCCCAATAACGGTGTCGCCAAGGGCGCTGGGAGTCCACGCTACGGCTCTGCATCTCACTCAACATATATTCATCTCATCGTGAAGTAAAAGAATACAGTACCAATTTCGTCGCATGTCGCAAAATAATGTTGGTTCCCATAGTGGTGCTATCCATTGGTTTCTTATGAGACTCGCCACTATTTGTACAGTTGCACCACAGTAGGTGCAAGGGAGTCAATTTTGTTATGGAAAATCATTGTTTTCAATAGTTTTTCAAGCGAAATCTTAAGATAAGTTGCATTTAACAGGATATTTAAAGCACGACGCATCAACTGAAACCATCGTAACGTGTATAAATATGATAAATCTCATTAAAACCCCACTACCTCCACTAAGGGTACGGTTACCCTAGTTGAAACTTTTCTATACCAGCCATTGCATGAGTAGTTATGTATTTAAGTTCGTAAGCGTATTCCAAATTGTAGACGTAGTTTCTGGTGTACTGAAGGAATTATTGGAGGAACTTCTGAAGGAATTCCCGGAGGAACTTCCAAAGGAATTTCCAGGGGAACTTCTCAACGAACTTCCGAAGGAATTCCCAAAGGAACTTCCAAAGGAATTCCCAAAGGAGCTTCCGAAGGAATTTCAGGCGAAACTTTCGAAAGTATTCCCGGAGGGACTTCCAAATGAATTCCCGGGGGAACTGCCGAAGGAATTCCCGGGGGAACTACCGAAGACCTACTTCCGAAGGAATTCCCGGCGGAACTACCGAAGACCTACTTCCGAAGAAATTCCCGGGGAACTTCCGAAGGAATTTCCGGGGGAACTACCGAAGGAATTCCCGGGGGAACTACCGAAGGAATTCCAGTAGGAGCTTCCTAGGGAATTCCCATAGGAACTTCCAAAGGAATTCCCGTAGCAACTTCCAAAGGAATTCCCGTAGGAACTTCCGAAAGAATTCCCGTAGGAGCTTCCGAAGGAATTCCAAGAGGAGCTTTTGAAAGAATTTCCAGAGGAACTTCCAAAGGAATTCTCAGAGGAACCCACGGAGGATCTTCCGGATTTTTCTCCTTTTTTTAAGTTTTTTTTTATTTGGAATTAACGAAGGAATTGGAATTGGAATTAACGAATGCAACGCTACGAAGCTTCCGGAGGAATTTCCTTGGGAATTTCTTTAGAAACTCCCAGGGGAATATCTGGAAGAATTACTGAAGGATATTCAAGACGAACTTCCGGAAAAAAATTTGTAAGAATTTTCGAGGGAATTTCTGGAAGAAGTGCTCGAGGAACTTCAAAAGGAATTGCTGGAGGACCTTCCTGGGGAATTTCTGGAGAACATTCCGGAGCCATTGGATCTTTCTGAGGAATTCTTGGAGGAGCTTCCGAAGGAATTTCTGGAAGGACTTCTGGAAGTATTCCTGGAGGAATTCCAGGATGATCTGATGGAGGAATTTTTTTTTTATTTGGAATTAAGTGCAACGCTACGAAGCTTCCGGAGGAATTTCCTAAGGAATTTCTACAGAAACTCCCAGGAGAATATCTGGAAGAACTACTGAAGGATATTCAAGACGAACTTCCGGAAAAAAATCTAGAAGAATTTTCGAGGGAATTTCTGGAAGAAGTGCTCAAGGAACTTCCAAAAGAATTGCTGGAGGACCTTCCATAGGAATTTCTGGAGAACCTTCCGGAGCCATTGGAACTTTCTGAGGAATTCCCGGAGGAGTTTCCGAAGGAATTCCTGCAAGAACTTTCGGAAGAATTCCTGGAGGAATCCCAGGATGATCTGATGGGGGAATATCTTGAGGAACTTCCGAAGGTTTTCCGAAGAAATTTCCAAAGGAATTCCCAGACCAACTTTCGAAGGAATTCCTGTAGGAACTTCCGAAGGAATTTCCGGAGGAACCGAACAAAATTCAGGAAAATTCGCGTAGTAAATTCGGGGGATATTTCCTCGACCATGCAGTGGTATTTCACTTGAAAATTCCAAGATTTTTTTTGTTGGAAACTTGGGTGTTTATTTTTGGAAATTCTGGGAAATGTGCTTTGAAAACTCAGTGTATTTGCCGTAGAATACTAGAGCTTTAATCTGGAAGATATAGGTGGATATTCTCTTGGGAATGGAATGGATTATTATCATCAATGTTTCTTTGATGTTAGTTGAGTAACCCAGTTCAATCCAGTGAACCTTCTTTATTTTTCCATGTACTTTTACTGCAGTTCTCTGCCATTGCAATAGGAGGGACTGGGAATCGAACCCAGCTTGTTTCGTGGCAAATAAGTTACTTCAGCTAAAAAAGTAGCTTGTTCAGCTTAAACTGTTTGTCGGGATTATCTTATAATTTTTTTGGACCAATCAAATGCACTTTTGGAGGACCCATTTCCAAGCCAGTGACGCAATCCAGATAGGCGTCCCGCGTTTCGCAGGACGCTTGCTGGTCACATTACTTATAAGGCGAACGTGTAGCCAACTACGCTATGGGACCCCCAAGGTAGGAAATAATAATAGTAATAGTAAATCATATTATACTTACCAAATTGGTCGGGATTCGGCCAAACCGCACCAAGCGGCTTTTCGACTGACTTGCGATCGTACAAGGACAACGGAAATAGTTTCATGTCAATTAAAGTGTACATTTGCAATAGCATATCCCTAGTTATGGGGCTGAGGGATGTCTGAAACGATTTGCGATCAATTAAATCTGCTGAACGATAGTTTTAGCAGGAAAATCGGTAATTTTTCGTAGGCGCTTGGTGCGATTTGGCTGAGCGCCGACCAAATGCATATTAAAAAAAAATTTGGTTAATATTATAAGTGTCAGAAGTTTATTTTTTTCAGGTTCGTTTATTTGGTAGGCTCAGGCGTGTATAACACTTTACGGAGCCATGTTTCCATGTGATATATACAATCAATGCCATTTTTTTCAGTTAGTAAGAGAGGGGTAGGAGCCAGCGTACTCGTGGTGACTCGAGATCAGTTTACAATATTTAAGGATGGACAGGGCTTAGGATTCAGGATCAGAGAATTTCGGCATTTGGCGTAAGGGACGATATGGTAAAGTTTATTTTTACTATACACGTCTTAAAACAAGAATGTTTGCCTTCCCTTTTAATCATAATATGGCGTCAAATTTTTGATCCAGTGTTATCTATTTTGATGTAAACTAAATAAATGAAATGACTATATTATAGTCATTTCCTTTATTTAGTTTACATCAAAATAAATAACACTGCACGGTTAGAAAAAAGTACCTAATATTAGGTACTTTTCACTCGAATCGGGGGTTTAGTGTGGGAACCCAAAATTAAGTTTTTTTTTCTTGATGTTAAGTAAAATTCACTTAATATTAAGTAGAATATACTTTATTTTAAATAGAAACTAACCAAAAGTTATGGAAATTTCCCTAAACTTTTGTAAACATGAGATTACTTAACGTTGGGTTCTCACACTTTACTGCCATTGTTGAGTGGTCTTGATTTTATCACAACAAAGGGAACAGGGAGGGAGATGCAAGAGAAAAAAAAGTACCTAAAATTTGGTATTTTTTTTCTAACCGTGTGGATCAAAAATTTGACGCCACAATACACGGTTCAATGCCGCATCTATCCATCCTCAAATGCGTAGAGTGCCAACCAAATAAATAAAAAACCCATAATAATCCACCTAGAGGTGATGGGCCTTTCTCGTGAATTATAAAATAAGAAAACATGTTGAATAAAGATCAAGGAAATGGTAGCTCCTGGCTCTTCAAGTTTCAAGTTTCAAGACCTTACTGTTGATGTCGAAATGCGTATCTGTCAAGGTACAATTAGGTGGTGGAATTAAATGGGACTGTACAAACTCGTCTTATGACAAGTGAAGACATTCCACTAAAAAGCTCAAAATAATTTTCTTAATAATTCACATTTGATTGCGTTCATTTGAATGCATTACGATTTTGAAAAAAAATTCCTAGAGGTACCCTTGGGAAAAATGAAAAAAAAACACTGTTTTTTTTAATAACTCCGGAACGCAATGGCCGATTGGGCCAATATTTAATAGCGAACAATTAGGGAGGATTCCTAGTCGAATGAAACATGTTGCAAGCAAATCGGATAAGACTAAGTACAAACAAGTTGTCTCACATTTTGTGTACACACACACATACATACACACATACAGACATCATCTCAATTCGTCGAGCTGAGTCGATGGGTATATAACAATATGGGTCTCCGAGACTTCGCGAAAGGCAAAAAATGATTAAAGATAAATGGGCGAGACTTTTTGCGCACACACATATATACACATACACACGCACCGACTTGACCTCAATCCGTCGGATGAGTCGAATGGTAAATAACACTATTGGTTCCTGAGCCTCCTAAAAAAGGTTTGTTTAAAGAGCGAATATATAGCCTTTACGTACACAGTGTACTAGAGAGACAAAATTGTTTTATTGTTTCAATATTTTATTGCAAATTTATTAATATTTAGCAGTAGACGAACTCAGTGGTCTAGTGGCTACCGCTTCTGCCTTATAAGCAGGAGGTCGTGGGTTCAATTCCAGGTTCGTCCCTTTCCTACTTTGTATTTCTATCTTAGTCCTTTCTGTGTTTCATGTTCTACCAAAACGATTCCTACTGTTATAACCTTCTACACTAACAAATCCAAAACCTCCCGTGGCACCTATGAGAGGTCGTAGAGTTCTCTGCATCTTTCTTAAGTAGGTGTCCAAGAGTTTCTGTGAAGAGAGTAGTGAACAAGAGTTTGAATCTTGAAATAATCTATTATTACAAGATTTTCACATTTGCTCTGAAAATCAATACTTACCAAACTATTGGTGAACTCTTTTCTCTCTTTAGCCAATCGCATTTTTTTCTTGTCTACGAGATTGACTACAAAAATATTTGTAGTTTCATGTTTATCATCACGGTCTACACATTAGTAGGGGAAGAGGTTCGATTGTGGGCACCCCTACGTATCTTTTGACAGATAACAAATGCTGTCATTCTGACAATCGTCATTTGTTTGCTATAGTAACAAGATGTTTTGTGCTCAATATCAAATCAAATAGACATCTCTACCTTGAACTACGAACAAATATTTTTTTTTACAAGAAAAACAATACGAAAGTTTTTGTTTTACTTTTTTCAACGTGTCATAAATTCAAGTGATTCAATTGGATCAATCAATGTAACTCATTTTGCACTCACCGCATCAAAATAACGGCGGTACTGTATACGTATATTTTTATTCGTGTGGTTTTGACAGAACATGTCTACGGTGGCTCGATCTGTTCGTTTCATAGCGGCAGTTTTTGTTAAATATCTTGGCTGTGCATATACACAGCACATGTTTCGAAATGGACAAATTGATATGAAATTTGCGAAAAAGAATCCACGTGTCTTGGAATGACTCGAACCCTCAACCTCCTACTCTCTAGATAGGCGTGATAACCCCTACACAACAAGACCACTTAAAGGTCACGTTTGCGGAAAAGCCATCAGAATCCGAGTACCAACCTCCACCGCGGTTAGCTCTCTTTTTTGCAAATTGAATATCTTTCGGACGCTTGTCCAATCTCCACATGTGCTTTACTGTTGTATATCCACAGTCAAGCGAGTGCACATTGTTTATTAAACGAGAGGATCGCACTCCATGCCCCCCAACAACGGGCTGGGCGGGCTGGTATAGAATGCGAATCAATCGCACTCTGCTGTGCCAAAGGCTTGCTTGGCTAAAGCATTTGATGAGTTTGATTGCCTTACGTAAGCGGTCGCATGTACTCAGACGACTAATGACGGTGGAAGACCGACACTTGATTACAATTAATTGCATATTATTCGGCAACTCGGCCGTACGAACAAGGACGGAAATCTTCGTTTTACTATCAGTTGCATCGATGCTCAGTAGGCTGCTTCGTCATTGATTCGTGTTTGTTTTGATCAGACGCTCGGCGATGCAGGCACGGACATCTCGCAGCATGCTGTCAAACTTCCATACCAAATATACCGCCCGATCTTCAATAGCCGATTGATAATCGAGCGTAAAAAATGAATATCTACCGGGGCTGAAATGAATATTTTGAATTGCGGTTAATTTACACCGATAAATGATGATTATTTTACTTTATATACAAAACAGATGCATATATTTTAGGAATCTGATTTCAAAATGTTGTATCCATGCACCGCAGTATGAAATGATATTCATATTTTGAGATTTCAAATTGAATATCAATGCCACTATGGTCCAGGAAACAGATTTACGCGGAAAGATGAATTTTACGCCAAAACTATATTTTTTAGAAAAAAATTTTGTTCTACAAAATTGTTCGAAATAGTAAGGCCATCATTATGGTTCTACCGAAAAATAGGGTGGCTCATCATATAAAAAAAATTAGAAAATATTTTTTTTATTTCTCGGAATATTGACATGTTATGTCCTACAAAGTTGTAGCGCAGCTTATTCCAATCAGTTTTGCTAAAAAAACTTTTTCTGTAGCTCTTAAGTTGGCTGATTTAGAGCAATTCTACCTAATTAGTTTAGGGTGTACCTTAAAAAAACAGTATTTTTGATCTACTTTTTTTGTTTTATATTTCTTGAAAAAGTCGTCTTCAGGTGACTTTTAGAGCTCAAAAAAATGCATCTTATATCTCTTTTTAATAAAAGTGACAAGCAGAGGATTTCTTTATGGTTTATCACCTCAGCACGATAGAAAACAATGCGAACTCGCATTCTGAGGTAATAAACTGCAAAGAAATCCTTTGCTTGTCACTTTTATTTAAAAGAGGGGAAGTCGACGAAGAGAATTCTCTCTTGCGACATTCGCCCTTTTACCAGATAGAGCTTGAAAGAAGAAGAAGAAGAAGAAGAAGAAGAGCTTGAAATAATTTGAAATTTATTAATAATTTATTGGTTTATTATTAATAAAAACTGTCAACTATTTTTTAGGTCAACAGGTCCTGATGGACGATCGGATGGTTGATATAATATAATCCTTGGCACAAGCAAGCCAATTTGTCTATGCCGGATCACCGACAGCAGCTGGCGGGTGGATTGGACGACGGTCATCTGATAATGTTCAACATGGACGACGGCGACTACCAGGAGAAGATACCCATCTATAAATCACGAGTCAAAGCGATGGCATTTGTAGGAGATTTTATGGCTACTACTTCTGTTGCTGGTGATGTCAGATCGGAAAAGATTTCAAGGAAATTTGCACAACAAACTTCGGGCGCAGACGGATCAGAGGACAATAAAGGTTAGGCGTAAGAAGTTGAAGAGGATTTGGACGATCGGTGAATACGAATGACTCTTTTCGAAAAGCAGTCGAGTGAATATCCGCTTCGAATCCGAACTCGGCTGATTGGTTTGATCGGGACTGATCCAAGAGCTTACTAACGAAGACGACTATCACCGCTATTCAAGCTCAATCTGGAATCGCAGCACCCGAGACCCCGGTTGGAGCTCAACCGATGCGATTAACGCCGAATATGGATCAGCTGCATTTGTGTCCGCTGCGAATGCTGTCTTTGGGGCAAATGCCAGCGTTAAAGCCTCGTCATCACCAACAATTATTGACCTGGACTAGGAGGCTGCTCATCAGGAGAAGATATTTATTACCAATAATAATAATTAATTTATAAATAATAAACGTGATAATTTAGTTTGGCGTACTTCACTTGTTTTGAATATCAATGCATTTTACACACTTTCAATTTTGAAAGAAAAATGTTATTTTGAGAAGTTTGATACACATTTAGTGTTGAGAGGAAAATGTTGTTTTGAAAGTTTAAATACACATTTAGTTTTGAGAGGTAATTGTTATTTTGAAAAGTTGGCTCTTGTAAAAGTTCATTCTGAAGTGACACTTTTAGAATTGTAAATTCAACAATGTTATACTTTCTACTGAAAATCACTAACTGATTTTCTTAATTTTACCAACGTTTCTTTCAATTTCACCAACGATTTTTTTTTGTGTGTAGCAACTTGATTGTGTGTTGGATGTCAGCTGTTTGAGTGTAGTTGAAATGACTTTTTCTGTCCCTGCGTACGAATACCATTTTTTTTTTAATATCTTTGCTGTGCATATGCACACCACATGTTTCGAAATGGACAAATTGATATGAAATTTGCGAAAAAGAATCCACGTGTCTTGGAGGGACTCGAACCCTCAACCTCCTACTCTCTAGATAGTTTTTGGCAGGCAGGTTTTGCTATTTGATTGATCCATTGAAAAAAATGAGTTCCAATGCGTATTTATACAGTAAATTTAATCTATTTTGAGGATCAATAACGATTGCCATCAAAATTTGAGAGCGATTTTTTTTCTTCACGTTCCAAAAAGGCTGCGAAATTCGGTTATGGGCACCCTTATTGGTTCGATTGCAGGCAACCTCATTTTAATGACAACTAATCAATTGTTGTCCCCTAACTTATTTTTAATGGCGTTTTCAAGCAGTTTTTTTTAAATTATTCATACATAATGAATTATTGGCAGTGGCTGATTTTCTACTCGCCGCAGCCACATCCAGGCGCTATAGTATATGTACAAAATAGCCAGCAAGAGTTAACCGCCGGAAATTTGTATGGCGAAAGACATCTAACGCTGGTTTTCTCAAAATTAGGAACTTTTCATGAAAAACTATTTGGTATCGGTTATGAGGGATGGTGTCCACTACTACGCCTACCAAATATTTTTTCGATTAAAGTGCTTAATTTTGAGAAATCGAGCCTTAGATGCCTTTCGCCATACTGATTTCAGGAAGTTAACTCCTAGTGTGCCGCTGTAAGCACGCTCAAAGCAGTCGATTCATTGATAGAAATAATGAGTTTATTTAATATTTTTATTCATTAGGCATGTCTAGTTGTTGTACACATACTTTTTGGAACTAAACGTTGACCGATTTGCTTGCAACAAGTTGCATTCGACGGGGCATCCTAGCTTATTGCTTCCTGTCATAGTCTGATTTGACCAATATTCAGGTCGAATCGGACTATGGGATCAAAATTTATTGCCAAAATATTTTTTTTTTATAATGCGCGAGAAAGGCACCATTACCGGGTGATTAATAAGGGGTTTTTAATGCAATATACGTAAATCAATGAAAAAATGAAATCCATTTACCTAAAGTGCAAATTTAATCTTTTCTTATGTAATAGTTTTCAATATCCTCCCCAATGCACGAAAAAGGCATTTTCACTGCTAGGTGGATTGATCCTAATTTTTTAGTGCATCCTGGGCTATAAGAATAAACAAATTATTCCTTTTCTTTCAATCTAGGTGGTTTGGCTTCTTTCTTCTTTATTTTCTGACGAGAGGGTGCCCACAACCGAACCACAAAATTTAAATCTCGCTTAACTTTTCAAAAGGACCTAAGTAACATTTTTTTCATGAATTAATTTGAATAGCGCAATCAATAGAACAACATGAAAGCTTTTGATTGCAGTACTCAAATTAATTCATGAAAAAAATGTTACTTAGGTCCTTTTGAAAAGTTAAGCGAGAAATGTCCAAAAATGTCAAATTTGCGAAATCGTCAATAAAATTTCTCAAATCATCGAAATCAATATAGTTTCTTTGCTTATAGTAGGGTTATTTGTCTAGCTTTCCATTGGTATGCATAAGATCAACTAGGGCCAAAGTTATAGACCAAAGACAAAAGGGTACAACCGAACCTCCTCCCTTAATAGCAATCAACGGCACTGGAGATTACTACACTCTAATTATTTCTGCACACCAAGTGGACTCGTGCCATATGCTTTATGCAGAAACTGTTCCATTTTCCAGCTCACAGTAAGTTTTATCTAGCATAGCAAGAAATAAGGATAAATTTATTCGCTTCCTTTTACTAGCATGCGTGTTTATCAAATCACAAAAACAAGAACCAAACTCTGACAGTAATCCCACCGAACAAATAAAAGAATGCTGATTTGATGTTGTTTGAAACGTTCTGGACTGGATGGAAAGGAATGATGCGCTTGGCGGGAATCACGATATGTGCCGGGGATAAAGTTCAAGTCCCAGATAGTGTCACGATATTCAATTATTATTTCATTCTAGTTTGGTTTCCATATATCTATAACACTATCACAATTACCATATAACTCTTTCGTTTCACGTTAACATTGTGCCAGCACTTTACGTCAAAGTTGCAGTTCACTTTCTAAACGCACGTAATACCGCATGTACTATGAGAAGAAACCACGAGGTTTGTAAAGTAACATCAAATCCGAACCGATTTTTTTTCGATTTTCATTGAGTTCAGTAAATTACAGAAATGAGAGGTTTCCAATGAAAATTCTCTTATTCACCAACTATCCAACACAATCAACCGGGGCACACTGGGAAAATGCCGAATTCAACGGTGGGAAAACTTGAAAACTTTCTTCCTGATTTCCTGACAAAGGCTCGTTCAAATGATGCAGTAAATAGGAATAGGAATATGTTGCTGTCGTGGCCGAGCGAATATCCTTAGGACATCCGTCGAATATCTGAGTTATCGTGGGCTGTGTACTCACAAGTATGTTCTGACAGAACGAGTAGCTCTAGTGATACATAGACGATGTACTTAATATTCGGACTAGTATCGTCTCTTTCTCTGTTTCGTTCTGTCAATCGATTCGAATGCCGATTGCTTCGATTTAGAAATTCAAATCTTATTCAAATAATTCATGCTTTCATTTCGTATCTTCGATTATTCTTTTAACACAATCCGCTACTACCACAGTTGCATTCTGCATCTCACTGACATAAATAATGTTCGTTATCACAAAATCACAAAATTATTAAACAAATGAAATACTGCTCAAGTTTTTAATGAAGAACAGTCCACTTTTGGGAAGGTCAGTTGGAAAGAGATTTCCTCGTCAACTAAGTATTTCAGCGCACATGGGTTAAATGTTTCATATTGGAAATAAACACAACATGAACACATATGTATATGAATCGAAATCATTGACTTGTGTTCTACCCACAACTGCAAGAGTGCATAGCGCGACATTTAATTTAATCTTTCGGGAAAACAAAAATGTATGATTTGCCAGGAATTCAACTAATTGAATCTGGAACCACCTCTGGAATTCCTACTAGAATACTTTCAGTATTTCCGTGTTACGGTTGGTTTTATTTTGTTCGTATAGTGGTCAATATTCGATCAAGTTTATATCATTTGTGCTATTTTGTGTATGTTTTATTTGTTGATTCTGTGTCTGGACTGAAGAGGAAAGCCTGAAAGTAGGCAATAAAATATTTAGTTGTGATTTGTCCCAAGTTTGTTCCAGACACAGACATCGAATCGTTGATGCCAAATGGCATTGATTGATTCGGGGTGCCCAAATAGCACAAATGATATAGACTTGATCGAATATTTACCACTATACGAACAAAATAAAACCAACCGTAACACAACCTTATCCAACAGCACAGAATTTTTCATGAATCGGAGAGCCGATTCATGAAAAATTCTTAAGTCAGCTAGTGACGAAAAATCTGACTAGAGGACTAACAGACTGGAAACTTAACCTAAGCCACAAATCTCAAAAACTAAATCTATTCTAAACCTCAATAACGGTAGCGAATCCTACCAAAAGTGCCTGAACGCCAACGAGTCTTGGCAAATTGTCCTATAATCAGATTCTTTACTACACTAAACTAACTCTGTTGATCCTACATTGAATTGGATTACAAATGATTCTCGCGAAAAATCAAATGAATCCCACACTAAACAATCAAATCGATACTTGTCGTAATCTCAAATCTGCATTCGTATCATTGTGGGTTTTTTAGCTGGGCGCCAGTGTAACAAGCCCCACGTTGGGCGCCAGTATAACAGGCCCCACGTTACAATTATTTTTTAACAACATAAAGATTAACTATCAACATGTAACAATTAACAAATTAAAATAATGCACGTTCTCTCCTGGTGCCCTGAGAGAGACGGCTTGGTGGTGCCCACTACGGGAAATGACGAGGTTTCATATGAGATTTTGGTCCATCAGCCAAATCCCGCAGATATATTTTTATTGCGCATCGCGCTTTTTGTCTACAGCAATTAGTTTGCTGTATTCATAGCTGAGCCTTTGTGTAGGATTCTTATCCTATTTGGGCACCCCGAATCAATCAATGCCATTTGGCATCAACGATTCGATGTCTGTGTCTGGAACAAACTTGGGACAAATCACAACTAAATATTTTATTGCCTACTTTCAGGCTTTCCTCTTCAGTCCAGACACAGAATCAACAAATAAAACATACACAAAATAGCACAAATGATATAAACTTAATCGAATATTTACCACTATACGAACAAAATAAAACCAATCGTAACATCCGTTATGAATCAATTCGAGAATTTCTACTGGAGTCAATTTAATACTTTCTCCGGAAGTTTCGACACGAATTTTTATTATTTTTGCATGAATTTTCTGAAAAAAATTCTAGGATTTTTTTAGAATTCCTCCAAGAATTCCTTCAAGAATGCCTGTCGGGAATTTCTCCAGGAAATACTTTGCGCATTCTTTTAGGAACTTCTTTGACAATTTTTTTCAAATTTCATAAATGTATCCCGGAGGAATTCTTTCTTTCCGGAAATTCTAGAGTAATGTTTGAGTGATTTTCTGGAAGATTCTAGACTCAGTTTCGCGCAAACCAGATATTCTAGATTCTAAACTCAGTTTTGCGCAAACCAGATGTCCTAGATTTTCTAAACTATGTTGGGGTACGGGTTAATTGATCTACCAAATCAACTACGCCTGGTACAATACTGATAGCAGCCAATGATGCCCATGACTTCTTCAGAAACCCCACACGTATGACTTTCCACTTAGTTTTGAGAAAACCGAGTGTTCTAGGTTCTCTAAAATGTATTCCTAGAGGAGCTTCCGGAAAAATTACGAAGAATTTATAATACTTAAAATAAGTTCACGCTGGCACGCCACTACCGTTGCCTGAAGATGATCTATCACACCGCCGCCGTCGATTAAATTTCAATCAGCGCACATGACTTCCTAGGTCCTAGAACATCAAGATCAGGTTCCGGTATAACTGAGTGCTAAATCATATGCGTAGGTTCCAGACAGCTATATGAACATGACATGGCTGCTGTCGATTTCAAATCAAACGTATAGTTGACCTCTACCAGGTGATCCAAATTCCAGAACAATTTCGATGGCCTAAAACATTTGTTCATACGCTCGGGCTCTAGTACATAACGGGTTTCCGTTACACGGTAGATCACTTTGACGTAGTGTGTTGCGGTGTAAGATCTACCAAACAGAGCCCTAGCCTAATCCATTTTTCTAGCTAGGGCAATAAGTTGTGGTAATTAAGGATTCATCGTATTTAGTCCTCGCTACCAACAGCTGTCTCAGAAATAAAACATAATTAATGTTACCTTGCAGACAGTTGAAAGACTCGAATTTCTCTTGTTTGAGGCTAAACTGTATGCAGCGGAAACAACTTTTCAAGCAATTAGTTAAAAAACCTCAGTACCCGGTCCTAGGCTGAACTGACTGCTGGAAAAATCGAGTTAGGGGTTTAAATACGTACTAACTCTTTTTGAACTGGTGAACAATGGTAGTGAGAGGAACACACGGAAGTTCTTATTACTGAACAAATTCTCTTGCTTGAAATGGTCTTGTAGACAGAGCTAAATCCCGGGTTTTAAGAGTTTCACTGGTGATATTCTAGAAGCAAGACAAGGATGTGGCTAGGGCTCCGATGCATGGCCAAAAACAGTATTACTGTTCTGTTTTCTCAAGAAAGGATTGATTTCCTATTGATAAGGGGCGCGCCTTCAATGGGATTGCTCTCTATGAAGGGTCTAAATAGCGGGACCTTGTCATGGTGGTCTTGAGAAAACAAAACAACAACTGTATCGGAACCGATACTGCATTGCTTCTCAATAGCACTGGAGTAATTCGACATGCACTTAAACACTAAGGATAGGGGAAGTGGGGGTAGCACGCCCATAGGGGTTAAAACGCGCCACCCCTGAATAAGGTTAAATATCCCCATTTGGATTATTTTCAATAGTCTATACGATAAAGCAATGAAAAATATTGCCATTAGATACATATATTTCATGATTTTTCTCTAGTTATACATGAAAAACTCGAAAAAACGATTTTTGCGTGTTTTGATGCAATTCTAGCTCGGTGGAATTTAGTCTTTCTGTCGCTGTTATACATTGATAAATTAATAATTGAGCCATGAGCCATGCTGCTTACTCGTGTTCTTTATGTTCCACACGAAATCGTCGTCAAAAATGGTTTTAAAACGATTTTATGGGCCTTCAAACTTCTGAGGTCGGTGTGGGGCATTACGCCCATGCTCATTTCGTATGACCGAAACAGCTGAAACATTCGGTTAATTGCCTTAATGTAGGCAATTAAAATGAAAATCAGTACGATAAGCACATGCGCGTTTTAACCCATCCACTGGCGCATCTCACCCCGCATGGTTTCAAAATCATTTTTTTTCGGGTGCTTTTTAAAAATCAATAATATGGACAAATGGACAATTAGATATCTGTTATCGGTAGTCAGTCGCAGATATGCTGTTCTTCAGTATGCGCTGATGAAAACTGGCTGAAATGGTGGTTTTCATTGATAAAAATGGCATTTTCCTTAACGTGGGCGTCCTACCCCCAGTTCCCCTACGGGTAACGCTACAATAGATCTAATAATTGGTCGCAGTGACACACCCGAACAGGAAAAAAAATTGGTACGGGTTATCGAAATGTGCATCATTATCTTAGAGGCCACTTAGGAGTCACTAGGGATGATAAGTAGAAAAACCCATATTAATCCACCTACAGTGAGATTTTGACCCTTCCTTAGTCGTAAGGAAATATTGTCAGACTCCAGTATTTAAAACGAGATAAAAGTACTCAACTTGTCACGGCGATTGAACGTTTAAAGTGACAAATTAATTGCCTACCAAAAGGCGGATTTCATGGGTTGAGTAACAACAAAATGAACTTATACTCACTGTACGTCATGCTGCCTATCTATCAGGCGCTCGTCGGATTTAATAGCTATTGTAACATGGCTAGTAACTATCGTAAATTATTTACCGAACAGTTCTGCTGTTGAGATTTCGGTAAAATTTTACCGAATTCGGCGATTTATTTTAAGTGTGTATAAGTGGTCTATTAGTGGCTTAAAACATGCTCACATTTGCTATCCAGCTTCCACTGATTTTTTTAAATCCCTTTAAATTTTTACCTTTTGCTATTTCTGAGAAGATTGTTTGGTACTTGCTTCTATATGTTACTCAATTAAATTCAATCATTTCTTTAAAACAAATCAGAAAAATAGGCATATATCTATATCATATCATTTGTTAATTATATTTTCAATATTAAAGTGGATTTGTTTCAAATACCATTTGGTTGTATTTTGCATTAGTTTTCAAGAAAAACTGCCTTTTGCAACATTTTTTCCCAAGAAAGACGATTTACTCTGATGCTCTCTGATAAGAGAGCGTGTGAGTAAATCGTCGATTTCCCCTCTTGGAAAAAAATGTTGCAAAAGGCAGTTTTTTTGAAATCTAAAGCGAAATACAACCAAATGAAGCATCCACCGGATATAATTATGTCTTCGCTATTGGATGATGTAGTTTTGAAACAAAAATACTTTCCCCATCCAGCTGGAGATTGCTTTTTCTCCTCGGTGGGTGGTTTTATTACTGGGGGTGGTACGAGCACGTGGCTGTCTTTCTCGTCAATGACTGGATGACGGTAATTTGAGCCTTAAAGCTTTTCATTCAGCATTAAAAAAATATATATAAAAGAAAATTTAACTGAACTGAAGAGTATCAAATATAGATTGGTATCTAATCGTCTCCTTGGGCTTCATGTCAAGCATTAGTATTTGGAACGAGATTAGTATTTATTTACAACGTATGCTTAGTGTCCGAGGAAGGCAAACAGATTGTTTTTAACAATAAATGTTTCCATCGTTTATTCTCACTGTTCAATCTCACGGAATTCCAATGCTCTTCATATCTATTACAGCTGCGCTACAGAGGAGAGTACTACAGTAACAGGGTGACTGAAATCAGCAAACTACAATGTATTGCTCACCCTTCCTGTGCATTCAGTTCTCTTACTTTACACCCTAGGATATAAATTTGAAACACCCTCGGATGCATTGTACAGAGCCTTCTGCTGCAAAGTTCAAGGTCAATGCCAATGCACACGTGCACAAAATCGAAATATTACCATGTAACTATATTTGTAGTAACTGCAAAGTATTCGATCTGCATCTTGGCTTTCGGGTGTTGTATAATCTCATCTTCTTTTCATCCCTTTGATTTTCTATAGGATGAGTATGGATAAAGCTGTAGAATCGGAATAGTGAATTGTATACCGATCTGTACAAATCAGACAGACCACAACGGCAGGAATTTTGAAATTCTCTACGAGGCAATCCTATCCTACATGATTTGTGATGACGAAACATGATGCGGTGTATGAATCTAATTCGACCGTCTATTTCAAAAGCTGGCGTATTAGATTTGAATTTTCTGAAAGAAATAATGCATCCGCATCAGAGCGTATATGCGATGCAGTAAATAGACGAAATCTATGAAATTAATTTTTAAAAGATAAACATAATAATAATTCAATGTGAGAAAATCGTTACGTGTACATTGAACACTGAGAGGAAATATGCGGCTTCAAGCAAAATATCTTTCAAATTAGAATCGATCGAGTCCGCAGCTCTCAGCTCTAAACTAAACTGTGCACATCATGTTGCATCGTGTCAGCATCGAGAAGGCAGCCCCTTCAACGGGTAGCGCAACCCTGGTAAGGTAGTCTACCGAAGATTCTACAGTTACCAAGTGTAGTGAATTATAGGGTATCTGTTCCATAATTGATAACATGCTCCCATATCAATAACATTCTCAAAATAGGCAATTTAGGCTCAATTTGTGTCGTGTTTTGTTGTTATCCGGCGTACTCACAGCTAAGAAAAATCACAAAAATGCGAAAGAAAACAATTTGTGCACCAATTCTTTGTTTTCGAATGGTATTGATTTGGGTACATAGTATGAAATCAAGGAGCGGTTCCCCTACAAATAACAAAAAGAATAATAAATAAATTAAAGAAAAATATATCTATCTCCTATAGACTTTTATTATTGGGAAATCGAACCTTTTCGGTTGTTAGTCTTCTTTTCTACACCTCGTACGTTCCACTCTTGATCTTGTTTAGGCGCAAAATTTCTCCCTCATCATTTATTATGCATCTCGAGAAAATATAGAATACTGCGGCGTCCTGCTGGCTGCTTCTCAGGTAATCGCAACAGTCACTAAACACGACAGAGTCAATAAAAATCTTACCTACCGTATGCACTTGTCATGATAAACACTCTCCATGTACTCAATGACTCCGGTTGCCTCTCACTAATACAATCGAGTACTGCTGTCATTTGGCGAAAAGCACGTGGTTTTGTTTTGAGAGGGAAAATTTTCCCTATCTTTTAACCCGGCGGCTATCTTGACGTCTACCTTCGTAGTCGAGCCTGCGAGAGTAAGACCGCCGCGAAAGTCTAGAAAAAGATAAGCGCGACAATACCGTTAGGCGTATACGTTTCCCTTTCTCTGTATGCTCCAAGAGCGTCGTTGCATACGAATTCGCTGCGACATAAATTCGTTTATTGATGCAACACCTATACATGTTGCAACATTTCTCGCGGTTATAAAAGGATGCAACATCGAAGACCGTGTCATCATCATTCCAGTTCGAGACAGCAGCACGTACGGACGTGTTTTTTGCTCGCGCATTTTTTCCAAGTGTTTTTTCTCGTTCTTTCGCTGTTTACGTTTTCGCTTCGTCGCGTTGGCGTTATTTTCTCCCGGACCCGTCATGGGAGACTCGGTGGCCGATTCGGTCGCTGGAAAAGTGCCTAAGCGCACTGCTCTTGGAGGCGCGGGTAACCCCCCCAAGCAGCTTTTGCAGAGCAACGTGTTCTCGCCGTTGCCGCTTGATGACGCCGGCAATCCGCCGAAAAAGAGGAAGAAGCAGCAATCGCAGCTGCCGCTGGTGCAACCGGAGCGGAAGGAGAAGTGCCCGCCCATGTTTGTGAAAGGTGATCCACCGGATTTACGCCCAAAAATTCGCCAGCTGATCGCTAAGGGGCTGAAATGTACTTTTTGGCTCTGCAGCGAGGGCGTGAAAGTGATGCCGTCAAACAAGGACCATCATCAATCCGTCGTGGAGTTCCTCGAGGTCCACAAGTATGAGTACTACACTCATGACCACCCCGGCACGAAGCCGCTCAAGGCTTTGATGCGAGGACTTCACGACATGAAGTAGGAAGAGCTCCAAGCAGAGCTTGAAAGTTGCGGACTACATAACAAACCTGAGTGACCACGTCTCGCAGCCGGTCGTCTACCAGGAGCTCAGTTCGGATCACTATCCGGTGGTGGCGGAACTGGGCTCCTCGGTCAATCGGCACCAGCAGTTACGGCGAAACTACCACCGAGTGAACTGGCAGTGGTTCCAGCAGTGCGTCGATAACACCGTCGATTACGAGGTGCGTCCGGAGACGCCGGAAAGTATCGACCGCCAGCTTTGCGCTATCGAGGAGGCGATCACGGTGGCCCGGGAGCAACATGTACCAACGGCTCGGCAGGTAAGCAACTCCTTAAACATCGATACACTCACCAAAGATTTGATTCGATTGCGGAATGTCACTCGCAGGCAGTTCCAGCGTACTGGACTGCCTGAACTTAAGGCACGCTGCAATCGAATCACAAAAAATATCCAGGCCAGAATGGCGAACCGCAAAAATAACGATTTCTCAAATAAGATCCGCACTCTCCCAGATTATGCTAAGCCGTTCTGAAAAATGACCAAAATACTAAAATCCAAGCCTCGGCCCATTCCACCTTTGATCCCACTAGACAATAATGGCTCTAAGGATCGCTTGATAACTCCTGCAGAGAAGGTCGCTGAAATAGGTCGTCACTTCATCAGCTCACTCAATCTTGGGCAGAACATCGTCAGTCCACACGAAGCAGCCGTCAACGAGCATGCTAACAACATCCATTTGATTCCCAACGACTTCTCGGAGGAGTTGGAAATCTCAGCTGGCGAATTGACGGCCTATATCAAATCATCGAAGAACATGAAGGCCCTAGGCTTCGATAGCATCCTAAATCTCGAGCTCAAACACATGAGTGCTCCGTTCTTTGAGCACCTCTCGCTGATCTTTAATCAGTGTCTCCGGCTCAGCTACTTCCCATCGTCCTGGAAGTCAGCGAAAGTCATCCCCATCCGGAAGCCTGGGAAGGATCCTCCCCCCCAGGTTTTCGTCCCATCAGCCTTCTCTCAGGATTATCCCAGCTATTCATCACTGGTTATTTGAGTCTGCCGAAAATCTCAACATCTTGCTCGAGGAACAGTTTGGTTTCCGACGCGGTCGGTCAACTGTACACCAACTGACTCGAGTTGCCAACGTCCTCAGACGGTACAAGTTTGTCTCAAAAACATCCGCCATGGCCTTACTCGATGTCGAGAAGGCATTTGACAATGTATGGCATGATGGCCTTGTGTACAAACTACAACGCTACAATCTTCCCAACTACCTAGTGAAAATCATCAACAATTACCTGTCGGCAAGGACATTCCGGGTCTCAATCAGCGGAGCGAGTTCCAATGCGCACAACATCGTCGCAGGCGTCCCCCAGGGCAGTATCCTCGGGCCCCTGCTTTTCAATCTGTTCACCTCCAATATGCCAGAACCTCCAGATGGCGGACATAATGCTCGCAGATGACACCTTTGTCGTCTTCAACGGTAGAGTGATCAGAGCGCTATTGGCAACACTCTAACGAGGCCTGGATGTTCTGACAGAGTACCTCACCAGCTGAAAGATCTGTATCTACGCGGCGAAGACCCAGGTCATCATTTTCCCCCACTCCAAATCCCCTAAACTTGTTCCGCCTGGGGACTGTCAAATCATCCTCAATGCCACGACTGTGGAATGGGCCAATGAGGCCGACTACCTTGGCTTGACCCTCGACAGTAAGCTTATTTTCGGCAACAGGTTGACAAAACGGGGACAAAGTGTAACGTTTTGTTGAAACTACTGTACCCTTTGATCAACTGCCAGTCGTCATTGTCCCTAAAAAAAGCTTGCTGTCTACAAGCAAATCATCCTCCCTGTGAACGAATATGGCATGCCGGTCTGGGAGAGCTGCGCTAAAACCCACCACCTCAAACTTCAACGGGTCCGAAACAAATTCCTGAGAATGATCCTCAACACCCCTCCCAGTACAAGAACATCTGAGGTCCACCGCCTTGCAAGTAACAACATAATAATAATAATAGTTAAAATTGAAGTTGGAGGGCCGGCCGATCACTTACATGTTAAAAATAAATGTAGAACAAAAAATGTTTAAATAAAGAAGAATTTTACTATATAGACCGTGTCATTCCATTGACGATAGCGAGCAGACCAGCAGCCCAGCAGTCATCAGCCAGCCCAGCAGTAACCAGCCAGCTCAGCAGTCATCAGCCAGCCCAGCAAACGCCACCCACTAGAAGCAGTTCAGCAGAAGTGGTAGCGAGTTCGGCAGCAGCTTGAATGCTAATGGCCCGTTTACATATATGCTAGTTCTAGCGGACAATGCACTATCCGACAATACTAGCGCGATATTAGCAAAATGTAAACACTACTAGCACATGACAATTCCTGTTTACATTGTGCTAATATCGCGCTAGTATTGTCGGATAGTGAATTGTCCGCTAGAACTAGCACATATGTAAACGGGCCATAAGAGCTGAGCGATAGGCCGCGGACCGACGATCAGCGCACCGAGCGATAGGCCTCGGACAATCAGCGAACCGAGCGATTGGTCTCGACGGGTGTATCTAACACCTAGTTGCCGTGCCATAGGAGCCTAGAAACCGCAGAAGCGCATCATATTCTTTCGTTGATGGCCCGTTTACATATGAGCTAGTTCTAGTGGACAATGCACTGTCCGACAATACTAGCACGATATTAGCATCATGTAAACAGGAATTGTCCTAGCTAATAAGCGTTTACATTATGCTAATTTCGTGCTAGTATTGTCGGATAGTGCATTGTCCGCTAGAACTAGCTCATATGTAAACGGGCCATGAACAACAGTACCACTCAGTTCACTCAGTCGGTTCCGGCTACGAACCTTTCGACGTCGGACCAAGGCAGCGAAAAGCTGAGTCACGACACCAAGAAACGCAAAAGTAAAGCAAACAGATTGATTCAACGGCACAGACCCGGCAACGAATAAAGGACAACCATTGCATTGAAAAGTCGGATCTTACGTGAGAACTTGGCTCGTGAGCTGCAGCAGGTCGGCGTGAGTGTGGCAGCAACCCAGGAAAAGCGGTGGCCCAGAACAGGAGAACGTGAATTTCGTACGGTGGATCCCATAGTGAACACTTCATCCAAGTACCACATCTGTACGTTCGGGGAAACTGGAGGAACATATCGCCCAAGACCGACGATTATGGAGCTCTACAATACGCCAGGCATAGGTGTATCAACGCTGTAGGCAACCAGGTATCCTGGTAGGTATACCTATAGGTATACCAGCCTAAATATCTGTTATCACTGTGATGTATCCAAGCGTTTTTGAATAAATAATCGATTAGGTGAAATAAATCCAATTTGAAAATCAATGGATTTTGCTTTGTATCAAAGTTTATATCAATTAAGCCTAAACCTTAAATTTTAAACCTTATGAAATAGTATAACCTGCATGTATGGTAACATGTAACAATGGTATACAGTCCCTTCCCGATTTTGGCAACACGACCGGATTTTAATGTTGCCAAAATGGGAATGTTGCCAAAAACGGGAAAAAAATTTCATACAAAATTTAAATTTTTTTTGTTTGCATGATCGAAGCCAAATACATAGAATATCTACTACAAAGTATGTGGAGTGGGTTTAAGCGATGCGCACGTGCATTACACTGCCAAAAATATCTATATAACATATATGTGTAGCCGTTATAAATTTTTGCAATAGCTCCACCCTAATATAATCGATATATAATCACACATAAATTAAATAATTGCTAATTCGAGACCACACATAAAGTTTATTTGGATATATATTTTATTAGTGGTTCGCGTGGAGAATGGTTATGTGTGCGCTGATATACGTCATAAGTTAAATCTATGGATTTTCGCCAATAAATATGTGTGGATTTTTAGTAGTGTATAATTGACATTTTTGCGATATTATTCATAACTCGGAAATTGTAATTCAAACACAATTGAAACATACTCAAGAATGGTAATCAATCGATAATGTAACTAATTAGCCATTTCAATAAAACAAATTTAATAATAAATAATATTTGAAATTAACAATATCGTCGGCCACGTCCTTGCAAAAAATTGTAGTGATAAAAAACGTTTCGATTGTAGAGTAGGCTACAGATAAGACAACGGCTATTCACCACGAGCTTGAATCAATGGCGACAAAACCAAGGTGATTAAAGAATTCGTGTAGGGTAACCGTACCCTTAGTGGAGGTAGCACCAATAGTGGAGGTAGTGGGGTTTTAATGAGATTTATCATGTTTATACACTTTACGATGGTTTCAGTTGATGCGTCGTGCTTTAAATGCCCTGTTAAATGCAACTTATCTTAAGATTTCGCTTGAAAAACTATTGAAAACAATGATTTTCCTTAACAAAATTGACTCCCTTGCACCTATAGTGGTGCAACTGTACCAATAGTGGCGAGTCTCATAAGAAACCAATGGATAGCACCACTATGGGAACCAAAATTAATTTTTACCGCCACTAAAGGAACAGTGTACCCATAGTGGTGCAAGCAATATTTGGTAATTATTGATGTTAAATGACATCTATCTCATTTTTGTTAGCAAATTTATTAGTTTAGCTATTGATATCTATCTATCTGTAAATTTCCCATAATTATCGATTTTTAAAAAATATTTTCTCTTGTCGATCTACTAATACCTCCACTATTGGTACCGTTACCCTACTTAGGCTCAGCAGAAAAATTCGGAAACGCAACGTGGTAGGAAAGCGTACGTACTTTGGACTCCAAAAAACACTCCGATCGAATAGAGTTCGCCGCCTACCGGACAGACTCCATCATTAAACCAGTGGCGGTAGTCTTTCTTGAATACGAGATCTGGACAATGATTGTGGAGGACCAAACAAAACTTGGAGTAAAAATGGTTCTCTACAACGATCCGACAGGCACAAGAAGGCGAGGTGTGCAGTGACCAAGGTGGATCGATCAGGTGGAAGACGATTTACGGACCCTCCGTAGAATGCGTGACGTTACCAGTTACCAGTGGACGGAGACGACTGTTATGTCCCGCAGAGGCCACTCCGGCCTTAGGCTGAATAAATCTAGGAACTTTTTTCAAATGGGCGTACATGATTCTGACCTTGATTTTTGGAACGGCGCCCCGCTCGGAAATTTGTTCTAGACATCTCCGCGATATCTCTGAGACAAAAAGTTGAGTCTCCTAGATATTTTTCTTCGATGTCTAGAACCTGTCACACCTCAAATCCGCCTCAAATGCAACAACCGTTTACACCGGTGTCTACCTCGAGTTTTAGACGAGCAAACCGTTTGAACCGAAAGGAATTTGACATATCGGATCTTCTAGATTTAGCAGAGATATCTCTTAGACATGAGAACCACAATTCTTCTAGACTTTTGCTAGATATGATATAGATATTGATACCTAATGATTCTTCTTCTTTTTGTTACTTTTTATGCTTCCTTTTGTACAGTGAAAACATGGAATCATTTTAAATATTAATCAGTGGATATTTCTTTTTATTTATTTTGTTTTTCATAATATTCAACAATATGTAATATTCATTTACTGTTTTCAGGCAATGTTATAGCGTATATCGAGTTATTCGTCAATCCATAGTTGAAAAATATCGGACATGTGAATCCGGGAACATTGTCATGAAATATTCCGAAGATAACTTTCTGAAAAAAAAAACAGTAACAGCATCAGAATTATTGTTAAAAACCACAGCAGTAAATAGCTGAGAAGAATGGATACGTTTGAATGCGTTTTGACAGTTTTTCCATGGAAAAATTGTCAAAACATACGCAAACTTATCCTCTGCTCAACTCTTAAGAATTATTCAGAAAGCATCCTGCAAAATTCAGAGAAGTTTCCTGGAAGAAAATGGATTGCTCATTAAACTCAAGGATTCCTGAATGAATTCCGGAACAAATTCTAACCTTTATCTGCGGGAATTTCTTCGGGAGTACTGCTGGGTTGTCTTCGGAAAGATTTTTTAACTGTGAACATTGTGGGGATTCCTTCGGCAATCCTGCTGGAAATCCTTCCTAGGAATCCTGATTCCTTTGAGAATTCTGCAAAGATTCCTTCGTGGATTTCTTTAAGAATCCTGGGGGGATAACTTTGGCAATCTTGTGGCAATTCCTTCGGGACTACTGCGGGAGGTTCTTCAGGAATCTTGCTGGTTTTCCTTCTGGAACACTTCCGAGATTTTTTCGGGAATCCTTCAGCAGTTCTATCGGATATACTGCGTTGATTCCTTCGGCAATACTGCTAAGAATCCTTTAAAGATTCCATCGGGAATTCTGCGAGGAAATTTTGTGGAGGTTCCTTCGGGAATGCTGCGGGACTGTATGTGGAAAACTGATGAGATTTCTTCAGGACTTCTGCGGGAATTTTTTCGGGAGTTCGGCTGGGATGACTTCAGAAATACTGCGGAGATTTTTTTCAGTGCGAACACTTTGGGGATTCCTTCGCAATCCTGCACAGCACACCACGGAGATAAAAAAAATGGCGACGAGAAAAAAACACGAGGGAAGTTATTTTGACAGCGCTATAACCGTTATTGCCGTTTCGGTTTAGCTCGTCGAAATTATTTTAGGCGAGGGGATCGACGAAGGGTGTGCTTTCGGCTAGCGGTTTGAAAACAATATGGTGATAATGCTCAAATGTGCAATGGATAGAATGAAACCCGTAGCACATTCATGGGTTGGTGTCTAAATAAGGTAGATTCCTGTGAGATGCTCGATTTCTTTCCATGTGGGATGGTGATAATGCTCAAATGTGCAATGGATAGAATGAAACCCGTAGCACATTCATGGGTTGGTGTCTAAATAAGGTAGATTCCTGTGAGATGCTCGATTTCTTTCCATGTGGGATGCTGCATGAAGGTGCACGAATGCGCGAGACTCTACATGACTTTACGATGGTTTACATACATTCCTGCTCCAATCAGCTGCTGAATGTCGTGAAATCTCGTAACGTGCTTTTTAGTTGCACTCTACTACTAATTATCCACTCGAAATATAATGTGAATATATTTGTTACAAAGAATGCAAAACTCAAACTAAGTTTATTTTTATTTTTTTCCCAAGAAATAACAATACTTCTCAATGTAAGATCAAAAACGAACATAACCACAATCTTCAATGTTTGGCTCCGGCACAATAGAAAATTTTGGCTTCAGTTTGACAACCAAATCGATTCTATCCGCACCACCCAGGTTTATCCTATTATATATTAATAAAAAGATTTTAGCTCTAAAAACAACAAAAAAAAAATTTTTCGGGGTTGTTGCCAAAATCGGGAAGAAAATATTGCCAAAAACGGGTGTTGCCAAAATCGGGGGTAGACAAAAACGGGTGTTGCCAAAATCGGGATGGGACTGTATAACTTAACATATTTAGCAAAAACCGAGGCAAAACCAAATGGTTTGATACTTTTTCCGGATTACCGAACTACCGATTTTTCTATACAGTCAAGCTACCGATTTATCAAAATTTGATCTGGCCACCCTGGTTGTGGAGCTGTCAGTGAAAACTGTGTTTTGAAAATAAAACAAGTTGGCGTTCATCGGAAAACGGTTCCTGCTCGTTATTTTTATTTGTGAGATTATTCCGTTCATAGTTCCGGTTTGATGACTTCGTCTCAGGACGCGTGTTACATCTCCTTATTGGGATTGGCCGAATACTTTCGGACTTCGTCACCGCCGAACATAAAGAAATGCATTCAGTGTTTGCAAGCTTTGTTTACCTTCAAGCCACCGCTAAAAGTGGAAGCCCGGACACATCTGCAGCTGGGCCAGATTCTGATGGCCTATACGAAAAACACCGACCTGGCCAGGAACCATTTGGAACAGGCATGGATGCTTTCGGAAAATATCAACAATTTTGACGATGTAAAATTTGACACAGCGAGCCTGCTGGCACAGCTTTACCAACAGCAGGAACAAAGTTCGCTTGCCAAACCGGTTCTTCGGAAAGCTATCGAACTGTCTCAGCATAACGTATACTGGCATTGTAAATTGCTGTTCCAATTGGCGGTGAGTGGATTTTTTTTTTCAACCTTTATTCTTCAATCTATGTATACTTTTCCTTCTATGGCTCTTTATTCCCACTGGAATCTGGCCTGCTTTTAGCATTTCCTCAGTTAGTAAAATGAAGGCTTATCTGTGCCCGTTAA